>NC_083331.1:24977114-25316682 GCF_963455315.2 Globicephala melas
TCTGTTGTATAGCTGGTTTGGTGGTGCTGAATTCTCTTAGCTTTTCCTTGTCTGTAAAGCTTTTGATTTCTCTGTTGAATCTGAATGAGATCCTTGCTTGGTAGAGTAATCTTGGTTGTAGGTTTTTGCCTTTCATCACTTTAAATATATCGTGCCATTCCCTTCTGGCTTGTAGAGTTTCTGCTGAGAAATCAGCTGTTAACCTCGTGGGAGCTCCCTTGTACGTTGTCGTTTTTCCCTTGTTGCTTTTAATAATTTTTCTTTGTCTTTAATTCTTGTCAGTTTGATTCCTATGTGTCTTGGCATGTTTCTCCTTGGATTTATCCTGCCTGGGACTCTCTGTGCTTCATCGACTTGGGTGCTATTTCCTTTTCCACGTTAGGGAAGTTTTCAACTATAATGTCTTCAAATATTTTCTAGGGTCCTTTCTCTCTTCTCCTCCTTGACCCCTATAATGCGAACGTTGTTTCGTTTAATGTTGTCCCAGAGATCTCTTAGTGTGTCTTCATTTCTTTTCATTCTTTTTTCTTTATTCTGTTCCATGGCAGTGAATTCCACCATTCTGTCTTCCAGGTCACTTATCTGTTCTTCTGCCTCAGTTATTCTGCTATTGATTCCTTCTAGTGTATTTTTCATTTCAGTTATTGTATTGTTCATCTCTGTTTGTTCTTTAATTCTTCTAGGTCTGTGTTAAACATTTCTTGCATCTTCTCGATCTTTGCCACCATTCTTTTTCCGAGGTCCTGGATCATCTTCACTATCTTTATTCTGAATTCTTTTTCTGGAAGGTTTCCTATCTCCACTTCATTTAGTTGTTTTTCTGGGGTTTTATTTTGTTCCTTCATCTGGTACATAGTCCTCTGCCTTTTCATGTTGTCTATCTTTCTGTGAATGTGGTTTTCATTCCACAGGCTGCAGGATTATAGTTCTTCCTGCTTCTGCTGTCTGTCCTCTGGTGGATGAGGCTGTCTAAGAGGCTTGTGCAAGCTTCCTGATGTGAGGGACTGATGGTGGGTAGAACTGGGCATTGCTCTGGTGGGCAGAGCTCAGTAAAACTTTAAACCACTTGTGTGCTGATGGGTGGAGCTGGGTTCCCTCCCTGTTGGATGTTTGGCCTGAGGCAACCCAGCACTGGAGCCTACCGGGCTCTTTAGTGGGGCTAATGGCGGACTCTGGGAGGGCTCACACCTAGGAGTACTTCCCAGAACTTCTGCTGCCAGTGTCCTTGTCCCAACGGTGAGCCACAGCCACCCCCTGCCTCTGCCGGAGATGCTGCAGTAGTAGCAGGTAGGTCTGGTTCATTCTCCTATGGGTCACTGCTCCTTCCCCCGGGTCCTGGTGTGCACACTACTTTGTGTGTGCCCTCCAAGAGTGGAGTCTCTGTTTCCCCCAGTCCTGTTGAAGTTCTGCAATCAAATCCCAGTAGCCTTCAAAGTCTGATTCTCTGGGAATTCTTCCTCCTGTTGCCGGACCCCCAGGTTGGGAAGCCTGATGTGGGACTCAGAACCTTCACTCCAGTGGGTGGACTTCTGTGGTATAATTGCTTTCCAGTTTGTGAGTCGCCCACCTAGTGATTATGGGATTTAATTTTATTGTGATTGCACCCCTCCTACCATCTCACTGTGGCTTCTCCTTTGTCTTTGGATGTGGGATATCTTTTTTGGTGAGTTCCAGTGTCGTCCTGTTGATGATTGTTCCGTAGTTAGTTGTGATTCCGGTGCTCTCGGAAGAGGGAGTGAGTGCATGTCCTTCTACTCTGCCATCTGGAACAAATCTTGAAGTTTTAAATAAAAAAATTAGGACCTTAAAAACTCTGTCACAAATGTCTCAAATCTACAGTGTTGTATTAATTTGCTAGGGCTGCCATAACTAAATACCACACACCGAGTGGCTTTGATAGCAGGAATTTATTTCCTAACAGCTCTGGAGGCTAGAATTCTGAGATCAAGGTGCCAGCAGAGTTGGTTTCTCCTGAGGCACCTCTCAGCTTGCAGATGGCCGCCTTCTTGGTATGTCCTGGCATGGTCTTTTCTGTGTGGGTGTGCATACCTGGTGTCTCTCTCTGTATATCCTAATGTCTTCTTTTTACAAGAACAATAATCATATTGGATTATGGCCCATGCTAATTGCCTCATTTTAACTTAATTAACTTAAAGGTTCTATTTCCAAATTCAGTCATATTCTGAGGTACTGGGGAGTTAAGGCTTCAACATATTACTTTGGAAAAACACGATTCTATTCATAACAAGTGCCATTTAAAATTGGTAGAGCCATAGCTTTAACATGTAAAGAGCTTATAGTCATCACTCCAGCCCTCACAAGAAGAAATAAGTTGAACAAACTTAAAAATCAAGAACTTTTCTTAGATCAGTCAGAGGACTGAGGTCACAGGACAATCCACCATTCCCCCAAATTGGAGAGACAGATAAATACAGAGAACAAAAGTCAGCTTACCTGAAGTAGAAGCACTGGACCCAGGACTGATAGAAATATTCAAGAGGTAATTGACGAATTGCTGGAGGCTGAGTGTGGACTAGTTTAGAGTTAACTCCTGGGAGCCCAGTCTTTAATTTTACTCTCCGGGAGCATTGTCTGTTCTCCTAGTGAAGACCTGAGAAGAGTTCCCTCTTGTTTGGTCTGGGAAAATTAATCCTTTTGAAATATGCCCAGGGGAAGAAGCATTTTGAAATATCCCCAAGAGTATCATTTTTCATATTAAGGCCTGCTATCAGGGGAAACCGCTTTACCAGAGCCATAGCTAATGTGAGCAGGGAAGAAGGGAAATATTCAACTCCAGGACCCTCCAGTCTTCCTGTATCACCTACGTGGGGGAGAGGGGAAGCTGAGAAGCATTTGTGAAGGTCGCAACCCAGGGAAACAGGCTCACCAAAAGACTGAGACTTAATCATCAGATTATAGACTGCTTCCCTTGCGCTAAACTTTACCACCACATTGATACGATTCCGGTATCTTAACAAAGGATTTCAGCTGAAAGAACTGCAAAGGCTCAGATCCTATTCAAGAAGGAATTTCTAGAGGAATTATCTGAACAGGAATTTAAAATAACTATGATTGATGTGCTAATGGCTCTAATGGAGAAAGTGGGCAACATGTGGGAACAGGGAGATGGAAATTCAAAGATTCCAAAGGAAATGCTAGAAATAAAAAACACTAAAAATGAAGAATGCCTTTGATGAGCTCTTCAGTAGTCTGGGCATGGTCAAGTTAGCAGCCAGCTTGAAGGTATGTCCATAGAAACCTCCCAAAGTGAAATGCAAAGAAATAAAAGGAAAACAAACAAAAAACAACCACAGCCACAACACTGGAACAGAATATCTGAGAACTGTACGCACCAAGAGTAAATGCTAATGTAAGCTATGGACTTAGGGTGATTATGATGTGTCAGTATAGGTTCATCAGTTGTAAACAGTGTACCACTTGGGTGAAGGATATTGATATTGGTGGAGGCTGTGCATGTGTGCAGACAAGGGGTATATAGGAACTCTCTGTACCTTCCTTTCAATTTTGCTGTGAACTTAAAACTGTTCTAAAAATTCCCTTTTACCTAAGAAAATTGAGCCATAGAGAGATTAAATGACTTGCCTAAGTCTTAACCAAGGTCTATTAGGTACAGAATAGGAATCGGCAATGAGTCAGTCTGGCACTAGAACTTTTGTCTTCAACCAGTGCACTTTTCTTCCTTTTTTGAATCTTTCTGCTTCTTTTACCTAACAATGTATCTTGCAGATCAATCCAAAAAGCGCAGGGAGGGCCTTTGCAATTTAACCAGTTTTTTTTGTTTGTTTGTTTTTTTATTGGCTGCGCTGCGTGGCATGTGGGATCTTAGTTCCCCAACCAGGGATTGAACCTGTGCCCCCCGGCAGTGGAAGTGTGGAGTCTTAACCACTGGACCACCAGGGAAGTCCCTAACCAGTTATATATATATATATATATATGTATATATGTATATATAAAAGGTGTCATTTACATCCCTGCAGTCCTTGTGAATATTAAGTGCCTCAAAGCACTGGTTTTAAACTTGCTGTTATGGGAACGGCTATAAGGTGGCAGGATTTCTTCATACCCAACTCTAGTCACTTGGGCAACCAGAGCCTTAGAGGAAGTCGTGTTCCTGGGTTGAAATTAGAGTGGAATATGCCAGAACAAACACCCAAAACCTTGGGTCTCGTTACTACTTTTTTTTTTTAATTTAATTTTTATCAGAATAAAGTTGATTTACAATGTTGTGTTTTTTCTAGGTGTACAGCATCTTGTTCAGTTACACATATACATATATCTATTCATCTTCGGATTCTCTTCCCATATAGGTTATTAGAGAGTGTTGAGTAGAGTTCCCTGTGCTATACAGTAGGTCCTTGTTATCTATTTTATATGTATTAGAGTGTGTATGTTAATCCCAACCTCCTAATTTATCCCTTCCCCCCAACTTTCCCCTTTGGTAACCATGAATTTGTTTTCTGAGTCTGTGAGTCTGTTTCTCTTTTGTAAATTAGTTCATTGATATCAATTTTCAGATTCCATCTATAAGTGATATCATATGATGTTTGTCTTTCTCTGACTTACTTCACTTAGTATGATCATCTCCAGGTCCATCCATGTACCTGCAAATGGCATTACTTCATTCTCTTTTATTGCTGAGTAATATTCCATTGTATATGTAATGTGTATATATACACACACACACACACACACACACACACACACACACACATCTTCTTTATCCGTTCCTCTGTTGATGGACATTTAGGTTGTTTCCCTGTCTTGGCTATTGTGAATAGTGCTGCTATAAACATAGGGGTACATGCATCTTATTTTTCCTGGTTATATGCCCAGGAGTGGGATTGCTGGATCGTATGGAAATTCTATTTTTAGTTTTTTGAGGAACCTCCATACTGTTCTCCACAGTGGCTGCACCAATTTACATTCCTGCCAACAGTTCGTTCCCTTTTCTCCACACCCTCTTCAGCATTTGTTATTTTTAATGATGGCCATTCTGACTTGGTGTGAGGTGAGATACCTCATTGTAGTTTTGATTTGCATTACTCTAAGTGATGTTGAGCATCTTTTCATGTGTCTGTTGGCCATCTGTATGTCTTCTTTGGAGAAATGTCTATTTAGGTCTTCTGCCCATTTTTTGATTGGGATGTTTGGGTTTTTTTTGTTGTTGTTATTAAGTTGTATGAGCTGTTTGTATATTTTGGAAATTAAGCCCTGTCGGTTGCATCATTCGCAAATATTTTCTCCCAGTCCATAGGTTGCCTTTTCATCTTATTTATGGTTTCCTTTGCTGTGCAAAAGCTTATGTTTGATGAGGTCCCATTTGGGTTTTTTTTGCTTTTACTTCTCTTGCCTTGGGAGACTGACCTAAGAAAACCCTGGTACGACATATCAGAAAATGTTTTGCCTATGTTCTCTTCTAGGAGGTTTATGGTGTCATGCTTTATATTTAAGTCTTTAAGCCATTTTGAGTTTATTTTTGTGGATGGTGTGAGGGTGTGTTCTAACTTCATTGATTACATGCAGTTGTCAGGCTTTCTCAACACCAGTTGCTGAAGAGACTGTCTTTTCCCTATTGCATATTCTTGCCTCCTTTGTCAAAGATTAATTGACTGAAGGTGTGTGGGTTTATTTCTGGCCTCTGTTCTGTTCCATTGGTCCACGTCTGTTTTTGTGCCGATACTACACTGTTTTGATTACTGTTGCTTCGTAGTCATTGTACAATTACCGTGGTATTGTCTGAAGTCTGGAAGGGTTATGCCTCCTGCTTTGTTTTTTTTCCCTCAGGATTGCTTTGGCAATTCTGGGTCTGTTATGGTTCCATATAAATTTTAGGATTATTTGTTCTAGTTCTGTAAAAAACGTCATGGGTAATTTGATAGGGATAACATTAAGTCTGTAGATTGCTTTGGGTAGTGTGTCCATTTTAACAGTATTAATTCTTCCCATTCAAGAGCATGGGATATTTTTCCATTTCTTAAATCACCTTCAATTTCTTTTATTAATGTTTTATAGTTCTCAGCTTGTAAGTCTTTCACCTCCTTGGTCAGGTTTATTCCTAAGTATTTTCCTTTTTTTGGATGTGATTTTAAAAGGGATTTTTTTTTACTTTCCCTTTCTGAATTTCACTGTTAGTATAAAGAAATGCAACCGATTTAACAGTTTTATATTGATAGACCCTAAGGTTTTTTCAAATTGCTTATTTAGAAATAAGATTAGCCTTATGCCTGTCATTTCTAACATGTGTGAGAATACCTATAATAAATTTCTGGAAGCGGAATTACCCAGTTAATAGATACGTGCTTTTAAATTTTGGTATTTTGTTTTGTTTCGTTTGTTATTTCGCGGTACGCGGGCCTCTCACTGTTGTGGCCTCTCCCGTTGCGGAGCACAGGCTCCGGACGCGCAGGCTCATCGGCCATGGCTCACGGGCCCAGCCGCTCCGCAGCATGTCGGATCTTCCCGGACCGGGGCACGAACCCACGTCCCCTGCATCGGCAGGCGGACCCTCAACCACTGTGCCACCAGGGAAGCCCAAATTTTGGTATTTTGAAAACTTTCTCTATTAGAAGTTGTATCCATGTGTACTGTTCTACAATGTGCATGTTGGATATGGAATGGTAAAAGTAGGTGTGGCCACAAGAGATGAGAATGAGGCTTGGGAGGAGAAAGTTTATTATACTCACAGATCTCAGAGAGGAGGTGATCATGTGCCACTCAGGGCTACAGGGGAAACACCAGATTTGGCAGAAGATGGGAGCAAGGGGAAAGTCTAGGCCAATGTCTTCAACAGAGTTTGTTTGGAAGAGGCGACGTAGGGCAGAGTAAAGTTTAGGATTGGCTCGTTTGAACAATTCAAGTGGTCTCTGGGCTATAGAAGTGGCCTCTAGTTGCCTGGTATCTGGCCCTGGGATGATTTTAGAGCAGAGGGAATATTTTATTGGTGTGTGAGAATTAGATAAGGAGGTGGTTGGGGCCACAGACTTGGAATTGGCTGGTTTGTATGTGAAAGATGTGCTCCTGGTCAAGCCCTTTGTTCTAAGAAGGGCTAACCTTGGGAGAAGCAGTCTCTCAGCCTGCAAACTTTTTGAGATGTAAAGACGTAATAAAATACAGAAAAATTTAAAAGATTAATGCATATATTTTAATAGTGTACAAGATCACCTATTTTCTCACAACTTCAACATTAACAAATTTATGTTTGGTAATCTGGTGAAAAATGACATCCAGTTGTAGTTTTGAGTCATCTGTATTTCTTTTTTTTGCTCTTTTTCTTCTATTTTCTCATTCATTCACTAAAAAATATTAACTGCCTACAGTATGCCATGTACTTACGATGTGGGCACCCTCAGAAAGCTTACATTTTAAGAAATGAATAGGGCCCATTAGAGAGAAAACTACACAACTTTAGAGAGACCTAAGAAAACTGACTAACTGAAAGGACAATGTTGATAGATGAGAAGAATCAATGTGAAAAACAATTATGCCAGCTATTACCAGCTCAGTAGGTGTGGTATGGGATCACAGAGTTTTGGGGGGAAGGCAGAGGTGGCAACTTGAAATAATGGATAGATATGAACATTTTTAAACCGAAAGGTACTATGAGGGTATCTGCTTCACCAGATGTTAAAACATACTATGAAAACACAATAATGAAACCAGTGTGGTGCTGGTACAATAACAGACAACCAGAAACAAACTCTAGTTTATGTATGATGGGTGAGCAAGTACCATACTATTTTAATTATTACAGTTTTTCAATACTTAAAAATCTGGTTGTTTCCCCCAGTACAGTTTTCAGAAGTTATAAAAATTGCATTAAAAAACAAAAACTGCTTTTGACTGTTTGGATTATGCTTCTTTGAATACGATTTCATCCAGAAACCAGACCTCATAGATCCAGGTGTCATAAGGGTTATCCACATATACCCACAATATTAACATGCTTAGCCAAAAAAAACACAAAACAAAACAAAACAAAACCAAACCCCACAGTGGCCATGGGGGAGGGGTCAGAGATTACTGGGACTTTTTTTTAAACACTTATTTCTCTATTGTTTAGAATTTTTATATATAATAAAAATACATTGACTTTATAATCTCCTAACCATACAAAAATATAGGCAAAACAATATAATAGAAAGGTGTGATGGTAGACATGATATCAAATATTTAACTTCTGCAAAAATCCAGTAATTGAAGCTGGTATATTCTCTACTTATTCTTTCAAAGCAAATAGAAAAGTATTATTTTTCATGATTTGATTTACTAAAATTTTTGTGTTTGTCAAGTCTTTTCTGAGCAATCCTTAAAACCAGTTTCAGTTTAAGGTGAACTGCCTTTAAACTTCTGAGAATACTGTCTTGTTACAAAGGTAAAGGAGATAATTTAAAGAATGCATCAAAGAGAAACACTTCACATAATGAGGTGTGGTTTTAAAAATGTCCTCAGATTGTTTATTTTGTATGAGCTAAATATGTGGGTAAAATATAGCAGTACTCCATTTATATCTTATTATCTTTTCCAATTGAGGAGAGTCAAGCACCAAAGTGCACTGCTTATTAGCTAGATGACAAATGGGCTTGGAGAATGTAAAATACTTCTCTGTAACACTATACATTCGTGAAATAGCCAAGTAAGTATACTGAACAAATATAAAGACAAGTCTCCAAATACTATCTGTCTCACCAATGCTAAGTTGACACTGATCAGTATTAGAAGAAAAAAAAATATATTTAATTTACTCTTTCATAAAGTTTTTAATAAGCTATAATTTTCTTACATGTACACTAGTAACCTTAAAAAGACAAATACTACCAAATGTTAACTACTGTACAATTTATAAAAAATATAATTTTAAGAATTTGGAATAATAAAGGGAAGGTACCTACTTCAAATGGATTAAATAAGAAAATGCCACTTTTTAAGAAATTTCACCAGGAAATGGAAAATTTCCAATTTGTCTAAAGGAACACTAAAACCTTTTACTGAAGTCAGAGACCTTGCTATTTTTGTTCAAGACTTCATCTACACAGTTTCAAATAAACCCTAAAAAATATTATCCAGTACATATAAGGCCGCTACACAGAGTACATGACGGGAAAAAAGGACTCCGTCAGAATGAGAAGTCGTGAAGAACAGAGATATGTCTTGCTCACCTTTACATCTCCAGTTCCTAGCACAGTGCCTGGCTCAAGGCGAAAATGCTTAAGCAATGGTTGTTGCTTTGCATTGAACCAGGCAGATACACCCTTCTACCTTTGGTTCGATTTTCATTCCATATTAAGCACGACCTAAGCTTCAGTCCTGGTTCTTGGCCCTTGATGTTAAACTGAATAAAGCAAGCCAATATGCATACACTTCCTACATCAGTTCTTCTGACAGGATCCTCAGGACTGACTCATCACGGGCTGTGAATCTTCTCTTATGTGGTCTAATTCTTATTTCTTGGATAATATCTGCATGCAAAAGTAATGCATTTTCAGTGCAGTACAAGTATGTTCATATGAGTAAGAATGGAATAAAGGCCTTTCTTTTCCATGTTTTAAATAACAGATACATAGCATCTTATGACATAATTAGCAATTTTTAGACACTGAACATAATACACTGTATTACAATGCAATGTGGTAGGCTTCCATTTTAGGAACAAAAATCAATTTCACATGAAAAAAGATTTATTTTACATTTAGAATAAGTCTAAATTTTTAGCATTTAAGTACTGTAAAATAAACAGAGAGGAGCTTTTAAGATGTATTGTCTCCATTCTGTCCAAAAAGCCCGTACAAAAAGCTTTTTTTACAGTTATTGATCATCACCTCGTTGCCTTAAATTTCTAGATTTTCCATTTTCAATTCTTCTCTTTTTGAAGACTGGGGCCACTCCATCTGCCACGACTCCAAGAGAAGTCACTGTTTTTTCTTTAAAAACCACTTTGGGTTCCCCACCAACATCAGCCTCTGAAGTTGATACATATTCATTCTCAGCGCTTGGAAGTTCCAAATCTACCTTCTCACTGGAACAGAAAGTAAAAATAGAACCATTATTTGACAGAGTAAGATAAACTTTCACCTAATGTGTGAGCCCACCAAAGCCTCAAGGTCTTCTTTCTAATGATAATAATAGAAGTTAGAAGCTGGTCGTTTGGGAGTAGGAAACTATTTTAAAACACTGATTTTATAATATTATTTAAGATACTGAGCACCTGTTTATGTGGACACATGAGGAAAAGTCCCATCTATTCTTTTGTTCCTGTTGGGTGTATCACTGATGGAAATGCTTGTACTTATGATTAGCAGTATAAGTTACACAGGTGGATAAATGAGAAGTATCTTTGGAAACGGATTTTGCTGTGGACTGACAAGGACTCTGAAGGCTTACACAGCACAAGACGAAAACCATGGAATCCCAATGTTCTGGTGTAGCGGACTCCGTGAGACTGTTTGCCTAGCATCTCTTTTCTAGGACTAGCCCTTCAACTATCCACTTGGTTAGTATGAATAATCAGACGACTAGTACAGAGCTCAGTACCTAATTAATATGAACCTATCATAGTACCCTACCGTCTACATAGTCAACTGGTTTGTGAAAGAGTAAGTAAGTCACACCATACCCATCAGTCCCGACCATGAGCTTTTTGAACATGGACCAGAAAGACCATTATGTTTAATACTCTAGTGGCTAAGAATGTAAAACCTGTTGGGAACCATATATCCTATTTAGAGAAAGGAGTTCTGCAGAGATAGAGAGTAAGGCTGGCATACAAAGAAAAGTAGGATGGGAGATGGAGAATCCTGCCAGTGTTTCAGGCCTGGTTCCAATAATTCGTGAGGCCCAATTCCTACCCCTCCTACAACTTGTAGGTAGAACCTTTCTGGGAATCTTTGAACTAATAACCTCTTTTTTCAATTTAAGGTAACTCAAGTTTCTATCACTTGAAACCAAAAGATTACCTGGTCAGCATGAAAGGAAGAGTGATGACAATAGAGAAAAGGGAATAAAAAGTAAAGGTATGATTTAAATGTTAGAAGTCCCAGATATTATATTTCCCAGTTGAGAAACCCCATCTAAGAAGAGTGAAGATTATACAGATCTACACTCCTCAATCTCAGAAGAACCCAGGTAATGTAGTCATTCATCTTGATTCTTGGAAATAAAGGGAGAAAAACCTTTCCTGGAGGCCAGGAGAAGTGTGAAAGGTTATGGTAGATCTACAGTAGTAGTTAACTCTAATAACAGCAGCTATATAGTGAATGTCTACTATAAACCAGACAATGCACTAGGCACCTGGAATAGAAATATTCTCTTTTTATTTGGGGTCTTCTAGTTAGTGTCTTTTTTAGCACTAGAACACCTTTTAACTTTTTTTCCCTTTTGGGAACCACCTCTTCTCCCTTCTGAGTTTTGAGCTTAATTTAGTTCAGGTCCAGTCAGAATTCACAGTGGTTAGCTCAGGAATAGGAACTGGGTATGTGATGAAAGCTAACCAGGATCACTTTTGGAAGTCGCAAAGCAGCACCTCTTTTTTGCTGGGATCTCTAACTGTAAGTATGATATAAGCCTAAAGCTTTGCTATCAAGTGGGGAGAGCCTGTGAGAAAGGCAGTCAAGTCAGAGGAAAGCAGAGACAAAAGTCAGAGACATTCACAGTGATTTCTCATCAACTACGGCTCTTGACAACTGCAGTTTAGAGATAACATGATTTTTAGGTGTTTGCTTAGAATTTAATATATGCTATTCAGTTCAATTATCTTAAAAGTACATGATAACAAATTTGCTTCCCTCTCACACAGACCATGTAGAAAGGTCTGTGGTGGTAGAATTGAGAGATCTTTTTATGTTCCAACCTATATATACATGGGTTAAAAAACAGGTTTAAAAGAGGTCTCTAAGCATTGTAGTAATTTTTAAAAATGTAACAATAGTTAGGAATTTGCTAGGACTGCAAAAAACAAAATAAAGAACATAAGTACAAAGGATATAAGAACAAGGAAAATTTCAAATCAGTAATGGATAGTTCAAAACTAGAAAAACCAAAACCAAAAACTATTCTATATAATATAAAACTTGAGGAAGAAGCTATCTTAGTAGATCATGATGTTATATAACATTTCCTCAAAATCTGATGAGGGGATGCAAGAAATAGGAATTCTCACTGGAACAGGTCCTAAATTTGATTTGTTTTGAATAGAGACGCCTTCCGAACTTTATTGTATTAAAAATATATGTTAAATGCCATTTTTGTTTGCTTTTCCTACTTCCCTATCTTCCCTTAGATTGCCAACAATGGTGCTTTCCAAGAAGGCCAGCAGCCCCTAAAGTTGATGGGGTATTCATTCTTGGCTTTGTATTTTTATGTTTTTACAGGAGTGGAAACTGAGGCTTAGAGAGAAGTTAAATAACTTGGTCAACTAAACTGTTAAGGTAGTAATATTATTTGGATTAAAACCCAGGCCTGTGTTGATCTAAAACCTATATTCTTCCCCCTAGACCACTCTGCTTCTGGGTGAAACTAAGAAATTCCATTAGCCAAGCAGAGAAAGATTTTGAGTAATGAAGAACAGTAGGGTTTGGTCGCTGGACAAATGAATCTCTGTCCAACAAAATCTATGAGAGACTCATTTAATTTCACAATCTTGGTGTTTTGTGTTGTATTTTGATAAAGTGATCAAGTCATAGTATTACTTCTTAAGTGGGATTACGGGAGAGATAAAATAGAAAAAGAGTCCATTTTTGAAATCATGGTCCTAGGGAATTCCTAAGTGGAAGCTAACAGAAGTGGCAGTGAAGTAGGATATACACCTGTGTGACATAATCAGAGGAAAAGAAGTTTGTATTTGAAAGAAAAGAGTCTGCAAATAAAATATCTTACAGAGAATACACCTTCTTTTCAAATAACTTTAGAACAGTTACAAAAAATAATTACACAAACACTTCCTCAAAACCACGGTCATTTCCAAATTCAAAATGTAAAAATTGTAAAGGTTATAATACCTGAACACAATGTAATAAAGGTGGGAAAAAAACCCCAAAACTTCCACCTATGTAGAGATTTAAAAATAAGTCCTTTTGGAAAACCACCAAGTCAAAAAAGAGTAAGCAAAAACACAATATTAAATTGTTCCAAAAACAATGAAATCAAGGAATCATCACCCAAAGTTTATGTGATATATGGACAGAATTATATTCAGAGACAATACAGCTTTGATTATTTTCATTAAGAAATAAGAACAGACCCCTTCCTTACCTCCTGTCAATAGTCTTAAGTGTTCATCTGAAGAAAGAACAAACACAAAGAAACTTAAGAAAAGTCAGGGGAAGAAAATTACAAAAGTAGAAATGAAGAAACAGAAAATCCATTAATAAATGGATATGTAATAAAATACACAGTTAAAAGTAAGAGCTGATTCATTAAGGAAAAACAAATTTAAAAAGCCTTTAGTGGAGACCCCAGTCTTCATTCCCACAAAATGATCAACAATTAGATAGCTACCCACGAAGAAAAACAGCTCTAGGAGAGCTCTGGAGTCCATTTAAGAAATTTAAGCAACACAGTGGAACAAAATACAATGAGAATAATTGCAAAAAAAGATAAGAAAGACAACTTCACTTTGCCTGCATCATCCCATCCCCCGAGGTGACACCGCTCAGAGACAAGAGGAAACCTCCCAGTTGGAAACAGTTCCCCTCAACATGAAAAGAAGAGTGGGTGGGTGACCAGCTGATGCAGCCTTTTGGGCCACTGCAGGAAGGTCCTGCTTAGGTTTCACTCCACCCACAATGGCGAAGGTGAGACCTATAGAGACTGCTAGGAACAAGGAAAAAAATCAGGGACGACCAAGAACAGCCATGCAGTGGGAGTGATTGCAGTTCACAGTGATCGGCTCTGCAGGCAAACAAAGCAGCTTTTGCCACTGAAGAAAGAACCAACAGACATCACAGCTGCTTCAGAGCCCTGCAGATTTCACCAGGTATTGTGCTGCACAGCTATTAGCTTTCACTTATGTCAGCTGCCTCAGTCCCTTTGCCCTTGCCACTGCCAGAGCCCAGGAACCACACTGCAGTCAGCTCAGGCCTCTGTGCAAGATGGCAGCCTAGACTCCCATGGCTGACCCCACTGCCATTTGCATGCTTGGGGCTAGCCCCACCAACTCTGCACTTGCATGGTGCTGCCCTGACACCCATCACCAGCCTCTACTGCAGTGCTTACCCTCAGGGGAAGATTGTGCAGCCATGGGAAAGCACCCCGACAGCCAGGGTCCCTGAAGCTGTCAGTGAACGTGTAGTTGACTCTGGCCCTTTGCTGCCTGCCTGGCCCCGACCACTACATACACAGGCATCTATAGCTGGCCCTGCAGCCGAGTGCATTTCACCACCAGAGCCGGCCACCACCACTGCCTGTCCTGGTCTCTAGCTGCTGGACCTGGAAGTGCTGCTGAGGACCCCAACAGCCCTTGCAGCCACTGTGGAACCCTTGCAGTGTTTGCCAAGAACCACACAGTTGTTGGACTCTAGTGACCTGAGCTAAAGTGATGACAACCCCCCAGCCCCACTGCTGCCACATGCCCCCTTGGTGGCCGGTACCACCAGACCTGCTCCAGTGTGCCCCACCTGCAGGTGGAAGTTTTCCCATAGTGACATTAGTCTATAAAGTCTACAAGAGGTTATTCCTTTTTCAAATGTGTAGACACCTACACGAGGCTGCTAGGTTCACCAAGAATCAGGGAAAAATGCCTCTACCAAAGGAATACAGTAAACTTCCAGTAACTAGCCCAACCATCCAACAAAGAGTTCAAAAAAACTGTTCTACAGATGCACTGAGAACTATAAGAGAATACAGGCAAACAATTTAATGATATCAGGAAAACAACAGAAGAACAAAATGAGAAATTCAAGAGAGATAAAAAAACATAAAAAAGAACCAAACAAATCTTGGAGCTGAATAGTACAATGACTGAACTGTAGCATTCAATAGAGAGCTTCAACAGCAGACTTGACCAAGCAGAAGAATCAGTGAGTTTGAAGACAGATCATTTGAAATTCTGTAGTCAGAGGAGAAAAAAAAGAGTGAAAAGGATGAAGAAACCCTATGGGACTTTTGGGACACAATCAAGAGAACTAATGTATGCATCCTTGGAGTCTCAGAAGACGAAGAGATGGAAAAAGGGGCAGAAAGATTATTTAAAGAAATAATGGCTGAGGGAATTCCCTGGTGCATCAGTGGTTAGGACTCTGCTTTCACTACTGAGGGCGCAGGTTCAATACCTGATCGGGGAACTAAGATCCTGCAAGCCACATGGTGTGGCCAAAAAAGAAAAAAAAGACAATGGATGAAAACTTGAAAAATGTGGGGAGAGATTTATGGGTCCAAGTTGAAGTTAGTAGGTCACCTCAAAATTTCAATCCAAAAAGATCTTTTCCAAGACACATTTTACTAAACCTGTCTAAAATCAAAGAATTTTAAAAGCAGCAAGAAAAAAGAATTTCTCTCATACAAGGGAATTTCATAAGGCTAACAGCAGATATTTCAGTGGAGACCAGGATGATATATTCAAAGTGCTGAAAGAAAGAAAAAAAAAAAAGCTAACCAAAAATACTTTACCAAACTAAACTGTCCTTCAGAAATGAAGGTGAGATAAAGACTTTCCCCCAAAAAATAAAAAAACCCGCTGAGGGTATTCATCATCACTAAAAGTGCCTTATGAGAAATGCTGAAAGGTTGCTAATTACCAACATGAAAACACACAAAACAATGGTAAAGGTAAGCACAGAGTCAGATACAAACCAGTTTAATAATATAATATGGTGTCCTGTTAACTACTTAACTCTAGTATAAAGGTTAGAAGACAAAGGTATTAAAAATAGCTATAGCTAAAACAATTTGTTAATGTATACACAATATATAAAGATGTAAATTGTGACACCAAAATAATACTGTAAATCAACTATGCTTCAATAAAACATTAATGGGGGGCAAGTGAAAAGGTACTTTTTGTATTCAACCAAAGTTGTTATTAGCATAAAACAGACTGTCATATATATATGATCTTTCATGTAAGCAGCATGGTAATTACAAAGCAAAAACCTAAAATAGACTCACAAAAGATAAAGAGAAGGAAATAAAAGCACACCACTATGGAAACTCATCAATTCAAAAAGGAGAGAGAAAAAAAGGAAAAAGGGAACTACAAAACTGCCCCAAACCAATAAGATGACATTAGTTAAGTCCTTAGGTATATTAATCTAAATGTAAACAGATTTAATTCTCCAATCAAAAGGTACAGAGTGGTGGATGGATAAAAACACAAGAACCAACTATATGCTGCCTACTAGAGACTCACTTCAGATTTAAAGACACACATAAGCTCAAAGTTAAGGAATGGAAAAGGATATTCCATGCAAACAGAAACCAAAAGAGGGCAGGGGTAACTGTATTTATATCAGACAAAATAAACTTTAAGCCTAAAATGGTAACAAGAGACAAAGAAAGTCATTATATAATGATAAGGGGGTCAATTCATCAAGAAGATGTAACAACCTTAAATATATATGTGCCCAACACTGGAATATATTAAGCAAAAACTAACAGGTATGAAGGGAGAAATAGACAACAACACAGTAACAGCAGAAGCCTTAAATAAACCACTTTCAACAATGGATAGATCATCCAGAGAGAAAATCAACAAGGAAACATCGGACTTGAACAATACTTTAAACCAAATGGACCTTACAGACATATAGAGAACATTCCGTCCAACAGCAGCAGAATACACATTCTTTTCAAGCACACACAGAACATTCTCCAGATCAGATCACCTAATAGGTCACAAAATAAATCTTGGCAAATTTAAGAAGACTGAAATCATACCAGGTATTTTTTCTGACCCAAATGGTAAAAAACCAGAAATCAATAACAGGAAGAAAGATGGAAAATTCACAAATATATGGAAGTTAACACACTCCTGAACAGTTAATGGGACAAAAAAGAAATCAAAGGAACTCAAAAAATATCTTCAAACAAATGAAAATGGAAACACAATATACCAAATCCTATAGGATGCTGCAAAAGCAATTCGAAGAGGAAAGTTTATACTTGATAAATGCCTAATTAAGAAAGAGATAGATCTAAAAAAAACAACCTAACTTTACACCTCAAGGAACTAGAAAAAGAACAAACTAAGCCCAAAGTAGCAGAAGGAGGGAAATAACAAAGATCAGAGCAGAAATAAATGAAATAGAGACCAGAAGAATAGGAAAGATAAGAAACCTAAAAGCTGGTTTATTGAAAAGAAAAACAAATTTGACAAACTTTTACCTAGACTAAGAAAAAAAGAGAAGACTCAAAATCAGAAAAGAAAGAGGAGACATTAAACTGATACCACAGAAATAAAAAGGATTGAAAGAGACTACTGTGAAGAATTATACACCAACAAATTGGATAACCTAGAAGAAATGGATACATTCCTAGAAACATACAACCTACCAAATGAATTGTGATAAACAGAAAATCTGAACAGATCAGTGACAAGGAAGGATACTGAACCAATACTTAAAAACCTCCCAACACAAAAAAGGCCAGGACCAGATGGTTTCATTGGAGAATTCTATAAAACATTTAAAGAATAATTAACGTCAATCCTCCTCAAACTCTTCCAAAAAACAGAAGAGAATATTCCCAAACTCATTACAGGAGGCTGGCATTACCCTGATACCCAAGCCAGATAAGGACACTACAAGGAGAGAAAACTATAGACCAATATCCTCGATAAATATAGATGCAAAAATTCTCAACAAAATATTAGCAAACTGAATTGAACAGCACATTAAAAGGATCATACACCATGATCAAGTGAGATTTATCCCTGAGATGTAAGGACAGATGGTTCAACATTTGCAAATCAATTCATATTGATTGAAGAAAGATAAAAATCTTATGATCATCTCAACAGATGCAGAAAACACATTTGACAAAATACAACATCATTTCGTGATAAAAATACTCAACCACTTGGGAATAGAAGGAACATAACATCACAAAGACCATATATGACAAACCTACAGCCAATATCATACTCAATGGTGAAAGACTGAAAGCTTCCTCTCTGTGATCGCAAACAGGACAAGGCTGCCCATTCTTGCCACTCCTATTCAACATAGTACTAGACGTCCTAGCCAGATCAATCAGGCAAGAAAAAATAAAGGCATCCAAATTGGAAAAGAAGTAAAATTATCTCTCTTTGTAGATAAGATGATCTTATATATAGAAAACCCTAAAGACTCCCCATGCCCCCCTCCCCCTCCAGCAAACTGTTGGAACTACTCAATAAATTCAGTAAATTTGCAGGATACAAAATCAAAATACAGGAAATTCCCTGGAAGTCCAGTGGTTAAGACTCTGCGCTTCCACTGCAGGTGGCGCGGGTTCGATCCCAGATCAGGGAATTAAGATCCTGCAAGCTGCACAGAGTGGCCAAAAACAAAACCAAAATCAAAATACAGAAAGCAGTTGCACTTGCATATACTAGCAACAAAACATTTGAAAAAGAAAAAAGAAAACAATCCCATTCACAATGCATCATAAATGATAAAACACTTAGTGATAAATTTAACTGAGGTGGTGAAAGGTCTGTATACTGATAACTACAAGACACTGAAGGAAATTGAAGACACAGACAAATAAAGATATCCTGTGTTTATGGATCAGATCAATTAATATTGTTGTAATGTCCATACTACTCAAAGCCATCTGTAGATTCAATGCAATCCTGATCAAAATTCCAATGGTATTTTTCACAGAAATAGAAAAACAATCCTATAATTTTTATAGGAACCACAAAAGACCCCAAACAGTCAAAGCAATCCTGAGAAAGAAGACCAAAGCTGGAGGCATCACACTTCCTGATTTCAAACTATACTACAAATCTTTAGTAATCAAAACAGTATGATACTCTCATAAAAACAGAAACATAGACCAATGGAAAAGAATTGAGAGCCCAGAAATAAACGCTCACATGTAGGGTCGACTAACATTTGACAAAGGAGCCAAGACTATTCAATAGGGAATATATATTCTCTTCAATGACTGGTGTTGGAAAAATTGGGTAACCACATGCAGAAGAATGACATTGGACCCCTATATCACATCACTCACAGAAATTAACCCAAAGTTTATTAAACACTTAAACATAAGAAATGAAACTGTAAAACTGCCAGAAGAAAACATTTAAAAAAAGCTCTACCTGACACTCGTCTTGGCAATGATTTTTTGGATATGACACCAAAAGCATGGTCAACAAAAACAAAAATCAACAAGTGGGACTACATCAAACTAAAAGCTCTGGGCAGCAGAAGAAATAATCAACAAAATGAAAAGGAAACGTACAGAATGGAAGAAAATATTTGCAAATCATATATTTGCTAAAGGGTTAACATTCAAAATATATGAAAAACTCATAACCCAATTACAAAATAACCCCAAAGAATCCAATTAAAAAATGGGCAGAGAAAATGAATAGACATTTTCTGAAGAAGACATACAAATGGCCAAAAGGTACATGAAAAGATGCTTGACATCACTAATTGACAGAGAAATGTGAATGAAAACTGCAATATCACCTCATACCTGTTAGAATGGCTAGTATTAAAAAGACAAGAGATAACAAGTGTTGGTAAGGATGTGGAGAAAAAGAGATACCTTCAGCACTGTTGGTAGAAATGTAAATTGGTACAGACACTATGGAAAACAGTATGGAGGTTCCTGATATTAAAAACAGGACTACCATATGATCCAAGATTCCCACCTCTGCATATACATCCAAAGGATATACAAACAGGATCTTGTAGAGATACCTGCACCCCCATGTTCACTACAGCATTATTCACAGTAGCCAAGATATGGATAAAGAAGATGTGGTAGATACATACAGTGGAATATTATTTAGCTATGAGAAAGAAGGAAATCTACCATCTGTGACAACATGGAGGGACCTTGACAGCACTGTGCTAAGTGAAATAAGACAGAGAAAGACAAATACTATATGATACCATTTATATGTGAAATTGAAGAAATCCAAACTTACAGAAACAAGAGTTACAGAAGTGGTTACCAGGTCTGAAGAATGGGGGAAATGGGGAGATTGAGCAAAAGGTACAAATTTCCAGTTGTAAGACTATTTGGGGGAATCTAATTTATAGGATGGTGATTATAGTAATCATACTGTGTTACATACCTCAAAACTGCTAAGAGACTAGATCTTAAATGTCCTCACCACAAAAAAGCCAACCAACCAACCAAACAGAAACATGGTAATTAAGTGTGACATGGAGGTGTTAGCTAACACTATTGTGGTAGTCATTTTGCAACATGTCAATCAAATCAACACACTGCACACTTTATTTATTTATTTATTTTGGCTGCACCATGCGGCTTGTGGGATTTTAGTTCCCCAACCAGGGATTGAACCCAGGCCCTCGGCAATGAGGGTGTGGAGTCCTAACCACTGGACCACCAGGGAATTCCTATGCACACTTTAAACTTACACATGTTATATGTAAATCATAGTATCTTAACACAGCTGGAAAAAAATTCTTTAACAAATATCATCCCAAAAGAATAAAAAAGTTTACAATGTGAAAGGATTTAAAAATTGAAAAATTTCAACATACAGGAAGTTTAATGTATTACCATATGTTTTAAATTTTAAGCCCTTGATGAAACACAAGATTTTAGGGGAAAATATGAATTACAGAAACTGACTAGCTGAAGCTATTTCCTACCCCTGCCCCCCCTAACACCAGCTGCAGCATGTAACAGTGACTGAGTGCTTAGGTGTTCTAGGTACCAAGTATGAACACAGTGATAAATGTGTTAACTTGTTTTTTTCTAATTTATTCCTCACAATAAATTAGAAATTAGGCAGGAACTATTATTATCCCATTTTACAGATGAAGAAATTGAGGCTCATGTAGATTAGGCAACTTGCCTAATGTCACATAGATAGTATCCAAGAGACTAAAAAAGCTATCAAAACTTACCTCCCCCTAGAACTCCAGGACCAGAAGATTTTACTAGTGATTTTTTTAAAAAACTTTCTAATCCCAGGGAAACTATTAACCATTTTAGAACATTAAAGAAATGGAAAGCTACCTAATCCATTTTATTTAGCATAAGTCAGATACAAAAATCTCATAAAATTATCATACATTTAACAAACAAAAACAAAACTAAACCATAGACCACCATTTCCCAATCAGTTTTCCACATCAGCGCTATGGCTACTGAAATTCACCAAAATATATTTCTGATAATAATCCTTGAACAATCCAGAAATAAAGCACACTTCCTTAACATAATAAAGATTATCTATCTTAAGCCAATAGTCAATATAATCCTCAATATAAATTTTAGAGACATTTCTATTGATATCAGCAACAAAACAGATGTGTAGAAATGCCCACTCCCCTTATTATTATATAACATTGGGCTTAAAAATGTAACTAAAATAAATACGACATGAAATAAATAGGAAGTAGTATCAACAGAAAAAAATAAAAAATATTTGCAGACAAGTTTCTACATGGAAAACCCAAGACTCAAAAGAGTAAGTCTTAAAAATAATAAAATAATCAGCAACATAATTGGACACATAGGCTTTTTCACACCACAATTACTGGTTTACAAAATAATGGAAAAAATGGACTAAATCTGCAATTAAAAATAGCAAAATATATAAAAGCTTATTCAGGTACTTAATAAACATGTACTAAGCACCTATTATGTGCCAGTCACTGTTTTTAGTCCTGGGGTTACAGAAATGAATCAAGTAGACTAAGTGGCTACTTAGCTTACATTCAAGAAATGCAAGCATGAGACTTACACTACAAAATGACTTGAGTAAAAAGAGGCATGTACAACATTTTTTGATGAAACTATGAAATATTGAAAACATCAATTTTTGCCAAATTCAACAAGTATAATTTATTTGTAATATTTATATAAATATTGTTGAACACTTGCAAATGATTTAATTAACATGGAAAAAATGGGAAGAGACTACTTAAGAAAATTTGGAAAAAAAAAATACAGGGATACACCACCAGATATCAGAACATACCATATAAAAGGATATAGTTAAATCATAATAATTAAGGCTTTATGGTACTGTCACAAAGATAGATGGACCAATGGAACAGAATAGGTAGCCAGAAACAAACTGATAAATTTAAGAATTAAACACAAGATTAAAACAAAATGCCACTTTAAAATGGGGAAGAATGGTACTGGCAAAATCGGTTTGCCAGGTAAGATAAAAAATTATTTTACAATCTCATCTTGGGACTTCCCTGGTGGTCCAGTGGTTGAGAATCCGTCTTACAATGCACGGGACACCGGTTCGACCCCTAATCAGGGAACTAAGGTCCCACATGTTGAGGTGCAACTAAGCCCACTTGCCGCAACTGCTGAGCCTGTGTGCCACGACTACTGAGCCCACGTGCCACAACTAGGGAAAAGCCCACGCACTGCAATGAAGAGCCCGCGAGCCACAACTGAGACCCGATGCAGCCAAAGAATAAATAAATATTTTTTAAAAATCTCATCTCATACAATGTATCAAAATTATTAAAGATGGATTAAATAACTACATAAAAGATGGATTAAGTAATTACATAAAAATGTGGGCTTCCCTGGTGACACAGTGGTTAAGAATCCGCCTGCCAATGCAGGGGACACGGGTTCGATCCCTGATCAGGGAAGATCCCACATGCTGTGGATGGAGCAACTAAGCCTGCGCGCCACAACTACTGAGCCTGTGCTCTAGAGCCTACAAGCCACAACTACTGAGCCCGAGCGCCACAACTACTGAAGCCTGTGTGCCTAGAGCCTGTGCTCCGCAGCAAGAGAAGCCACAGCAATGAGAAGCCTGTGTGCAGCAACGAAGACCCGACACAGCAAAAAATAAATAAATTAATTAAAAAAATAATAATAGTTACATAAAAAAGAAGTAAGATCACACAAACCAGGAGGAGATACAAGTATAAACTTGACTTTTGGATGAAAAAGGGTAGTATCAATAAAACAGATCACAAAGGAAAAGAAATCAGACTAAACATTAGAAAGTTCTACACATCTAAAACCATTATAAGCACAATTAAAAGTCAAACTACAAATGTGGAAAATCCACCATAACTACTACTAATAAATGGTTAGTGTCTGTACTACATAAGGATCTTATGCAAGTAAGGAAAGACTAATACTTCAATAGAAAAATATGCAAAGACTATGAACAGACAATTCACAGAAGAGTAAATACAAAACACTGATAAATACAGGTATATGAAAAAAATGTTTCAACCTCACCAGTAAATCTACTTAGGAAGTCAGACACAATCCATCACATACTAAATTGGCTGCTGTTAAGAATAATGGCTTTACAGTAAACTTATCACATGGAAAACAAAATACTCAAATTTTAAGAAATCTCAACTTTGAAGTACAGGAGATATTGGTATAGGAAGGCCATCCTCCTATTGTAAGTCACTTAGGAAATCACTTAGGGGCTGAAGTAATCAATGCAGTCTATTATTTCTGCAACTTCAACATATACAGTCAATATACTTACGGTCCCTGGCACTATGTAGCATTAAATACACATTTCCTAATATTTCATTAAGTAAAATAAGAGCTGAATATTTAATAAAAACATTTTAATAGTTCAAAGCTATATTATGGTACAATATCACTAATGAATCAATTCTTATTAGAACAAAGCTGTCCAAAACTTGTATTACTCCGTCTTCTGAAAAAACATGACCTTTTCATTAAAGTACAGTTTTTTGGTTTGTTTTTTTTTGGCTGCCCGCACGGTACGCGGGATCTTAGTTCCTCGACCAGGGATCAAACCCAGGCCCCCAGCAGTGGAAGCAGAGTCCTAACCACTGAACCGCCAAGGAAGTCCCCTAAAGTACAGTTTTAACAATGAATAATTTCACTTTAGAAGTATGCATGGAACAGTTATATTACATTACCATTTCAAAGCATTAATGTTTGGAGAAAAACTGCTTAATTCATATAAATACTTTTTTCCCACCTGAAGATATTTTTTAAGCATTTAAGAAACACCAATGTGTGAAGGTGGGGGTGACATTTTCCTTTCATTGTGTAAATGATCCTAAGACAATAGCTGATATGAAAACATATCAGCTATTGATATGTATGTAAATGTAAACCAGGTATCATCTTTACCATGATCTTGTTTAGTTGATAAAACTGCCATTTTTTGAATAAAAACTTAAAAACTTAGCTAAGTGTCACAAGCCATTTTCAATACAGTAACAAAACAAGAGCTTTTTTCTTGCCTTTAGATAGATCCCATGAAGCATGTACTGAATATGCAGGTATTTGTTTCTCTGATAGAATAACGATGGTTGAGCGTGAGAATGCACATGTGTGTATGGTATGTTAGTGTGGGAATGTGTGGTCAATAGAAAGGTCATGTCTTAGTAAGAATTAAAACAATCATTAGTTTACTTTAAAAAAATAAACCTTAGCTTACATTTTAAAATATTTAATTAGAAAAAACAAAACCATTCTAGAAGTAAAGGAAATGAGCTACACTTTTAATGAGCACCTTATTCCTGAAATTAGGTACTGCAATTTATGGAAGTAATGGGACGTAAAATACCTGTAATAACAGTGGCATTAAGTTTCAGGTACTTACTGGGACTCAACCTCTTGTTTAATTTCTTGCCATTCTCCATATGGGTTTGATTTTTTATGAGCTTTGGGTTTTTCTTCACTTGGACCTGATGAATTCTTCCCTTGGGTATTTTTTTCTTTCTGTGTTTCTGGTTCAGTTCCTTTATCACTATTTTTATTTTTTTCCTGAAATGTCAAAGTTAAGAAATAACAAACTGCAAGCAAAACTGCCAGGACCAAAAATTTCTTTAACGTAGTCTTGGTATTGATTTATAAATAATACATTAACTCAGCAGTTCAAATTTGCATGTAATACAACAAACGTACATAAAAGAACTCCTTTAATGCTTGATTAGGTTTTTCATTAAGTCTAAAATGCTAACACATCATGGCCAAGGCTGTTTTTTAAAATAATATAACACGATCCTATTAATGTTCTACCCCCCCTCAGAGACATACACTGGCCTTTTTATCCTCTCTTCTCCACTTTACTGCTTCTCTCCTTACTTACATGTCCAACAGTGACCTCCCTTTATACTGTGCCCCTTTTGAATTTAACGCCATGTCGCTGGACCCTTCTATACCCATTATCTATTTAAAGAACTCCCTCAACAAATTAGTGTTAACTGAAATCCATCTTCATGTTGAGGACACTGCCAAAACCTCACTGGCCTGTACAACTGGTAATGATGTGAAATTGGAAAAAGACACACCCCTGTGGTAGAAATAGCTCCCAAGGAGCCCCTGGAGAGGGCTGGTGCTTTTATCATCTGGGATAACAAAGCCCCGTGGCCCGGTTTAGCATGTGGACCATGCATTAGATTTCAGCCTCTTCGTAAACTTGCACAACCATGGGTGGCAGTCCTGGAACACTGTTTCGTTTGCAATTCTTTGAATGGATGTTAACTCATTCCCTTATGCTGCTGATATCACAGAAGTAGGAGACAGCATCAGCTTTCTCTTAGCCAACCTGACTGCTTCCAGGCCACGACATTTTTAAAGTGAGGTCATGCAATACATGCCTCCCCCTCTGAGGCTCACACCACCTTCTATATAGTTCTCTTCCATTCTTCCTCTCATGATCTAATGACCTCTGGCCACTACTCCATATATATATTTTTTAATGTTCACACTTAATTGTATGTATGTTTTTTCCTTTATTTATTTACTTTTTGGCCATGTGGCATGTGGGATTTTAGTTCCCTAACCAGGGACTGAACCCACGCCCCTGCATTGGAAGCGCAGAGTCTTAACCACTGGACCGCCAGGGAAGTCCCCATTTCTCCATATCAAGTGATGACTCTGGCAACTCTGTATGTTCTCTCTGTTCAAATTCTTGTCCTCCACACTGTAAAGCAACTATACTCTAATAAAAACGAAACAAAACAAAAAACCAAAACTCTTGTCATCCCAGAGCTTAAAAATTCCCTACCCTCAGTTTTGTGACCCACAAAACCAATGACTTTGGCCTTCACTATATTTCAGCTGCCTAATAAGATATTCTCCTCATATGTAGTACCTGGTGCATAGGTAGTATTCAAATATTAGATCCTCACACTTATGTTCCTTTTAATTTGAATGAGGTCATCACTCAAAAATGCCCCACTTACGAAATCATAAACTCCAAAAGCCCACCCTCTGACCACAATGTTATTCTTTTGGCTTTCTGGCTCGCTTACTTCTACAATACCTCCTATCCAACATCATTACCATCTCTACTACCTTAATTTCCTGTGTTCTGAGTTTGTTAGTCTCATCTAGACTTTACATTCTTCGTTATCAGGCCCCAGCCCACGGAGAATCACGTTATAAACATTCTTTTGCTAGCACCCTTAAAATATCTTTGTCCCTATGCCTGTCTATTGCGTAGGACCTAAAAATCTCCAACACAAATCTATCCAACCATTAGTTTGTCAAGTGTTACCAAAAAAAATCACACAACCATACAAACTGATGAGATTTCAGAATTTATGACATCCAATTTCAGCAGAGACTTTAACACTGCTTAGTAATGTGTCTCCAGTTATTTCTTCTCCTGGTCCCCTTAGTGATTATTCAAAATACATATTCAGCTCCACAGGGCTGAATTAATAATTTTATATTCATATCATGGAATACTATCCATCCATTATTTTAGTACATGAAGACTTAATGATGTCTTTGTGACAGATTAAATTGGAAAGTGATAATAAAACCTTATTATAGTATGACTCCATACCTTGTTTAAAGCAATGTACAAGTCTGAATAGAAAATTATAGACCAAAAACATCAAGGTATTATACTGATTTCTCTGGGAAACGGCAGGATTATAGTTTGTCCTTTTTTGTTTATCTGTGTTTTGTAATATTTTGTTTGCTTGAAGTTAATAATATCTGTCCCACGTTGGATGCTGGGTTACCTGAATTTCACTATAAACATTGTAAGATATCTACTACACAAGAGCTTTCCTGCTGCTCTTCTATAAACTGGATACATTCCTCACCCTAAGTTCCACCAGGATTTATGGGGTAGGTTGAGAAGTTGCAGGCAATGACAAGACCCTAGGTAAGGCTGGAAGTGCCCTCTCTCCAGCATCCTGGATATTACTTCACCTCTCAGGCCAGTACTCAACCATGGATCAATGCTATGTATCTTGTCTGCTTTGGCACCCAGGCTCCTGAGTGTTCCTGGAAAGGTCACAAAAGCAGGAGGACTAGCTATACTAGCTATACTATACTAGCTATACTATTAACACTACTAAAATGTCTGTTCTACTTTCCCACCATGGTTGGGTACTTAGCACCACCACCTGTCAATCCTCTTACTTACTTCATTTCTTCTCCCACCCTGGCTCAGTGATTATTTTAGTCTGTTAATGTTGTCAAGCTCCCCAAAGCTTCTCACTCTCAGCAAGCAATCTTGATTTCTTTATACATGAGTAAATTGAGGCTAAAAGACAGGACTCTTCTTTCCTGGCAGCAAATCATCCATAGTCATACCTTACAGAAAATGAAAACCTTACCTTCTTACAGAAAATGAGTTTATTCCTTGTTCAAGACCAACCTATCCACTTACCCTTGTTGGTATTCCGTTTCTACCTCCTTTGGAGTCCCTCTTAAGGAAAACATCACCACCACAAATCTCTCACAATTAAAAGTCAGTATGTAGCCACCATCTTATCATCTAATTTCTACTTTTCATTACATATCCAAACCACATATACACTGTGAACCACTTTTCATCCTCCTGTAATCTGAGTTTTCCCACCTAAAACTCTGGTATAACTGCTAGAAGGATATCAAGGACTTCCTTACTGCAAAATTCAATGGACATTTTTCCTTTTCTAGACCTAGTTAATCCCTGATGTTCTCTACTCCTTTGGCTTCTGGGATACTGAATTCTTCTGCTTCTCAGCATACCTTCCTAATCATTCTTTCCTCATTCTGCCTTGTGGGCTCCTCTTTCTCTCCTGTACTTAAATGTTTAATATTCCCCAAGGTCATTTTCCTAGGTTACTTCACCCACTCTGAGACTTAAATTACTACCAGTATGTTGATGATACTCAAATTAACATTTCTAGCCTAGACATTCATACTTGCGTGTTCAGACAGCTCTCTGAATGTTACAGAGGCATTTCAAACTTAGGAGGTCTAAAAATGAATTTACTATATTGTTATCAAATAGATATCAATAAATGATACAACCATTTATCCGGGTGCCAAAATGCATCTCTTGGTTTTATTTCTATCTTCTACCAGAAAGCTGAAGAAAGTCTGTAGATCTTTTCATAAATTAACAAACTGTTGTAAAGAGTAAATCGAGAACTTACCTTAAACTTTATTTTTAGCTTTTGCGTTTCTGTAGAGACCTCTCCTTTTTTTCCTCCCTTTTCTGCTTCTTGTTCCCCATCAGAATCATTATGTGAATCTGATGATTTGGACTCTTCTAGGGTGCCAAGTGACTTTTCATTGACTTTACTAGAAAGCAGATCGCCAGAGTGTGGAATGAAATCATCAGGTTTTTCCCATCTGGATTCTATTCAACACATTTTAATAGTCATGTTATTTAGTTACCAATTCTATTTAGAAGAATATTCCCAATATAATGTTTCCTGTCACTTACAGTATATTAAGTGACAACACTGCATCTGTTTCACACCATCACTTGATCAAGAAGATAATAAATAAGAGATCCCAAAGGTCTTGCTATTATCTTTCAGAAATTAAATTCAAGCAATCTGGATTCACTAGATGTATAAACTACAGCCCCAATGGAAAGAGACCTAAGAACTGGTAATACTTTCTGAGGACTCAAAATTTAACCAACACCAGTTTCAGAAAACATCGTAATGGGCACACATGAGATTTCCTGAAATTTATTTATCACAAAATTTCCCTGGGATCTTCATAAAGTGGAATAATATGGCGAAGATCTGAATGAATATAATTTGTCATTTTATAATAAGGGGGAAAAAAAAACTCAGTTGAACTCTACTGCCACCCAGTGGTTTGTTGGGCTTTTAGTAAAATGATAGCAGTTCTAATTATCTGCAGTTACTCTCTATTTATAGTTTAATAAAAGGGACAGGGATTCTAAAATTTATTGTTCAACTGGGAAAGTTTTAAGAGTAAAGGGGGCTCTATTAATAAGCAAATTGATCCAGATATAAACTGAAATTGTTGAGGGAAAATCAGTATGTATAGTCCCTCATTAATTACAGGGTTCTTTCCAGCACTAATGAAAAAAATTACTTTTTCCTTGTCTTTATTTCACACAAGTAATAAAAGAACTTACAAGAAATAATTGGTTAAGCATCTAATATGTACCAGGCACTGTTTGGGGAACTTTAGAGACACATGACCATCATGAACTCACAGAGTACAGGATCAGCTCTACTTAAGAGCAAATATAGGCTCAGTGACTTACCCACAATCATAGAGCTGGTAAGGGAAGCTGTGCGTTGAGCTCACTCAGATCTAACTCTATAGTTATTTGTTATTTTATCTTTATAAGGATTCAGTACATCAAGTTTACTGAGGTAGAAGCATTGTCATCATTGGGCAAGCTGGGTATCTACTTGGAGGTCAAAAGGGCCTTTTCCTCCTAAAAGACTTAATGCTATGTAGCAGTCTTTGGATAGCAGGAATTAAAAAACAAACAAACAGGGCTTCCCTCGTGGCGCAGTGGTTGAGAGTCCGCCTGCCGATGTAGGGGACACGGGTTCGTGCCCTGGTCCAGGAAGATCCCACATGCCACGGAGCGGCTGGGCCCATGAGTCATGGCCGCTGAGCCTGTGCGTCCGGAGCCTGTGCTCCGCAACGGGAGAGGCCACAACAGTGAGAGGCCCCACGTACCGCAAAAAAAAAAAAAACAACAAACAAACAAAGCTCAAAGTTACACCAATACTATAGCTATTTTGGTATATTTAATTGCAGAAGAAACCAACTATAATTACTGGCAAGACTAGTTTTATGAAATTAGATAAAATCTTAATTTGAAAAACAGATAATAATTAGGTAACAATAATTCTGCATGTTTTATAAATATTTATATAACTGAAAATTATTAAATTAGTAAAAGTGAAAATTAGACAGTCTTATTAGCCACTGCTAAAATAGCTTCAGTTCTGCTTTTTAAAATAGGAGAAGGCAAGTTGAATGAGGTGATCTTCCAAGGTAATGATTATATTTCTAAAATAATCCTGATAAAAACCAATGATGGTAGAGAAAGTAAAAATGATTTTCAAAGTAAAAAAATTTGTGAATGCAGTATCACCTGAGAAGAACAACACATGGCTCAGTATATTACAGAAATCTTTTTGCTTTTCCATTGTATTAATGTTTCTAAATTATAAAAAATACATACTTGCTACAGAAATATGTTTATCACTATACTAAAATTCTCAAGTTCAGACAATTCCTCAGCAGGCTAATAAGCAATGTGAGGTACAATTTTAGACAGCTTAACAGATAAACAAAGGTAATACTTACCCCCTGTTTCTGTATTATAATAATAGGTATAGCCATTTTCACTTAAACCTTCTACCCAAACGGTCTTCACTGCCGTCTAATGGGAGGAAAAAAACCAGCATAAACTGAAGATGTGGTTATATATTAGATAACTAAGGCAGACTCGGCCAGCCTTTCCTTTCCTCTTGACACCTGGCAATTAGGGGTGGTGGTACTGATCATGGCCAGGAAGCTTGATTTGTGTTAATCATGAGCCACCTTTCAGGGAGGGAGGGAATGCCTTGCCTCTGAAAGCCAGGAACAGTTCTTTGCAGACTGACAGGGACATGTAAATGGCAACTGACTGCAAACCAACTAATAATATTTGCCCTGCGTGGACTTTTAGGGTAGACATCACTTTTCCACCACCATGCACCCTTTTAACAAAAGGATTATAGAAAGAAAGAAACAAGGGGGGTTGGGGGGACAGGGAGGCTTATCTGGAAGTAAATTTGCTTAATCAACCCTACAAAAATCCCAGAAGCCAATCACTTAAAAGAATTTAAAAAAGACTATTAATGTGCTTCAGTTACCTTTTTTAAGTTTCCTTGAAATCCTTCAGGTTTCTCCCACTGAGATGCTTAAAACAAAATATACTGCATTTGTAAAATCTTCCCAAAAAAATTTAATTTGGCAAAAAATTATAAGATATTCAACATGAATGAAACACTACGTGTCTACAGTTTAAAACATAATTGAAAAATAAAAAGCAACAACATACATCCCAGTAGTACTGTGAAGAATACATGTGAATGCTATGTAACCAAGAAGGAAGGCCAGAATGAAGGATAAGAAGTTACTGGTACTTCACAAGAATTATTAGAGCTAGGTAGGGCTTCTCTTAAAGATTTCTTGGAATTCAGGCTTGATAAATTTTGACATCTTGGGGCAGGGGAGAGTGAGACATGGAATGAATGACTCCAAAGAGGAATAAGATGAAGAATGCAGGAATTAAAAACAAATATTGCTGAGAGCAAGAGTATATAAAGTAGGATGGTGAACAAAGGCAGCAAGGAATAGGCACCAGAAGGGAGAAAAAATGTAATTAATAAATAATTTCTATGTAAATTTGAGAAAGACTTATAATCCCCAGCATACAATTATTTATGGTTCACTGCTGAACAACACGCACTTCACTTATGGCTCAGTGCAAACTCTCAGAGATTGTTACTATTTCTATGTCGTCAAAAACTGACTATGATTCTAGAGATCTTAATAATTCCCATAATACTGGTAGCCCAAGGTTTTCTTCGTGATTAACTCTCTAATCTCATTTCCTACCTTCCTGACCATTCTTACCTTTTCTTCTACCCATTCCTTTAATATATGTACCACCCACCCTTTCTACTTCTTGTTCTCTTCTTTCTCCTTGTGATCTCATACACTCCTAAAAGTTAAAATATTTACAAAGCTTTATTGAGAAAATATAAAGCTATAATTTATTTGTAAGGAACCCACTATTAAGTCTTTAATTATGACCTTGAGTCACTATGAGAAGGGTACCTTTTTAAAGGGCACATAATTTTTTTACCAGTGGCAAAAACGTAAAGTTAGTCTTTCATTGTTTAAACGTTCCAATATTAACTAAAAGTCCTAACACGAAACAAACTGTCAGTTATCATTCTCTACTATTTTTATGCGTAAATGACTTACCTCCTGTGATAAGATCATAATAGTAATGGTAACCCTCAGAGGTTATGCCTTCTACCCATCTGCCCTTTGAAGGGTCTTTTTTCTTTTTCTTCTTTTCTTTCTGCTGATTTGATGCAGAGGTGGGTGGCATAGTGCTGGTTACTGGTGACACGCCTGGATCTGAAATTTCTGAAGAAAGATGAGAGAAGGGTGAAGTAGCTGATGTAAATTTTTTTTCCTGTTATAAAACACTAATAATTTTATTCCAATTAAAAGCCTGACAAGATTCTTTTGGGAACTTGACACGTTATTACAAAGCCTATTTAGAAAGCTAAATATGCAAGAATATAAGAATATCCTGGAGAATTGTAAAAAAGAAGTGATGAAGGGAATCTAGTCCTACTAGATATTAAAACATTCTGAAACTCTGATTAAAAAACCAATAGTATAAAACTGATCCAGGAGTAGACAAACATATGACTGAAACACAATAGTACAGAAACAGTTCCAACTGCCTATTTCTAGTATTTCTTATTAGAGAAAAAAAAATAATTTAACAAACGATGTTGGACTGACTGGTTAATTATTTGGAAAAAAGTAAATTTATTGTCCACTCCCTGCTCCTCCCATGTTTTTACATCAATATAAATTTCAGATCAAAGATATTTACAAAAAAACCAAAAAGTAAAATAATGTTAAATTTGAATGCATAGAAATTCAAATATTTGGTATGGCAAAAATAAAAACAACAAGAAAAACGTAAGACAGACAAATGATAAATCTTTACAACAAATATGACAGAGGATTAATGTTCCTAACAAAGATCCTTTACAAATCTAACATTCTAACACAAAAATGGCCAAAAAGTACAAAGGTACTTTAACACTTAACTTCACTAATATCCAAAGAAATGCAAATACATACAATTTTTTTTGCATTAGATCAATAATACTGAAAAGAATGACCAATCCACAGTTAGTCAGTATGATCTATTGGATATTTACATGGGTATAAAAAATGGGTAGTTTTTATGGCTTTGCTTTTTTCCAAAGGAATAATTATTCCCAACATTAGTTAATAAAATAATTTTATTTCTAGAAAAAGTATAAATCAGCCCAACATTTGTGGAGACAGCTTGATTTCATTAGTCAATATACAAAATATATTTACACTTTAAATCTGCAATCTCACTGCTAGAAATTGAGCCTACAGAGATAAATGTGAAAACATGCCTACATAAGGGTGCTCACCGAAACATTCTTCCTAACAGTAAAAAACTCCAAGGAACCTAAATGTTAATCAGGAAGAGACTAGTTACATAAATTATGGCATTTTAATGGCATCCTATTATGGCATTTTATACCCTTTATTGAACACTTGTTACAAGTGGTCACAGTAATGAGCAATTCATACCATTATGTTACTTAATTTTAGTAAAAATCGAAAGTCGTATCACTAGCAAGAGGCTATTCTGGTTGACCCCAAAGCTTGTGTTTCTAAACACTCTGTAGCCACTAAAAATAATGTGTATCTTTAATTATTTAAAATAAAAGACGTATTTGACATATCATTTAGGGAATAAATAAAACCACCCCCAAACAGACCACAGCATAAAATGTACAGTATAACTTTATTAAAAAAATTCTAAAGATGTCTGGAGAAATCTTAAAAGCAGCTAGTTTTAAAAACTCTTTTCTTTGCCTATACTGTTTCACTTTTAAAGGAATACATATTCTATTTAGAAAACAAGGCTATTAAAAACATTTGATAGGAAAAACCCAATTAAATATAAAACACTAAGATTTATTTGCTCATAGGGCAGCATAATAGAATCTCCCGATCTACCTAATTGATGAGATGAATTTTCAACTACGTCTTTAATTCTGCAGGAATGCCTACAATCCTTTTTCCCCTTAAAATGAACATAAAGCTTTAACCTTGTAGAAATACTACTACCCCCGCTTTTTAACTAATAATGTCAAGGATATTTTAAAAGTCTGGTCACGGACTTCCCCGGTGGTGCAGTGGTTAAGAATCCGCCTGCCAATGCAGGGGAGAGGGGTTTGATCCCTTGTCTGGGAAGATCCCACATGCCATGGAGCAACTAAGCCTGTGTGCCACAGCTACTGAGCCTACGCTCTCCAGCCCATGAGCCACAACTACTAAGCCCACATGCCACAACTACTGAAGCCCGTGAGCTCTAGGGCCCACGTGTCACAACTACTGAGCCTGCGTGCTGCAACTACTGAAGCCCATGCTCCGCAACAAGAGAAGCCACCACAATAAGAAGTCCTTGCATTGTAACGAAGAGTAGCCCCCACTCGCCACAACCAGAGAAAGCCTGTGTGCAGCAACGAAGACCCAACGCATCCAAAAAAAAAAAGTCTGGGCACAACTGTTCTTATGTGATGAGGGCAACGCCAATTAACTGTTACTCTGCTTAAAAAGTTAATCAAAAGCAGTTTTTGTTAGAAAATAAAGAATACCGTTCCATGTTGACTACTGCAACCATTATGCAAGATCAACAACTGAGATCTGGTTTCAGGATGATGGATTTGTCATGGAAGAAATGCTTTATAGAAAATTACCAATTTAAAGTCTAAATTCAGTGACAAGATAGATATACTCCACTTAAATAATGCCTTTTATCTGGAAATGAGTTATCCTCACACCCTCAAATTATCTACCTTCTTGCTGGCGGGCATGTGGTAAAATGGGAGCCTTCATACACTGCTGGTGAGAATGTAAACTGGTTCAACCACAGAGGAAAACAGTATGGAGGTTCTTCAGAAAATTAAAAAATAGGTCTACTATACCATCCACTAATTCACATCTGGGTATATACCCAAAGGAAATGAGACTGGATTATGAAGAGATATATACTTATTGCAGCGTTATCACAGCTAAGTTATTCATAGCTAAGATAGGAAACGGCCTAAATGCCCATCAACAGATAAGTGGATAAAAAAAGATGTGGCGCACACACACACACACACACACACACACACACACAATTCAGCCATGAGAAGGGAGGATACCGTGCCATTTGCGACAACATGGATGAACCCTGAGCACATTATGCTAAGTGAAATAAGCCAGATACGGAAAGACAAATACTGTATGGTATCACCTATATGTGGAATCTAAAAAAGTCAAACTTGTAAAAGACAGAGCAAAATAGGGGATGGGGGAGTGGAGGGATAAGACTGATGTTGTTTAAGGGTACAAACTTGCAATGAATAGTAAGTAAGCCAGAAGTCTAATGAACAATATAATGAACATAGACAATGATATCATACTATAATTATGTAATATGATAAATATTGCTATAATGGCAATCCCATTACAATAAATGTATCAAAGTAACACACCATGTTACATACATATCCAATATATTCAATAAAAAAATTAAAAAGTAAAGAAAAAAACTACCTTCTAGTAGTAAAGTCACTTGATTTGTCCACACAAGGTTAATTCACTATAATTCAATTATATAAATAAACATGATTCATAGTTTTGACCATATAGATAAAGTGAACGGGGGTTATAATGCAACGCCAATTTTTTTTTTTTTGTTTAGCGGTACGCGGGCCTCTCACTGTTGTGGCCTCTCCCGTTGCGGAGCACAGGCTCCAGATGCGCAGGCTCAGCGGCCATGGCTCACAGGCCCAGCCGCTCCACGGCATGTGGGATCCTCCCGGACCAGGGCACGAACCCGCGTCCCCTGCATCGGCAGGCGGACTCTCAACCGCTGCGCCACCAGGGAAGCGCCAACGCCAATTTTTTAAATGAATAGATCCATTTAGCCAAATAATTAGAATACATAAAAACTCAAGTGTCTCGGAAATGAACCGCTGACCTACGATAGAGCGAGGACTAGGAAACCCCAAGAGTAACACAGTTGTTGTGAATGGAGGTACTGAAAGATGAAGATTTAAAAGCAAAACAAAAGTGCACAAGCAAAAGTCCCACAGTCTCAATAGGGCTGTGATGTACAGGCAAAGCACTAAGAGTATACCGAGTGTACAACCTCTCTATGGAAACAATAAGAGCTCACTGAGCATGACCTCTGATGTTACTTTTAAAACATGCTGGCTCCTTTTTTACCTGACTCTAAGCCAAGCCTTTTCAAATCCTCTTGGTATGCTTTCAGGGCAGCTGCCTCCATTGCAGCAAACTCCTTTGATGCCTTTTCTTCTTCCTTTGCCTTATCCAGGCTTTTCTGTTTAATCTGAGCAAGACACATACAAAAGTGAAAGCTAGATAAAGGGCTGATATTTACATAGAGAAATTGGCAAAGAAAGAAACAAACTAGATTACCTCACTGATCCTCCTTGCCACATTTTCCTTATGATTCTTTCCTCTTTCATGAAATTCAATGCTCTTGAAGATTAAAAAAAAAAAGAAGATACAAAGGAAAACTACACATAATGTTCACAGCAAAGTAACAGTAAATATATGGAACATAACAAAATTGAATTACAATTGGCAGAAAAGATAAAAATAATTCTAATGCAAATTGGTCCTTTTTATCAAATGATGCTAAGGAACTAAACCACATTATTTATTATTATGCCCTCTGACTACGTTTCCTTTGGTGCTTAAAATAAACTATGATGACCATATTAATAGAGAAATAGACAAGGTACCCCTGATGACTAATCTAGTGAATATGATTGTAAAGAGGACTCAAACAAGACATGAAGCCAAAGGAGGAGTGGAAAAAAAAATCTTAACTTCAAGAAACACCTCTCAACATAAAATGTCAAAACCGGCGAATCTCTAGAATTTGTACTGCTCTACTTGCCACATTAGGTAAAAGACACAGAGAATAAGCAATGATTCTTAGAACCTTATTCTTCCAAACTGCGAGAAAAGTAGATGTTAAAAAACTCCTCCTAAATTGTAAACAAATACTATTACTATGTGGTAATGGTACAAAATGTAAAACTTCTATGCAGGGCAACTTGGCACTATCTGTCAAAATTAGGCTGCTGTAACAGAGAACAAAGAAACTCCTTATATACTGATGATGAAAGAGCTCCAGCATATGGTGTCCAGTTTAAAAAAAACAACTGTGATGCACGGCAGTGTAAACAGCATGCTACCTTCTATGCGTGCTGGAATCAGAACCTGTATCTATGCCTATAGAAACAATGGAAAATTTAAAAAGTGGTAACCTATAAGGAACGATGGTAAATGGATGGATGGGGACAGAGTCGGTGAGTGAATGCTATTACCTATTTAACAGCCAGAATGCTCCCTAAATTACAAATGTGTTGTTGTATGCAGTAAGAAATTTCTGGTAACTTTTCAAAATAAGTTTTGTGAGTCAATTCTTATCTAACACATTTCCTGATTATTCTAAAGTACTGCTGTGAATTCCTCTTTAAAGTGTGACTTCATAAAGCAAATATTCATCCTCTATTTTTCATATGTTCGTTTCCTAAAGTTGGTTATATTACACAAAGAATATTTAAGGCCTGTTCAAAAACAAATTAATTTTGTTTCTAAAGGTTAAATCAATGTATATTAGCAATTCAAGAAGATGAAGAAAGACTATCCTAGAAGGAATTATTTACTCTGGATTGGTGGTCCCCAAACTTTTTGGCACCAGGGACTGTGGAAGACATTTTTTCCCTGGGGTGGGGGGTGGGGGGTGTTGGTTCAGGCGGTAATGTGAGTGATGGGGAGCGGCTGTAAATACATATGAAGCTTCACTTGCTCGCCCACCACTCACCTCCTGCTGTGCAGCCCGGTTCCTAACAGGCCGTGGACCAGTACCACTAGAGGCCTGGGGGTGGGGGACCCCTGCTCTAGATCACTCAAAAACACTGAATTGCTTGGATACTTCCAGGGAAGAGACTATCAGTGATTTGTGTAGCTTTTAAAATTTGTGGCATTTTTTTTTTTTTAGGATGGCTAAGTCAAACAAAATAGTCAAGAACTTTAGCAACTATTCAAAAAGACAAAAAAAAAGCAAGACAAAACTGAACAGAAAAAATCCTTAAACTCTTTGCAGATAATACTAATAAATGTCTATCAAAGAAACATAACACTGTTAAAGATGGGGCTACTGTTCTTCTGTGCCTCCCACTCTACCAAATAATAAGGATATGAATATACATTTAAAAGATACCCTACCGTTTATGTACTATGTACATAGAGTATGACATGCATGAGATGGGGAAAAAAACAAAAATCAATGGTGCTTTTTGTTTCATGTCTTAAAAGCTGAATTTGGACCAAGACATACAGTAATAATGTGCTTAAAGGTTCCTATTTTCACATTCCATGACAAAGGTAACAATGTTCTTTCAAATTTAAGCATTTAGAGATATAAAGCTCTGCATCAAACATATTTAACTATCTCTAAAACAAAACATACAAGAAAAAGTACAATGTCGCTTCTTTCTACATATTAAGGGCTTTCTGCTTTTACTTTTCTTTGTATACGACAACATTACAAACAGCACCATCATAACGTAGGTGTTTCATAAACATTAATGCGATGACCCACGCAATGTCCAGTTCCTTAATGTGACTGAAGGGCCACAGAGAAATAATTTGGCTTAGTACATAATCAAATTTGGGCTGATGAAAAAGAAGGCGGCTCACAGCTTTCCTACAAGGAATGAAAAGACAACAAAAATTGTTCGATGTTTTGAAAAATCAAGAGCAATGTATATGAAACTGTTTTGTAAGCTCTGAGTTTAGATCAAAAAGGAACATTTCACATGAATACAATATTATGAGAATCTTTAATAGAGAAATTATCATACAGGCCTATTGTCCGCTATCCAGCACTTGCAGTAATCACAGAATTTCTTTGGTTGGGACTTCCAGTAGTCTGCCCTGGAAAAGGAAAAACAAGTTTAAGTTTATTTACAATTAAAAAAGGTAAATTTTTGCATGATTTACAACTTCTTAAAAAGGCCGAAATATAAGCCTCTGCTACTGAATCTTGACTTGTTACACACAGCACCCTGCTTTATTATTTAGCTGAATGAAATCAGTCAACTGAAATTCTGTTGCCAGTAGAGTGGGAAAAGTCTGCAACGGATTTAAAACGCCCTTAAACAAAATAGCTTTTTAAAAAATGCCTCATTTGTTACTGTCATCAATGTGAAGAAATAAGGAACATCTTGGAGAAGATTATCTATTCTTTCCATTCCTTTCTGGCATTTTTGGAGATTACTGTTAATTGAAACATGAAGAAACTCATAAAGTTCACTTTAAATCAAGTTATTTCTACCCAAAAAACAAAACATAAGACACCTCTGGTGGGAGGCCGTGGTTCCTCTGAGACTATCAGTTAATACAGTTTGTTCTTGAGCCTCATGGCAAAAGAGAATTAGAAAAGCCAAAGGATCCCTCGGCCGGCAAGACCAAAAAATAAAAAATAAATTCATAGGCTAACCAAGGCTGGCCGCTTCTAGTAGGCGGAGGAGGCAGCGGTGGCCGCAGCCCAACCCTACAATTTCACAATACCCCACGGTTCAAGCGCTACAGAAACCAGAAGGATGCTCTCGGCCCCCAACCGTGTAGGTGGCGGGAGCGCTCCGTCGCTTTGCGGCGGCCGTCCAACCTCCAGGGGCCGCAAGCCTCCCTCCCAGAGCCCGTGCTCCAGGCCCCCAGGGCGCTCTGGGGGGTAGCATCCCCACCCCGCCCAGAAAACGGGCCCCGCCTGTCCGCTGCAGACCCCGAGCGAGTTAAAGAAGCTTCCGTCACGCCCCCCGGCTGAGGGCGGGGGGAGAGGGGTGGTGGCGGAGCTAGAGACCCGGAGGGGGAAAGGGCCGCCCGGAGAAACAAGACCTCGTTGTTTAGAGCCTGAGACCCGACTCACATGACAGGACCAGCCGCTCCGCGGGTCGCTCCGGGCCCGGCTGAGGCTCGTGTTCCCCACGCGGGACGAGTCGGAGCCCAGCTCACCGCGAGGCCCACCGCGGTCTGTGAGCCCGGACACCTCCCTTCTTCCCCCGGACCAGTGTTCCACGGTTCCCAACTACGGGTGCCCAGACGACTCAATCCGCGTTCGAAATTTCCTCTCCTTCCCCTCCCCCTCCAGGGGCGGTACTCCCGGCTCCGGAGAGGTGGGGTTGCTATAAACGGGTTGAGGTCACGGAGAAGGGGCGAAAGCGCGACGGGACCTGAGCTGAGGGACGGGAAGCTCAAGCCTCACGTCCCCGCGTCATCCCGCCTTCTCTTTTTTTCCCTGAGATCCAGAACCTCCACCCTTCTTCTAGGCTCGCTGGCTCGTGGCCGAGGAGCTCGCGCGCCGCCTCCGCCCCGAACGCAAACAGCTGTTCCTAGAGACGTCGCCGCCCTCAACTTTGCCAACTAGTCCGCACGCACTTTGACCAGCAGAGCAGCCCGGACCTGTAGGCTGGGGGCCGTTGGCGGAGTTAAAAAAAAAGAGGTGAAACAGCTGGTTTCGGAGCCGAGAGTCGCTTGGCTCGGCCTTGCCTCAGAACTTTCCTGAGGCGGCGGAGCGACCCAGCCCCGCCCCCCGGACGCCCGCGCGCTCGGGTCGGGCGCGTTCCCTGGCTCGCGAGCGCGTGGGCAGCGGCGGTAGCGACTCGGGTGGCGCAGAGGCGGCGGCGGCTGGAGTGGCGGTGGGCGGTGGAGCTGGGGAGCGGCGGCGTTTGCGCTTGTCAGGTGAGTCACCGCAGCTTTTTCAGCAGCACTTCCCATATGGTCTAGCGGTTAGGATTCCTGGTTTTCACCCAGGCGGCCCGGGTTCGACTCCCGGTATGGGAACGGTGTATCTCTTTTTAGAAGTGGACAGGGGGGACTAACTCATTTTTATTTCCAGCGGCTCTGGCTCTTTTTTCCTGCCCCCTACCCCAGGTGATTTCGTGGAAAACGCGCGTTCGAGTAGTTGTTAGTGACGCCGTGAACTGGGCTGCGGCTTTGGGAGACACGAGTGCCGCGCCGGGCGGGCTGGAGGAGCGAGTGTACTCAGGGTTCTTCTCCTCCTGCCGGAGGCTGGCGGGGCTGAGCTGCCGGGAAGGAGTTTCACTTTCCCCGGGGCCGCCCTCCCGCCCCTCCGGCCCCCGGCCGTCCCTTTCCAAGCGCTCGGGAGGTGATGATTAACTCTGGCTTCTCCTTATCTGTCCCCAGTGCCCCCCTCGGGCCCACACCCTCCTCCTCGGCCGGCCCCTTCTGACGGTCCCAAGCGAAGCGGGTCGTGTTGCCCCCTGCCCTCGGCGCCCGGGAGCCCGCGCCCGGCTTGGAGCCCCGTTGTCTCGGCCGGGTGTTGACTAGAAACACCCCCGACACAAAGCAGCCCCCTGGCGGGGGGGGGGGGCGCGGGGAGGCGCCGAGGGCTGTCCGGAGATCCTCGGTGCCCGCGGGTGCGCTCTCCTGACCGCGCAGCTGCCCGCGGCAGCCGGATTGGCCGCGTGTCCACCCCGGGCTCCCGCGGCGCCCGAGCCCCGCCCCGAGGCCGGCCTGCGAGGTCATCCCAACTTGACATTGGGGGCGCCGGCCGTAGTTCTCAGAAAGTACCCCAGACTCCGGAGCCACAGACTTGAGTGTTTCTGCTCGGAAAGGCCTCTGGGGAAGGGCGTCCGTCCCGTTCTCCGCCCACGTCCGCCCCCCCCCCAAAAAAAACACACACACACACGCTGTGGAGAAGAAAAATACCACTAGGATGAGATGTCTTTAAAGAAGAAATGTGACTTTCCAAAAGGGTCTAACGTTTTGAGCGCCGCGGATAGAAAATCCTGGGGTGGAGGTGGGGCTTGGAAGAGAGAAAATTGGCCGGAGACTGGGGAGGGGATGTTATAACAAAGTTTCACTGTATTTTTAAATATAGAAGCCCTGTGTTTATTACAAAGAAGGGGCAGCTGTGTCAGCAGCATGTGAGCTGTAAATGAAACAAAAGCGTTATCTTAAATGCAAGCTGAAATTAGAAAATGGGGTGAGCTCTGATGTTTAGTCTATTGGGCCTCCGGGAACAAATGAAGAAGGAAAAAGTGGCTCTTGTGGACGAGTCTCTGGTCAGTGCCATTACGCAGAGCAGAAGGATTAGTTGTTAGTATGTGCCTTCCCAAACTGTGTTTGATAGTTTTAACTGCACAGTGAATTTTGAACTAATCTGTTAATGTGGACAGTATGATTAAGGATGAATTACTTTCACATTGTAAATAAACTTCCACAACTAAAAATGTTTTAGATCATCTTCATTAGTTCAAATATTTGAACGTTTTCTCTACACCAAGCATCATCAGATAGTCTTGGAAGTTAACTGATGTTCAGGTTCTTCATGTTAGGAGGTTTTGGAGAGAATCCTGAATGGAGTCATATTTTGGCCCTTTTGATTAGCTGTATGACCTTGTGGTAGATCTTTCACCTTCTCTGTGCTCTGGGTTTAGAGCCATAAATTCTTGATGATACATACCACTCACAACCTTGAGAGTTAAAAGAATTGTTGAGCAATTCTTGTGTCGGTAATAAGAGTGGAAAAGTTTCATTTAAATAGAGGATTGTGTCATTGTTCAGAAACCATTTACTAAAGAATTAGGCCTGAGCGTGGAAGGAAGGAAAGATCCTTCTGCCTTAATTGCCTCCAGAAGAGCTTCAATCTTGACCTCATATTTTGTGACGACTTGGTATCAAATTGTGCTAAAATGGATGTGATTTTCAACTGAGCACCCGGTATAATTGCAAATAGCTTTATATATATTTGAGGGTATGCTGAGAGGAGTAGTTTGGTGACAATATATCTGTCCGAGACATAGACTTATATATTGTTGTGTACCAGGCACAGTTGGCTAGGGCAGCATCTGAGTTGCAGAATTCCTTCAAGAGCACATAGGTGAGAAGTCACTTCTACTCAGGGAAGAGGACTAGAGACCAGACAAGGAAGGGAGAGTGTTTGCCCTGGACCTTGAAGAACAGGTTGGATTTCTCCTGGTGGGGAATGTGTATCAGAAAGCGGAGGTTGGGGCAACAAGTGTGAGGCTGGCTAATAGCCTGGCTGGGTAGGAGCACACAGTGCCTGGAGGGAGAGCCATGGGGGTCAAGTTGGGATGGTAAAAAGGGAATTTTAACTGGATAAATTTTGACTAGGTAACAAGTTGTTTTATGGCATTTACGTCACTAGACTTTTTAAAACATTTTGCGTCTCTTTGAAGAAACTAAATATAGCGTAATATGTAAAAATTTCTTTTTTTTATGAGTCAAACAATATAGAAACATGTAGAATATTTTGTGCCCATGGGTTTTATGTTTAGCAATTAGATATTAATTTTTAACCAATGGAGTGGAGAAAATTAACATTTAAAAGAATGAAATCTAGGTTTAGATTATGAGAATGATCTGCAACTATATTCTTACTGGAAATAGTCTAAGACAGAGCTGCTAGTTACTGTCGGTGAAGCATACACCTTAAATTGGTCAGGACTAGGTGATAACTTTGTAAGGGTTCATTCATACGCTTGTGCCTTGCTTCCAAAACACCATTGGTAGTCATGTTTTACATGTTCTTTCTTGAGCCACAAAATAAAGTGATACTAAATGAGTGGTGTGGATTACCCAAATAGTCTCTTTACTATTTGTTACTATTAGGTGCAGCTAGAAGATGTACGACAGTTCAGTAAACGTTTGCATAGATGAACACCTGTACGTAAAGAAATGTAAGGGTTGGGAAAATGACGATGGCATTTTAAAATCCAAAGACTTTACCCTGGTCTCTGAGCCTAACATTGTCTAGCCTCTACTTGGGTCCTCAACGCCACCTCCTCCCTCTTCTCCCTTTTCATTGTACTTTAGCTGCACTGGCTTCTTGCTTTTTGTTCCTTGAATGTGCCATACTTGTTCTTTTCTCAGTCTTATGTCTTGCTGTTTCCACTGCCTGCAGTATTCCCCCTCCAGCTCTGCACATCTCACTCCTGTCAGCGTTACCTTATCAGAGAGGCCTTTCTGTTTACCCTCACTAGAGACTCCCTTTTCTGGTTACTGTCTGGTTACTTTATGCTGCTTTATTTTCTTCTTTTGCGTATCTGAAATAAACATGTTTGTTCCTGTTTATTTCTTGTCTTATTCTACTAGAATATAAGTTCCATGAGAGTAAGGATACTGTGTAGTGAGATCACTCTTGTTCTGTAAGAGTCAAACAGTAATGAAAAAGTTGGTACCGTCATAGGTTGCTGGGGGAAATGTAAAATGGTGCAGCCACTTTGGGAAACTGTTTGGCAGTTCTCTCAAAATGTTAAACATAGAGTTGCCATGTGACCCAGCAGTTCCACTCCTAGGTGTATACCCAAGACAGATTAAAACATGTCCATGCAAGAACTTGTACACAATTGTTTATAGCAGCATTCATAAGCAGAAAGTGACAGATAACCCTAATGTCTGTCAACTGAGGAATGAATGAATAGAATGCAGTGTACCCATACAATCAAATATTTTTTGGCAATAAAAAGGGATGAAGTAGTGATATATACCACAGCATGGATCAATCTCAAGAACATTATGCTAAACAAAAGAAGCCAGGTCCAAAAGACCACATTTTGTATGAGTCCATTTATATGAAATGCCCAGAATAGACAAATCTGTAGAGAAAGAGGATGGATTATGGTTGCCTAGGATTGGCCGGGGTGGGGGAGGATGACACGGGGGATGGGAAGTGATTGCTAATGTAGGTCCAAGGTTTCTTTTTAGGGTGATTACAGTGTCCTAAAATTACATTATGATGATTGTTGCACAACTCTGTAAATATACTAAAAAACATTGAGTTCTACTCTTTGTGTGGGTGAACTTCATGGTATGTAAATTATATCTCAGCAAAACTGTTAAAAAAAGATTGAGGCAATCAAAAATATAGAATATTTTGTCTACATTTTACGTTTATCATTTGGATATTAAATATTTAAAAATAATAATGGAATGATTTAACACTGCAACTCTAGCTCCTAGATAGTCCAGGAATGTAGCAAGAGCTCAGTATATAACTGACGAAGGAGGTTGAAATATACAGATAATTACGATACAGTGCATAGTGTAATAAATGCTTAGAGGAGACTAAGCCAAGGGTTACAGGGGTTTGAAGGTCTCTAAAATGTCACATCTGGGTTTGTGTGAAGAGAATGGGGAAAGGCCTCTAGGAGGCAGCGTTTGAGATTGGCTTGGAAGGCTGCTTATGCTTTGCGGGTGGAGATGATTGAGCGGGAGACAAGGCTATAAGAAGGAAGCAGGCAGGAACAGAGGTCCCTAAACAGTTGCTAGCACATTTTGGCTGAGCTGAGAGTACAAATAGTATAGGAATGGACCAGTAGTAGTATAGTAGTATAGTGTAAGAGTGCAAGAATAGGCTACGGTCTGTAGCAGACAATGTCAGTGCTGGCAGATCTCCTCTGATGTCTTTTTATCATCCCTCCCAACCCCTAGTGTGCTTCTGATGGCTCATACTTGGGAAGAGTTGTATCCCTTGCTGGCAGAGAGCTGGAAGTACCTGGGGGTTTATCCCCCTTCCCCTAATAGCTCTCAACCCGAGACTGTCCTGTCAGGAGAATATCTTCGGAGCAGGGACTTTGACTTTTCCCCCCGTTCTGTATCATCAGCACTTGGGGCAGTGCTTGGCACTTGTTGAGCATTCAGAAAATATTTGAATGAATGAATGAATGAATGAAAACCAGGAAGTTGCAAGGTATATTCAAAGTGAAGTTTATTTCCTAAATCCCCTTGACTCTTGCAGAGCATTTAGGAGATTTTGGAAGGTTGTGATTGTGAAGGTCCTTGAATTTTGGAGTAAGGAGTTTACTTAGCTAAAAGAAGGAATTTCTGGTAATATGATACGTGTTTTAATGAAATTAATTTGGCAGTAGTGTGCAGGATGAACTGGGGGATGGAAGGGTTGTGTCTGTGGTGTCCACACTGACCAAGGTTGGGGGGGTCTTCTGCAGTACAGTAATAATCTAACAACTCTCCTTGCCTCTAGTGTCTCCCTAAATAGGGTGGTGGCAAAAGAGTATAAAGGATTAAATAGAAGACGTGCATTGAAGGAAAAATTTAAGATGTCAGGAGTATAAATACTCCTCAAAGAAATAGGGAAGTTAGGAAGCATAGATTTTTTTTGGAAAGGACAGACAATTTTTGCGATTGTTGGCCAGACAGTAAATTATTATTGCCCACCTGTGTGTGTGTGTGTGTGTGTGTGTGTGTCTTTTTGATCACTGAAATTGTACCTTGAATTCAGAGACAAAATTAAGACTGTGAGACTGCCACCCTGTGGACAATATAACTTAGAACTGAAATCCTCAAAAATTATAATAAAACTTGATCCACTTGAAATTAACTATTATAGAACTGATTATGGTTCTTCCATATTGGTATATGTGGTTATGCTCATTAAATAGAAAGTTGAAATTAGTTTTTTTTCTGAACTTTTTCTGGGGCTTTTAAATAAACGGAATTTAAATGAAATCAGTAGCTTTAAAATGTTGCAAAGAAATTCAGGAATGCCTTTTAGATGGCATACTTCTTTCTCTAGAAATTTCATATCAAAGAGTGTGTTTTTTAAAACATGGTGGCATGTATGCCTGTTGTAAGGTGGTGCTTTTTTCTTGTATATTTTATCCTATTTTATACATATGTCCTTGAGAGTTATATTTCTTGAAAAATATGTGAGGACTTCCCTGGTGGCACAGTGGTTAAGAATCGCCAGCCAGTGCAGGAGACATGGGTTCGATCCCTGGTCCTGGAAGATCCCACGTGCTGTGGAGCAACTAAGCCCGTGCACCACAACTACTGAGCCTGTGCTCTAGAGCCCGCGAACCACAACTGCTGAGCCCGCATGGCGCAACTACTGAAGCCCACGGCCCTAGAGCCTGCGCTCCGCAACAAGAGAAGCCACCACAATGAGAAGCCCATGCACCGCAACAAAGAGTAGCTCCCACTCACCGTAGCTAGAGAAAGCCCGCGCGCAGCAACGAAGATGCAACGCAGCCAAAAAAAATAAAAAAATAATATAAACACTTGTTTTGAAGAAAATAAATATTTAAAAAAGAGAAAAATATGTGAAAGTGTACCCCATCATTTTTTTCCTCTTAAGTGAAAGTGGCTTTCCCTTCCCATTTTTATAGAGTAGGATTCTATTGTTAGAAATTCACCATGCTTTGAAGAATTGCCTTCATTGTAGTTTTGTAAATAACTTGGCTTTTATTACAGGTTATTTATTTAGAAGGGCAGTCTGCTCACAAATTAAACTGGTAAACTAGCTTGAATCAAAATGAAATTGTGGGTGTGAAAAAATTGTTTGCTCTCTGCAACTCAGGAAATGGTTTTGTCTAGAACTCTGCAGAATAAAACTTTCCCAGCAGATGAGCTGCTTACAGCCTAATGTTGTAAATGGCTTACACGCTTGTTTTCCCTGAGGAGTCTGGAGGGGTGGGGTCGCCATTTAGCGCTGGAAGTTTGTGTTAGCGGTAAAGCGGAAGTGGGCTGAAGCCCCATTCTGAGATCACAGTCATGCATCCTTTCTGAATGTGATATCCAGGATGAGGAAGAGAACGAATGGCGCATCTACTGAACCCCTACCCCCTTCACTTTAGGGACCTTATGTTTTGGTCACGGAGAGATTTTCAAATGTAATGTTAATGGTTTAAAATATTCAAATATTTCTGAGTTATTTTTCTCAAAAGTGTAGCATGACAAACATGATAATAGACTTTCAATATTAGGTTTTGTTTAACCTTTTCAAAGTAAATAGATGAGATTGTGACTTTTCTGAACTATTTTTTCCTACATTTATATCTTATATTCCACAGTTGATGTATATGGTGTGATTTGAAGTAGACTATTAATGGTGAAAATGCAAATGCTTATCTAGGTCTGCAAGGTACATTGCCATATAAAAAACAGTATTATTTAGGTACTGTTTAAGGAAAGTAACTTTCAAAATACTTCATGGTCTATTTGCTCCTTTCCTAAGTATTGGGACAAAGAGCCAGTAAAATTAGAGGTATATTTCTGTTTTCTAACCTTCTTTAATGGTTTAATTATCATATCATTTTTAAAACTATGGAATTGAACTTATATAAAGACATTTTTAGCTTAATATTTAGCCTGCACTTAAACTTTGTTATCACGTGGTATCTGCCTTTTTAATGCTAGAATGGTGATTCTTTTAGGATTAATGGTAGTTAGTGTTCCCTTTTACTTTCCAAGCATGGGTTCATTTTCATAACTAAGTATAAAACATTTTGTTCTTTGAAAAATAATTCCAGCATAGATGACTTGAATTTTGATAATAACAATAACAACTGTCTCATGAGTTTTGTGTGTCTGTTGGGTGTGTGTTTACAAATCTTAATAGGTCTTTTATTTTAGAATGCAGACTATTCACTATTAAATAAATACCTTTGATTTGAACCTTTTTTTTTTTTTTGCTTTATTTTAGATGTCTAGGGAGGTACTTAGCCTAGTGACTTCTAGATCCAGAGGGTCTTCTAGATAGTCTTAAATATTGTAGTTTAATCTTTTAATTTAAAGTTTCTTTTGGGTTCAAAATCCCAAGATCAGGATACATTTCTGATTTAGGATGTGTTGATATATTGCTTTGTGTGAAGCTTTTTATCTGTTTCCAGATTTAATTAAACACTTAATTCAAGTTTTCAAGGTTGTAATGGGATTTGTTTTGCCCCATCTGTGCTTATCACTGATACCTTCCTATGCCAAGGGACCCAGTGACCCTATTACCTGGGAAGGATGGGGCCCTGCCACCGAGTCATCCCCTGAGTAGGGCAGGCACTGACCCAGTCACAGAGCTGAAGTGGAAAGGAAGAGTATGATGGGAAGGGTCTGTCCCAGAAAACAGGTGGCAGGTAGGGGGAGGGGAAGCATCCTGATGGAAGGCCAAACATAGGCTTAAGGAATTCAAAACTTCTTGCAGGCAGTTGGCATCAGGAAATTTCAGATATGAGAGGGAATGCCTTTGCATTATTTATTCTCCCTGTTTTTTTTGCCCTTTCACATGAACCACAATTGTTTTTTAATTAACTGATTTATTTTTTTGGCCGCGTTAGGTCTTCGTTGCTGTGCGTGGGCTTTCTCTAGTTGCGGTGAGCGGGGGCTACTCTTTGTTGCGGTGCACGGGCTTCTCATTGCAGTGGCTTCTCTTGTTGCGGAGTGCGGGCTCTAGGCATGCAGGCTTCAGTAGTTGCAGCACGCGAGCTCAGTAGTTGTGGCTCACGGGCTCTAGAGCGCAGGCTCAGTAGTTGTGGCGCACAGGCTTAGTTGCTCCGCGGCATGTGGGATCTTCCTGGACGAGGGATCGAACCCATGTCCCCTGCATTGACAGGTGGATTCTTAACCACTGCACCACCAGGGAAGTCCCCTGAACCACAATTTTATTGTCCCTTAAATCCTGCTTTGAAAGACTGTTTCTTCTTTTCTATTTTCAATACCTTCTAGAATTGTCTTTTGCTAGTTCATGGAACATATTTTAAGAGGGCTTTTTACAAGTTTGTAGGAAAAAGAAAGCACATAAAGTTTATATAAAAGTAAATCTGCCACCTCACACTCATTAGGATAGCTACTATCAAAAAAACCCAAAAAACCAAATAACAAGAGTTGGTGAGGATTTGAGGAAATTAGAGCCCTTGTGTTCTGTTCATAGGAATGTAAAATGGTACAACCACTACGGAAAACAGTTTGGTGGTTCTTCAGAAAATTAGAAATAGAATTACCAAATGATCCAGCAATTCTGTTTCTAGCTATATACCCCAAAGAATTAAAAGCAGTCTCAAAGAGATGCTGTACTCCCATGTTCTTAGTAGCATTATTTACAGTAGTGAAAAGGTGGAAGTAACCTAAGTGTCCATAAGTGGATAAATGGATAAACAAAATGTGGCATACACTTACATGGGAATATTTTTCAGCCTTAAAGAGGAGGGAAATTCCGACACGTGCTACAACATGAATGAACTTGGAGAACATTATGCTAAGTGAAATAAACCAGTCACAAAAAGACAAATACTGCCATGATTCCACTTACATGTGGTAACTAGAGTAGTCAGAATCATAGAGACAGCAGTAGAATGTTGATTGCCGGGGGCTGGGGAGAGGAGGAATAGGGAGTCATTTAATGGATACAGAGTTTCAGTTTTGCAAGATAAAATGAATTATGGAGATTGGTTGCAAAACAATATGAATGTACTTGTTACTACTAAACTGTACACTTCAATGGTTAATTTTACCATAATTTTTTAAAAAGGAAAATTTGAATTTGTATTTGGATATGCAAATTGTAAGAGAGTAAAAAGTATCTGTAAGGAGATTGAAGTTACTTGATTTGGTCAATATTTAGATGCTTGGGATGTAACAACGAAAAAATCAGACAAGATCCTCATGAAGCCTACCTCTTAGTGGGAAAGATAGACATTGATTGAACAAGTAAAAAGTGTGTTTGAGTGTTACATGCAGAACAGGGAGACAACTAACGAGTAGGTGGCAAGGCGGCTGTAGTGAAAAGGCTTCCCTAAGGAAATGACATTGAAGTGGGATTTGAAGGATGGGTAAGCACTGGCTAGGAGAAAGAGAGGGATGGAAAGTGATGGGAGGCTGAGGGAGTAGCATTATGGAAATGCTCCAGAGCAGCAAAGAAAGGGTATTATGCTTTGGAAAATGGAAGAAGGTGCTGAGGGCTTAATGTGAAATGTGATGGGAGATGAGGATGGCAAGTATCAGACCATATAAGGCATTGTAGGTCATGTTAAGGATTTTGAGTTTTACCTTAAACAGAGTGGTTAGACATTGCTGTGTTTCAAGCCAGGGAGTATGGAGGTGAAATGGAGTGGAAGTAAGAAAAAAAAATGTGTCTTTTTATACAGTGTACCCTTTAAATGTAAATTACCTCCTTAATCTGGTGCTTGAATGTCAGAAGGAAAAGTGGTTCAGTTATGTTTATTCAGATGATATATTGGTTGCCAGTGTGGCCTGTTAATGTGGTAAGATGTACTTAAAGGGTGAATTTAAGGGAATTGTCAAGGGTAATTGAGTAGAGGCGATTTTTACCTTTATATTCTGACTTGTTAGTTGAAACCGTAGAAATGGATGAGTTTGCCAAAGGGAGAGTCTGGAGTGAAAAGAGGCTTTTCAACGGAACCTTTAGGACATCCAGTGTTCAGTCATGAGATAGAGGAAGTGGGGCAGAGAAAGCTGAGGAAGAGTAGTGCAGCATTGGGGGAAAACCAGGAATGAGACTTACGAGTCTAACAAAACAAGCTCTGAAAGTGTTAATTGGGTTTAGCCCAGTGTGGTCATTGACCTTAGTTAGAAGAGATTTAGTGGCATAGTACAGGCAGGATTAGATTTGATAGACGAGAATGAGTCAAAGAATGTGTGGGAAATGAAGAAATGGAGTATAGACAAATCTTTGAGGAAGGTTGGCTGTGAAGGGAGTGAGAAAGGATGGTAGAAGGGATTGAGGTGTATGTGACAGTTGGGGTGTCAAATAACGGAAGCTTTTTTTTTTAAAGAAAAGCTTGAATTAAAATAAAAATCTTCTTTAGATCTGTGAAATATTTGAAAAATGTATTACACACGTTGCTGATTCCCTAAATAGGATCTACTGAATACAGATGTGAACCCATTGACTTAATCTAGATATGGTATTGTGGGACTGTGTACACACAGGTGCAATCAGACCTGCCTGGTGAGGTACAAAGGTCTGTTTGTCACTATACTAATTTCTGGTCATCTGGGCAGTAAATATTGCAGAATCCGGAGTTCACTTAAGACCAACTAATTTGAGTCTTTGGTGTAGGACTCTGTGTGTGTGTGTGTGTGTGTGTGTGTGTGTGTGTGTGTGTGTGTGTGTCTTTAGATGATTCTTATGCATCTGTTTTGTGGACTGTCTTTGGAGAATCATCCCAAGAATGTTTTACTTTGAAGTCTTCTGAATCCTTTTTTTTTTAAAAAACATTTATTTATTTGTTTGTTTATTTTGACTGCACCGGGTCTTAGTTGAGGCATGCAGGATCTTAGTTGCGGCATGCCTGTGGGATCTAGCTCCCTGACCAGGGATCGAACCGGGTCCCCTGCATTGGGAAGGTGAAGTCTTACCCACTGGACCACCAGGGAAGTCACTGAATGCTTTTTAATAGCTCTATCACGAGGATTAAATGAGGTATGTATGTCAAGCACTTAGCAAGGAAAGATTTTCATAACTTTGCCTGTATGATTGGAGTAGTGGTAGTGTTTTTGTTTTTTAGCATGAACCTAGCTTGATCTTTTTTCCTGACTGTAAGGGTAATACACATGTCCCCCCCGCACCGCCCCCCCCCCACCGTAAGTCCTTCTTTAGCCACTTTTCATACTTCTTCCCTCCTCCCTGCTCTCTAAGGGCCATGGTGCTTCCTCCTATTGCCTTGCCTTTGTTCACTCCTACAACTTCCTCTGCTGATAGTACTCTGCCCCAGCCTTTTACATGACTGCCACCTTATCATTCAGGTCTCAAAGCAGCTGTCATGTTTTCTGAGAGGCCTTCCCTTATCTAAAGTAAGTTTTCTTGGTCACCCTTTGTCACTTTGTTGATTTCCTTCATATGTGGGCAGGGACTATGTTCGAATTGTTTACTTGAGTCCACAGGTAAACTGACTATATCCTGAGTCTACAGAAGAGTGCCAGGCACATAGAAGCTACTTAAATACCAAATATCACAGATGAATAATACAAATCATAAAAATTTTACTAACCGGCACAAGTACTGTTAGCTTTCAGTTGATCATTACTTCAGATACTGAAATGTGGACCATATATGCATAAATGTCAATTGTGCAGTGATACATGCTGTTTTCTGACTTGCATATTTCATGTAAATACATTGTGGAGATTTTTTTTTGGTACACTGTTTTATATAGATAATCATTCTTAACAGCTGAATAATATGGTACGCTCCATATAATGAGATATGGTTTCTGTAACACCTAATTTATTTAACAGTTTGTTTTCAATTTTTTACTGTTTTGAACGATGGTACTGAATTTCTCTCTGTATCTTTGTATATGTTATTTGTTTTGTTAGAATAAATTACTGAGACTGAAAAGGTACGTAAAGACCTTTTGGGGACTTCCCTGGTAGTCCAGTAGTTAAGAATCCACCTTCCAGTGCATGGGATGAAGGTTTGAGCCTTGGTCATGGAACTAAGATCCCACATGCCGCAGGGCAACTAAGCCCTCACGCCATAGCTAGTGAGCCTGAGTGCTGCAACTACAAAGCCCGTGCTCTCTGGAGCCTGTGTGCCACAACTAGAGAGAAGCCCGAGTGCTGCATTGAAGAGCCCACGCGCCGTAACAAAAGATCCCGCATGCCGCAACTAAGACTGGACACAGCCAATAAATAAATAAATCTTTAAAAAATATAAATTAAATGGATTAAAAAAAAGACCTTCTGGTTGTGAAATTGCCTCTGGAATGCTATTCTTATACTCTCAAAAATAGAGTATGAAACCATTTATTTCCCCATACCCTCTCTAATCATCTTACTTTTTGCTAATAGGTGAAAAATGGTATTGTTTCTCTGCTCTGAGGTTGTGAGAATGAACATCTCTTGTATTTGGCCACAGTTTGTGAAGTGCCTCTTCATGCCCAATGCCCATTTTTCTAATAAGAGTGTTTTTTTCCCCCCCAGGAAAAATCATTTAATATTCATTTGCCAAGCACAGGGTATATTCAATTTGTGGGTTAACACTTAAAAAATACAGACAAAAGGCAGAAAATATTGATTTTAAAAGAAGAAAAGGGGGAGGACATTTAAAAATCCATTTAAAATTAAAACTTTTCACAGAATCTCTAAAGTGGATCTAATAAATCCTGTGTCTCAGTATAAGAAACAGGCTTAATAAGAGTGTTTGATTCAATTAATAATAGTGTTTTCTTTCCTCCACATTTTATTACGAAAGTTTTTAAACATGCAGCAAAGCTGAAGTTTTATAATGAACACTCATACACCCACTATCTAGATTTTATCATTAACGTTTTATAATATTTGCTTTACCATACTTTTATCCTTCTATCTAAAGTAAATTGCAGGGACGTCCCTGGTGGTCCAGTGGGTAAGACTCCGTGCTCCCAGTGCCGGGGGCCTGGGTTCGATACCTGGTCAGGGAACTAGATCCTGTATGCATGCTGCAACTGAGAGTCTGCAGGCTGCAACTAAGGCCGGGCGCAGCCAAAATTAATTAATTAATTAAAAAAAAAAGTAAATTGCAGGCATTAGCACATTTCCATCTAAGTACTTTAGCATGCTTATCACTGACTATAGTTTCAATATCTGTTTACTTTTTTCCTTTTGAGGTACAATTTTTGTAAAATTAAATCCATGAATCTTTTTAGTTTAAACATTTTATTTCAATTTAAAACAATTGGATGTTCATTGGTCAACCTTTGAAGAGGACAAGGCTTTTTCTTTGAGAATGAGCTCACTGTTGCATTTCCATATTGTATTGCCTTTCTTATATATTGCCTTTCTTATGTATTGCCTTTCTTATTGGCTAAGATTTCTAGTTGGTTTTTTAAATGGAGCAAGAACTTTAGTTTTTGTAAAGCATTTGTTGAGTTTCAACAAATGTTTTTGCCTGGGTAAGCCAAACCTAAGACTAGGTTTTGTTTCTTTTTTCTTTTTTTTTTTTTTTTTTAATTTGTCATATGTTCCCCCTAGTTTATCCTTTGCCTTACCTTTGGTTATGGTGCTTTTAGATTTTTATGTAGTCAAATGTCATTCTTTTCCATATCTTTTTTTTTTTGCTGTTTGTGTCATACATGGAAAGACATTTCTTACCAAATAGTATATAAATGCTTATATTTTCTGCTGGTCCTTTTTTTTTTTTTTTTTACATTTAAATCTAATTGGAATAATGTGATATAGGTTTTGTTTTTTTTAATGATTAGCAGTGGTTTGAAATTGTTAGTTAGCTAATACTGTCTAATGAGCCCTCTTCCATTCTGTGGGGTTTTTTTTTCCCAGACAAAATAGGATTTAATGTTTTTGTTGATGCTGTTTTTATTATAACCTAAGTTTGTATAGTATCAGATTTCTTTCTTTGGTAGTATCAGATCTCTTTTTAAAAAAAATTATTAACGTATAGTTGATTTACAGTGTTGTGTTAACTTCTGCTCTACAGTGAAGTGACTCAGTGATACACATACATTCTTTTTTATAGTATTTTCCATTATGGTTTATCCCAGGATATTGAATATAGTTCCCTATGCTATCCAGTAGGACCTTGTTACTTATCCATTCTATAATAATAGTTTGCATTTTTTTTTTAAAGAATTCCTCACTTTTCTTATTTTCTTTCAGATGAACTTTAGCAGAGTCTTGAAGGATGGGGTGAAAGGATGGTGGGGAAGCAACAGCAAGAGCCAAGGCAGAGAGATCAGTAAATCCTGGGGACTTGTTTCTCTAATTTGTAATTGTCTGAATTCTTAATCTGTGTAACAGATGACACATGCTTATTTTAGTATCCTTAAATTTGGGAGATGTCTCTAGGGTGGTTCAAACTAAATTCTAAAGTTCAAAATGTTTATGAGGTTTTAACAGTTTGGGATGTTATAGAAAGGGCATAGGATTCTAGGGTGAGAATGGTTTTAAATCCCTGCTTTAAATGAGCAGGTCATAATTTTTGAGCAACTATATGCATCACCTATGCTGTTATTTTTCATGATTCTGTGGGTGGACTGGCTGCTTCTTCAGAGCTGACTCAGCTAGGGCTGGATGCATAATGTAGGGTGGTTTCACTTACATGGCTGGGACCTCTCTGTGTGGCTCTCATACTCTGTGGTGGCAGAAGGGATCCTAGCAGCATGAGAGGGTAAGCCTCTGTGTGCCTCAGCTTTTCAAGCCTCTGCTTGTGTTTTATTTATTACTAATCCATTGGCCAAAGGAAATCACTTGCCCAATTCTTCATTTAAGGGATGGAGAAGTAGACTCCGCCTCTTAATGGGAGAAGAGGCAAAGTCAGTCATGTTTCACATAGGGAATTTGAAACAAATTAGTAGCTATTACTGCAGCAATTTAGCACAGGAGGTAAAGGCCTTAGCTACCGGGATATCTAACATAAAAGGCAGTGAGAACAGGCTGTGCAAGACCTGGGGGGGAGGAATGCTTGATGTGTTCATGGGATAGCAGGGAGATATCAGTGTGACTAGAAGAGGGGGAGCAAGCGGGAAGTAGGAAGAGATACAATCACAGAGGCTGGGGCAGGGTACGATCTTGCAGTCCTGAACAGTTACGAAGACTTTGTGTGTGTGTGTGAAAAGAGGCACTATGGGAGGGTTTTGAAGCTGGAGAGTGATATGATCTGACATATCTTTTTAAATGGATTACTTCTGATTGCTGCTTTGAGAGTAGACTGTAGAGAGAGAAGCAGCAATCAGAAGTAATCCATTTAAAAAGATAGGTCAGGCTGCTTGGACTGCCTCAGTGATTGATGCAGGTAAGAGATATCAGTAACAATGAAGTTGAGTGTTAGGGTTTTATATATATTTTGAACATTGAACCAACAGGATTTCCTGACAGATTGGATGTAGGTATATGACAGTCAAGAAAGCCAAGGTTTCTGGTCTGAGCAGCTAGAAGTATTGAATAGCCACCAAGATGACTGGAGAAAAGTGTGGGTGGTAGGGTACTTTTTGAAGGGAACATCAGGAATTCAGGTTTGGATATGTTAAGTTTGCCAATCAGACATTGGAATGGAGTTGTCAAGTTTGATAGAGGAGTCTGTGGTACAGGAGCAAGACCTGGAGATAGAAATTTGAGAACATTAAAATACTTAGAGCATCATATATGTCCAAGAAGTATTTCATAAAATAAATAAATCTAAATTACTTAAAAAATTTCAAGTTTTATCTGTATAAGTGGTATGGTTTCAAGTATGGGAGAAGAGCAGCAGAGCAGTTTGGCTGTAGCTAAAATGTGTCCTTTGTGATGAGAGTAAATTATGAGTTCAAAAAGTCATTAATTGGGCTTCACGGGTGGCGCAGTGGTTGAGAGTCCACCTGCTGATGCAGGGGACACGGGTCCCTGTCCAGGAAGATCCCACATGCCATGGAGCGGCTGGCCCGTGAGCCATGGCCGCTGAGCCTGCGCGTCCGGAGCCTGTGCTCCGCAACGGGAGAGGCCACAACAGTGAGAGGCCCGCGTACCACAAAAAAAAAAAAATGTCATTAATTGTCTGAATGGTGTTGTGAAACATGAATAAATAAAGCCTGTAGTCTAAATATTTTATTTGAATATTCCTCTTTACTGAAACGTTTACCAACTTGTTTCTAATTTGAGAAGTTTATTGACAGGATGCCGTATAAGTAAAAGCCTGAAAAGGACAGAAGACGAAAGTTGAAAGAAAGGGCCACTGATTAGGATAATCAGTCCTAATCTATTGGGGAGTCTCCTCCTTTGTTCTGTCTCTAATTTTATTTGTAGACTTAACATAATGCGATGTTCAGGTGTAAGCACTGGGACTAATCCAGAAGCTGTTCTCCTTTAACAAATGCAGAGCTTTGCTGCTGTGGGCTTGACCATTAAACAGGGCTGCCAGACCCAGCCTAACCAACCTATTCATCGGAATTGGACTGTTCAGGAAAGTGAGAAAGGGGCCTCGCTTTTTGTGTAATTTAGACTTACAGAAATGACCTGGGAATGGCATGGACTGTGTGGAAGAGAAAAAAGCAGATTTATGATTGAGACAGTATTTAGTTGAACCTCCAAATGTTTTCATTCAGCAAATATTTATTAAACACTGTTGTGGGTCAGGAATGCTATCCAGCTGAAATAAATGACCAATGAGACATGTAAATAAATGATGAAAAAACAAAAAAGAGTGTCTTCACCAGATATTCCAGCAGAGTAAGCAAGAGGAATTATAAAGGAAATCAGTTCACCTTTAGGTCCCCGAAAGCTAGAGTGCTTTGCATATTTTAGCAGTGTATATATGTATGTATGAATGGATAAACAATGTGATTCGTTTATCTATTAGATCACTTACAAAATACTGTGGGAGCACAAAGGAGGAAGTGACCAGTTCTTCCCTCTAATGGTGAAAGAGAGATTCCCCAGGTGGGGAAGGCCAGCAAATGTGGAGTGAGAAAGCGTGACATGCTCTCAATTAATAAGTTCAGCAAAGCTGGATTATAGGGTGAATGTTGGGAGGTGGCATGGTCACAGGTGAGGCTGTAATATGGTAGACCAAAGTCAAGATGCAAAAATGTATTGGAATTTACTCTGTGGGTGCTGGTAGGCCATTGGAAGTTTTTTGGGTTTTTTTAATAAGAATATTAGGAGGTAGAATTTATGAGAAATTCCTTTAGGAGGACTTCATTCTTTTTTTTTTTGGCCGTGCTACATGGCTTATGGGATCTTAGTTACCCTGACCAGGGATTGAACCTGGGGCCCCAGCAGTAAGAGCGCTGAGTCTTAACCACTGGACCACCAGGGAATTCCCGGAAAGAATTCACTCTTGAATTGGAAAATCAAATGTTGATAGAATTTTTAAAGTTATAAACATATACACTGAAAGTGAGCACAGTAAGTCATATAATTTATGGTAGAATCTGTTTTATCCCTTTCAGATAATATATATGATCTTAGTGCAGGTAAGACCTACACTAGGTAATCAAACTACACCAGGGTGATCAAAATATGCAGGATGGCATTGGTTTGTTCCTGAAAGAGAAAGAAATGTATTTTTGCTTTATGAAATTATTGCGAACCTTTTTCTTAAAGATTCTGGCATTTAACTTACTTTGAAATGATTTTAGGCTCATGGAAGAATTGCATTAATAGTACAGAGAGTTCCTGTATATTTTTCATTCATCTTCCACTCATGTTAACATCTTATATAGTCACAGTACAATGATGAAAACTAAGAAATTAACATTGGTGTAATACCATTAGTTAAACTGTAGTAGGATTTTTTTTTTTTTCGCGGTACGCGGGCCTCTCACTGTTGTGGCCTCTCCCGTTGTGGAGCACAGGCTCCGGACGCGCAGGCTCCGGACGTGCAGGCTCAGCGGCCATGGCTCACGGGCCCAGCCGCTCTGCGGCATGTGGGATCTTCCTGGACCGGGGCACGAACCCGTGTCCCCTGCATCGACAGGCAGACTCTCAACCACTGTGCCACCAGGGAAGCCCTGTAGTAGGATTTTTATAGTTTTTCCACTAATGCCCTTTTTCTGTTCCAAGATCCACCAAGGATACACAAATTACACTTAGTTGTCATATATCCATTCAAATCTGTGGTGGTTCCTTGTCCTTTTTGACCTTGACACTTGGAAGAGTACTGGTCAGGTATTGTGTAGAATGTGCCTCAATTTGATTTTGTCTGATATTTTCTAATGATTATGGACTGGAGTAATGAGTTTTTGGGCTACTGGAGTTAAAAACAATTTTTGTTTTATTTTTTAACTTAATCATAAAGTAGAATTGATTCCCTTATTTGCTGTACAATTCTATGAACTTTAATACAAGTTTAAATTTGTGTAGCCACCAGCAAAATCAGGATATAGAACAATTCCATCACCTTCATGCTCTGTCCCTATAGTCAGTCCCACCGTCCCCCCAATCCATCCCCTACAACCACTGATCTGTTCATCATTACGGTTTTGTCTCTTTGAGAATGTCATGTAAATGGAATCGTATAGTATGTAACCTTTTGACGCTGGCTGCTTCTTTCACTCAACGTAATGCTTTTAAGAGTCATCCAAGTTGTATTTATCAATAGTTAATTTCATTTTATTGCTGAGTATGGATGTAGTATTAGTATGTTTGTTTATTCCCCCTTTTTGGATAGGTATTTCAGAACACATTATGTGTCCTGGCACTATAATAAGCAATTTAAGTCAATTTTTTGTGGATTTTCAGGGCTAGTTGCTAACGTTAGTTTCTTCATTTCTCTATTTTGACCAGCAATGTAATTAAGAGAAATTGAAGTTCTTGTTTCTTTAACATATCCTAAAATTCCCCTACTTTTCTGTTTATATTTGGTTCTTTTTATTAAAGAGCAAAAGTAATAGCAAGGTGAATTTTTTTCATGTTGCTTGGTTTTAATCTTCGGGGCTGAGCCTTCTGTGATTCAGGCCTACAGCAAAAACTCAAGCCAAGTAAGTCATCGGTCCACAAGGAATGATGAATTTATATTGAGTGCATTTATTTATAAGAAAGCCATAATACTTAGCTTTTTTATTAGTCTCCTTGTAAGTAGGGCCTTTAATTTGTTTTATAGATAAATAAGAAATATCAAATAAAAATAGACATTGTCTAAATCAGGGTAGTGTAAAATAAGAGGCTTGACCTCTATCATATTGTCTTAAATTTTACTAATGGCAAAAGGTAGTTGTCTTTTGTTTTTAAGAGCATGGAGTTTTGGTGTATTTTAAGATGAACTTTTTGGGACTTGTGTTAAAAGTCTATTTGCTTAAATATCCTACTGCCATAAGATAAAAAAATGTTTCCAGAATATTAGTATAGGTTTTCTTTTTTTTAAAACCTTTTATTAGTAAAGTGTAATAAGTATAATTGAATTTTTGGAGGACTTTATAAAGTTTCCAGGTTGTTCTGAATATCTGGTAATTTTATATACTACTTTCAATAAATTATATAAAAATTTGAGGAGGAGACTTCTCTTTTAAATGTAGCCTTAATGTGATTTTTGTTTTCAGTTCCTCAAACACTATTCAGAGGCCTCAGAGAGGCTATGGAGTAATAAAATGTCAGAACTAAAATGGATTTTCAGAATTACCAGATTTCTAGACTCTCTCAGTATTTTACAAAAAAATGAAACTGAAATCCCATAGTGGTGTGAAGTAACTTGTTCACAGTCACAGTTGGTTGTAGAAGCTGCGTGATACAGTTCCTCCCCTCAAGTGGGTAACTGGTTTATGAATGTAGACACAGAGTTGTACAAAATTAACTGCAATACAAAATGGAATGTTCTGGGCAATAAGAAAGGCACTGCTTTTCTTAAACAACAGTCTCTCCATCACCCCAAAAATCTTTTCTTGACCCCTTCACAACAAAATTACTTTCTGTCTTTAGTTTCTCACCCCTCATTCTCTCCTAAACTCTATCTGATCAGATGTTTTGCTTGTTTCTTTTTCACCTTTACCACACCATGAAAATTCTTCTTTCAAAATCAGCAGTGATGTCCATGCTGCTAAATCAACTGTCGTTTTCCTCTCAGACCTCATCTCATTTGATCTGTTGTCAGCATTTGGCACAGTTGCTCATTCCTTCCTCCTGGAAGTACTTCTACTTAAATTTCAGGTTAATGCCACATTTGCCTTATTTTCCTGCTGCATTTCTGGGTACTCCTTTTCAGCCTTCTTTGCTAGTTCTACCTCATCTCCCCTACCTCTAAATAGTAGAGTGTCCCCAAGCTTCTGTCATTGTTACCTTTTATATCTGTAGCTTTAATATCAAATAGATGTTAATGACTCCCAAATTATATATACCTAGCCCAGACCTCTACCCTGGGCTTCAGGACTGTGTATTCAGCTCCAGGACAATACCATTTTGACATCTTTACTTGGATAGCTAATGAGCATCTCAAACTTAGTGTGTTCAGTAACTCCTGATCTCCCCCTACCCCAAACCATCACCATCTGTGTTCACCTTAATGTGTTCAGTAACTCCCGATATCCCCTTACCCCAAATCTATCACAGTTTTGGCATCTGCCGTCTTCCAGTAGCCAGAAACTGAGTTTTGAAGCCTTATTTCCCCCACAACCCACTTGTTGTCCATTCAGAAATCTTGTTGGATATTCCTTAAAAACATACCCATAATTTACTCATATCTTCTTCTGCCTCCTTTGTCTAAGCCATTATCATCTTTTCTGAGTTATTGCATAAGCTTCTCCTTTCTTCCAACCCTGGCCCACTGCAGGTTTTTTTGCAACACAGCAGTCAAATCTTATGACTCAGCTACTCCAAACTCCCCTGCTAAAGTCTCTAAACAGTGAGGCTCTCCCTTAGTTTCTAGTGCTCTTCCTCCTTCTGTTACTCTCTTCCTTATTTTCTCTACATGAACCACACTGGCCTCCTTGCTTTCCTTGAACATATCAGGCAAGCTCCCTGTTAGAGTCTTTGCATGGGCTTTTTTCTGCCTGAAATGTTCTTCCTTAGATGTGTCTTCATGGCTAGAGGTCTTTACTCAAAAGTGACCTGGCAAAAGGAAGTCTTCCCTAGCTAGTTTGTGTAAATTGTCATATTCTTCTCATTGCTGTTTTATTTTTTCTTATTCGTCCTTATCACTAACATACTACACATTTTATTGTGTCTTTTATTTATAATCAACATACTATATATTTAGTTCATAACATTTCTCTCTTCCTGGCTAGAATGTAAGCATCATGTGAGTAGGGGTCGTTTATCAACAATGTGTCGTCTTCTTCACTGCTGTATAACAAGGGCCTAGAGAAGTACCTGGCACATGGTAGGTGCTCAGTGAATATTTGCTAAATGAATGAGTGCCTAAGAGTACCTCAGATCTGTTACTAACTTGACATTGGTCAAGTCACCTCTCTGTAGACCTCCTTTTCCTATTGTTAAATGAGACTAGATTGTATCAGTGTTTTAGGTTTTCTTAAAACACTGAAGACTTAAATGAATGTAGTATCAAATTTCCTTGAAGGTTTTTATAAGAATTCAGTTACTTAACAGAAAAGTTTAAAAACCACTGGACTGAATAGAGGATCTCTAAGTTTCCTTTCAGCCTTGTGGTCAGTTCTTGTAATAATAGTTATAAGTGGGGCAACAGAGGGAAGCTTTCATGTAGAGAAGGCATTTGAACTAAGATTATGAAGGATGGATGAGTAGGCAGAGATAAGGGAAAGGGTAGGAAATAAGGTAAGTGCTTTCCAAGCCCAGAGAAGGCAAACAAATAGGAATGGAGCAATCCAGGTTTCAGTAAGGCTGGAGAGAGAGAGAGAGAGAGAGAGAGAGTATGTGTGTGTGTGTGTGTGTATAGGGGTGGGGAGGGAGGGAGGGAGAGAGAGAAAAACAGACCCGAGATAGACAGTGAGGAAGAGGTGGAGAGTGGGGAAGATAGGACTGGAAACAGGTAAAGTGAGGTCGGATTGTGAAAACTTTGAACACCATGATAAGTAGTCCAGCTTTTTGCCTCTAGGGAATCAAAGTTTGTTTTTCAGCCATGAGTGATCATCACATCACTCACAGAGTTGTTCTTTAGGAAGATTTCTCTGAGAGTGGTGAAACATGAATTGAAAGTAGGCAGTTGGTGGTAGAGAAAGGGACAGTTAAGATGTTGTTGAGATATTATTTTTCTCTGATATGTTGCTTTTACCTGAAGAATAGCAAAGGAGGAGCTGAAGTTTCACTCTCATCTCAATATAAAAACAGAAGATTTCCTCTCTACAACATTTGGAGGTTGCTGAATCGTAAGGTGACAAGAGTCTTTCTGAGCAGCTGCTGTGTGAAGAGCACTAACTACATTAGGTTCTAGGGCTCTGTAGCAGCAGAGCAGTGGTTCTCATAAGCCTGGGCTCTATCCACACCACTGAATCTGTTTCTAGGAGTAGGCATGTATCTTCAGAAGTTTCTTTCGGTAATTCGGAGGTGCATCCCTGGTTACAATCCACTGAAGTAAAAAATATATTGTCTTCAATATTGAATTTTAAATTGCAAGAGATAATTTCATGGTGATATAAAACTTGAGATTGCACTTAGCATATTACCTGGTAGCATTATAAAGAATATAATTGTACAGTCAAGTCTTGGTTATTTTTGACAAGAAAGGAAAGTCTAACACCCAAAATAACACATACAATAGAATCTTGTAACATAGTTCCATGAATTCAGCTGTATCAAATCATGGGTCAAATCAAACAACCTAAGTGTCCGTTGATGTATGAAGGGATAAAGTAGATGTGTATATATGTATACACACACATACATACAATGGGGTACTACTCAGCCATAAAAAAGAATGGAATCTTGCCGTTCATGACAACACGGATGGACCTTGAGGGTATTACGCTGAGTGAAATTAGTCAGACAGACAAATACCATATGATTTCACTTATATGTGGAATCTAAAAAACAAAACAAATGAACAAACAACACCAAACCAAACTCATAGATACAGAGAACAAATTGGTGGTTGCCAGAGGGGAAGGGGATTAGAGGGTAAATTAAATGAGTGAAGGAGGTCTAGTTATAAAATAATTAAGTCATGATGATGTGATGTACAGCATGATAACTATAATCACTAACACTGTATTGCCTTTTTAAAAGTTGCTCAGAGAGTCTTAAAAGTTCTCATCACAAGGAAAAAATTCTATGGTGACAGATGGTAACTAGACTTACTGTGATCATTATGCAGTGTGTACAATATTGAATCATTACATTGTACACCTGAAACTAATATAAAGTTTTATGTCAATTATAACTTCAGTTTGAAAAAAAATCATGGGTGAAATCATGTCTGTTAAAAGTATTTTCAGTGTACAGGTAAAATCCTGATATGCTAAAATTTCCCTTCAATGAACTGTTTGAGAAAAGTTATTCATTCATGTCTGAGTTTCTGCTATGTGTTGGACCCTGTCTTAGTGGTAGGAATACAGTAATGAACAAAGCCAGGCAAAGCTGTGGCCCCTTTTGCCTTTGGTTTGCCTCTGAAAACACACAGACACTTGACCAGGAGGACGTTCTTATGGATGAGTCTTATAATCTGAAGGGGGAAGGGGAAGGGGGTCTTGGTTTAACAAATCTAGTGATAGATAATAGAGAATTACAATTAAGCTCACATTTGGAAATGCTGCACGTTGCTCAGAACCTGGGATTACGCTTTGGAGGTTTTAACATCAACAAAATTAATGCTGTCCTGCTGAAAGATTTATAACACTGAATCTTGGTCTTTAAATTTTTATTTTTATATTTAAATAGTAGGGAAGAGTGATTTTGGTCATTTATCATTTTAATGGTTTGATCTTTTCTTCTTCCATCTCTGGATGGAAACATGTTAGCTGCAGATCCAGAAAGATTCAAACCATGCCTTTTTCTTAGCCCAGGGTTCCTAGATATGAAACTTAGACTGTTCTGTATTTTCACGTACTAGAAGTTCTCAAATTTGAGTTCAAGGAGAAGAGGTAAAAATAAAAGGGAAGAAGAGAGTGCTTGCTTACACAGTAAATGCTTTTCATAAGTTCTATTTTTAAACAAAGAAATGAACAGTGTCTTAACTTCAGTTGGCATTTAATAAATTCATTCAGTTGACATCTTTCTCAGCTAATAGTTCAAATATAAATGTTGGCAATTCCCCCAGGTGTGACAGCTCTATATTAAGATATATACTGACTTTGATATATATCTAATTTTAGAAATAAACATACCCACAGTATATACAGGTGCATTATATTTCCATCACAAGTCTAAGATGCCACATTTTATTTACAAATTTAGAGACCTAAAGTTTGTCATCCTGAAGTATTTGATACTGGTTGCTTCTGCTATGAAGCATAATAATAACAGCTAATGTTTATGAAGTGTTTATTAAGCGCCTAGTACTGTATTGTACATGAACTGGATTTCTTTTTCAAGTCACATTTGTTGAGGTATAGTTTATATACAGCACAATTTGCCCTATTTAGTTATACAGTTTTGCAATTTTTGACATGTACAGGTATTATAACCAATACCACAGTCACCATACAGGATATTTCCATCACCCCAAACAGTTCCCTTGTTCTCCTTTGTAGTCAACCCGTTCCCCTCATTCCCATCCCCTGACAACCACTGATACAATTTCTGTCTTTTTTGTTTTGCCTTTTCTAGAATGTCATATAAATGGAATCATACAGTACGTATTTTGAGTTTGGCTTATTTCATTTAGCCTTATGCTTTTAGATTCATCCATGTGGTATCATCTGTCAGAAGTGTAGAAGTTAATACCTTTTTATTGCTGATAGTATTCCGTCGTATGGATATACCACAGCGCGTTCATCTGTTCACCAGTTGGTGGACATTTGCGTTTCCAGTATTTGGTGATAATGAATGAAACTGCTATAAATATTTATGTAGTTTTTTTTTAATAGACACATATTTTCATTTCTCTTAGGTAAATATCTAGGAGTAGGACAGCTGGATTGTAGGATAAGTGTATGTTTAACTTTATAAAGAATTGCTAAACTGCTTTCCGAATAGGCATTCCCACCAACAGTGTGTGAGAGTTGTAGTTGTTCCATATCCTCACCAGCCCTTGGTATTGTTAGTGTTGTTGTTGTTGTTTTTAATCTACTGTAATGGTGTGTAGTGGTATTCTGACTTTAATTTGCTTTTCTCTAGTGAGTAATGATGCTGAGATCTTTTCTCTGCTTATTTACCATCTGTATCTCTTCTTCGGTGAAGTATCTGTTCAAATAGTTTGACCATTTAAAAAATTGGCTTGTTTTCTTATTTTTGAGTTGTGAAAGTTCTTTCTATATTCCAAATAGTAGTATATGAACTGACTTTAATTCTCACAATAACTCTTTGAGTTGGAGGTGGATACTGTTAGAAGTAATTTCCCAGGATTACACAGCTAATAGGTAGCAGAGCTAGGATTTGAACTCAACCTGTGCTGAACTGTTTGCCAGGGTTTTTTTTTTTGTTGGTTTGTCTTTTTTTTGGGTGGAGATTGATTTTTGGGAGCTGTGAATAGAACCAGGATCCAATTCCTGTAGGTGGTAGGATAACGCTTATAGAGACACCCCTGAGCAAAGGGGCAATATATTACAGTAGCAGCTCTGGATTGCCTCTTTGGGAACAACTCAGATGTTTGTTTCTGTTGAAGAGGGGTGATTATTTTTACTTTACATCTTTTACTTCACTTCTACATACCGGTGGCCAAAAGTACTTTTAAATTACAGTCTGAATATCTGCCATTATCAAGTAATAAGGTACTTGATACAAAAGGATTTTCTCAATAGCAGAAGCAAACCCTTTTATATATCTATACTTCATAAAAAATTTCACACATTTGGTGTTAGTCATTTGTTTTTTAAAAACCTTTATCATAATAATGCTGACTTCTAGGCACTTACTATTTGGTGATATCCTCAGGGAATATGTAGAACTTACTGACCTTTCAGAGTGGCTTTGGACCCCAGTACTTCTAAAGTTATAGTCATAGTCTTAGATGTTTTTTAAAAATCTTTCATTATCCACTCTGTCACTTGTTGGTTCGACATCATCCTTTCACTAGTCCCTCTTTCACTACTTATAACTTCTAATTCTGATTAGGTAAAAGATAATCAGATCGTTAGGCTTATTTGTGGATATTATCTAAGATACATTTTAACTCTGGGAAACGACTTGGGGGATTTTCCAGTGAAAATTTCCCGTGACTGCTCAGAGGATCTTTTTCCTTGGTGTTTGGGTTCCAAGTAGTCATTCTGGATAAATGAGCTCTAAAGCAAGTTAAATATAACATTTGTCAGTAGAAAATGTGATGTATTTTTCTTTTTAGCATAATTTTTATTAATAATTTGTTAAATCGTGGAGATTATTTTAGTAAAAATATTAGTCAAGCAGTGTTCAGTGGCATGGATAGACAGGCACTTAATGGACAGAAAGTTAGTTTACAATCATTATGTTTTGTAGCAGTTTGTAAAGTTCCTGTCAGTGACAGCTTGTCCTCTCAGCTGTGCCTCTAGTAAGGCAGAATAATTACTTCCAAGTAATTAACTAAAGGAAGAAAACCTTGCTAAATCTTATTTACTTTTTGTAAAAGATAGGATGAAGCCTAGCTAGTGAGTTGCGCTTCTTCATTTCAAGTACTTTTGGAAGTACTTAATGCTTTTAAGCCATTCTGATCAATTTAAGCTCTTAGAGTAAATTAATAAATACTCACCCAGAGGACAGGGTAAGTAGCTGTAATAATTACCGTTTCCACTGCTTGGGCACATTGTCAGATGTACGATGACTTGGAGAGCAAACTGCACTGGCCATATGTTTTGTTGACACCCTGGGGCTCACCAGAGCTGTAACAGGGTGCTTTGCACACGGTTGGCTTCTATGTGTGGACAGTTTTGTTTGGAAGGTAAAGAAAACTGTGGCTATCACTTGGCAGTAGTAGAGTTATGAACAGTGATTGCATTGATAATTTGTTTCAAATAGAGTTTTGTGAAGCTTGCAATTCTATTTAAAATCATTTTGCTATATTAAACTTTAGTTCCTTTCTAATCCCAAGTTTGCTTTTTTATTCTGAAAACCAGATTAGTAATTCACACTTACTTTTCCATTGAACTTTGAATTTTCTAGTGGATTTTATCTGTTTAGCGAATGTATAAATCTGCATGTGGTATTACAGTGTGCTAGCTTTTCCAGATTACATAGCAATATACCCCTTTTATATAAGAGTTAATGAGTTGCCAGGTTAGACTCAGCAGGCCATTGTTACATTAAAAGCCAGAAAGTTTGCTGTCTCTCTTCCATTCCCTTCCCTACTTTTTTTTTCTTTCATAGTTTTATTTAGTTGCTCTATGAAAATAACTTCTAAAAATTGAGATTTTTATTTTTTAAAACAACATAGAGGTTTTTCATTTTGCTTCCTTACAGGTTCTATCTCATTGTTAATTTTAAATTATGGTAATTAATCTGAGCTGAGTAATGGTTTAATCAAGGTAGACCTTGCTCCTTGGCTGTGCCTCTCTCCTTTTTCTACCCCTCTCCCCGTTTTCACCTGTGGATTCGCATGTCTGACCTAGCAGAGTAATTGGGTCCACGGCAACATGGGCGTGCCTCCCTTAGAAACACTCAGTCTCACATATGACTCATAAGCTGAAGCACAGACACCACTTCCCCAATCTACAGGAGCCATTTTAACAGCACAAAACTTGCCGGATTGCTTTTTACTTTCAAGCCCAAAGGACAGTATCTAAAGAGAACGAGAATATTTGAAGGTAACTTGTTAAGATTTTGCGTGTTTGCTTCTGGCTGTTTCCTGAGCCTGATAAACGGAGGGTGGTTCTTACCTGTCGAAGGACAGGGCTGAATGTGTTCTTTAACTCTCTGGAAAAAATGTGTGTAGTCAGTCACATGCCTGATTGAACTTCACTACTAGGGGGAAACAAAGCTTTCAAGTTCTGGAAAGTTTTAGATCTTCTTGGTAAAGCATTTTTTATATTTTGTGTGATTTTTTTTCCCCCCCATATGACTTGAGAATAAAGGAGATTTTTCTTACTTTCTTTTTCATACTACAAAGCAAACTAGGTCAAATTCCAATTTTTAAAAATGTAATTGTATTTGTGAGGGTACCCTGTAATTTACAATTAAGTAAACTATATTATTCACCTGTGATTTGGGTGTTAAGAAGTTCAAGAGCGAAGATTTTGTTTTGGCGTTTTAGTTAAGGGGAACTTTGGGACACCTCAGTCATAGGTGTTGCTCATTGACTGTAATGCCCTTTGTAATATCCTTTTTTCTTTAAAGTTAATGAAATTATACTAAACACTTAATTTTGAAAACTATATAAGTTTGAGTAAAATGAATGGTCATTTAGATAACAAGTTGAAGTGATTATTAAATAAAGAGGAAGAAAGGCTAGAATGATTCATTTACTATTAGAAAAAAATAATAAAGTTTTATAATTCACACTGGAAACTTATTCTGTGTAACAGCCTTAGAAGCATAGCTAGTTTCTGAGGAAACGTAGTATTTTGATTTGTATAAAAAGAAAAAGTAAAGAGTATTAACCTTCTGTCTATACAACTATTCTTAAAATTTGCTTGTTTGGAGTAAAAAAAAAAATACCTAGAAAAGGTTGCTTAGTTTTTTCCTGAAATATTTCTCATTATTGAAATTAGGAGATTCTGGTGTGCCTTGAAGTTCTAGGTGCTCTGAGAAGCTGGATGCAGCAGTATATTGCTTACGAAAGTTATTTGTGAAACTAAAATTTGAATGAAAGTAAAATTTGAATATGCAGTGATTCCAAATACAGTTTTTAGAAATAAAATTTGCCAAGTCATTTATTATTGAATGTAATGATATTTAGCTAGTTCTTTGAGAATTTGCTGCTAATAAATTTCTGACTGCTTGAAGGCCTGTCAGATGAAAGTGAAGATTTCTAGGCCATCAATTACTATTTCTTACTCTTTGAAAGGATTGTTCATATTATCAGATCTCAGTTTATGGTCTTATAAGACAGGCACAAGCAGACATTTTACCAGTTCAGCTCTGAGCCATTTGCTGTCATCTTTGTTTGCATATTGCTGGTTTAGTCAGCTTTTGAGTAAGCAGAGGTTGTATTTACTTCTAGTGTGCTCTGTGTGAAAAATCTAATGAAACTTTTTTGCCTTTCTTTCTCTCTTTTTTTCCTCCCTTCCTTCCTCCCTCCCTCCCTCCCTTCCTTTTCTTTCTTTCTTTTATTTTTTTTTTGAGTTTTTAAAGGCCAGCGACCCGCAGAGAAAAATCAAGGGGCACACAAAGAAGCAAATAATTAAGATTTTATTTATTAAAGAGAAGTAGAAGAATTTAGTTTCTTAAAATGAAGACATTGGTGCAATTCAAATAAAAATAAATACCAGTCATATATTTCAGTTTCTTATTATGTGGAGAAGACTGAGGTGGGGCTTCAGGGAGAAGGGAGGAAAAAAAAAGCATAGAAGCAAAGGAAGGCCAGTACGACTTATTAGGCAGTCCCCTTCCCATCCCACCCCTTTCCTTTTATAAGGTTGAATATGAGTTTAAAGTGAGTCATCAGAATTAAACTTAGAATTACCAATTTGAAGAACTTAGCGTTAAAAAAGACTGAAGATCATCCAACTGCCTCACTTTTATAGTTGAAGAAACAGTGGCTCAAAGAGGTCTTGTGACTTGCTCAGGGTTATGTAGTGCTTGATGGCAGGGCTTCCAGCCTGGAGCTGCTTCTGCTAGCCCACACCAACAAGTGATGCTTTGTTTGAAATGGTCTGTATTTCCTCAAGAGTAAATAAAGCCTTAATTAAGTTGCTTGGTGATCATTTTGGTGATAAGGTATGACCAAATGAATTAACTAATGATTTTGAAAATGTGTTCAAACTAAGTTTCCTTTTTCCTCAGCGAGAGGATGAGCCATTTGTTTAATTTCTACAACAGCTTTTTTTCACTACTATTAGAATTTTTTCATAGTTGAAGCATTGTGACATTGCATGTTTAAGATGGGCCTCAGGGAGATGGAAATACAAGGACTTGGGAATTTACATTGAACTTCCAGATAGAAAGACAGGTTTATTTCCACTTTAATTTTACCTCATATTGTTTTGGGAGGGCATATACTGTTTAGTATGATACCTTGTTCTATTAAAGTGTGTGTGTTAAACTTTGCATATGTTTACAAAAATCTAGAGGTCTCTAAACTCTAACGTAAGTACAATCTTGACTTTAACCTTCCCGTAATTAATAATCTCATTCCATTTGTTGTACCCTACTCCTCTTCTTTGAAAGTTTACTTTACATACTGGGCACTTGAGTCTTAGAATCTGGGGAATACAAAATCTTTGTCTATTCACTTTTTGATGTGTTTTTATTATGGTGGTTGAAATTTACTTCAGATCTGCCTTTCTTTAGATTTTTTAAATGCTTTGCATATGACTGTTGAATCTTTTAAATTTCCAAGTCCCCTAACCTAATTCAGCGTCAGATCCTCCACAGTGTGGCCATCATTGTTCTAAGCAACGAACAGGGCACAGAAGGCTAGAAAACCTGGGCTCTCGTCTCACAAACTTAGATTCTTACTGGGAAAACGTAGGTGAAATAAGTAAAGAATGGAACCAAACCACTGAGTTGTTAAATTTCGGTTCAGACTGTTTGCCTAGAGGTGAAAGGTGACTGAGACTTAAAATAGGCAGAAAAGTCTATGAGTCTTTAGGAATTATGAGTATTGAAGAATGAATAGCATTTATGTAGGTTAAGGAGAGTGTCTTCAATAAGAATAAGAATATAAGCTCTTAGAGAGCAGAGATGTTTTATTCTATTTCTTCACCTTTTTCAACCTTTGACAGAGTATCAAGCACAAGTGTATAGGCCGGTGTTATTTGCTGCATTAAACCCTTGGCTGCTCAGTTGGGCAGGTCCTGTTAAAGTTAGTGGTAGCAAATCTTTAAAGGGCATGTGGCCTTCAACTTAATCTCTGATGCCTGCACATTGCAACCAAAGAAGTAATTAACACCTGCCTGGTAGTATACTACCTTTAAAGTAGTAATTTTTGACCTTTGGTGTAACAGAGAATCACCTGGCTTCAACTTAGAGATTTTGGTTCCTTAGGCCCTGGGGTTTGACTTATCCATCTGCAATTTTAATAAGTACTCTAGATGACTGTGATGCACAGGCTGCCACACTTTCTTGGAGAGTTTGCAGGCTTAAGAGCTGTGAAGAGTGATTAATCAGTTACTTAACATTTTAATATCTGAATTTTTAAGGAACAGTGGTATTTTGAAGCCCACGGCCTGTAGTAAGTAAGAAAAGTCACTAGAACTTATTTAGCCTCGTCTCCCTACCCCAGTTATCCCTTTGTCTGTTCCAGTTTTTTGCTGTGGTATGTTTTTCAACTTTGTGGCTCTCCCTGTTTCCTTTTCTCTAATTCTACATTTTCTCCTCCGGCTCCCCATTCACTACCGGCTTGACCACAATATATAATTAAACTAATTATTTTTGTTTTTCAGGTATAATTAGCCTCTTCTTTATCTCTCAGCGAGCCATCACACTCTCTCCAATGTTAGTTTTTTTTTTTAGTTCCCTTTGGTGCTTCATGGTATCTCTCCATTCTGTTTTCCTTGGGTTAGAGCCAAAACAGCCCCTTCCTGATTTAGGGTAGCATTATAGTCTTTGAAAACCCTTCTCTCCTGGGAAATACACTATTAGTGTTTGTAATTGTTTGAGTCTGGCAGGGAGTAACTTTTTTTTACCGTTTGAGTTTCTTTGGACATTTAACTGCATAGTTGATGGCATATTTGTAGGCTTTGCATTACATTACGTCTCATCTAATGGGATATAGGTGTTCACAGACTCTCATAGAAATGGGAAGAAGAGTCCCATCAGTTGAATGGTCTGAATATAATTTTGCTACCATCAGTTGGCCAGAATATTTTGCTCCTTTGTTTAGGAGCTGCCTCATAGAAATGGTAGGAATTAAATTAGTAATATCATTGAGTCAACCTAAATGATTAGGGCAGTTTTCAACTGTCTGAGCAATCTTTCTCCCATTAGTAGAAGAGGAACTCCTAAAGAGCAAGTTATTTGTCACCTCTATCTTTGTGTCTTGTCAGACGATCTGTATACTAGAGTAAAAGTGGCTATTGAGCTATACTACAAATGTGTAGGCACCCCACCCTTTTTGAAAAAAATAACTCCTGGGCTGTTTGCTTTGTTGGTAGAGGTAAACTTCTCTTTTCACTTTCATTCCCTTACCCCTGTAGGAATTCAGAGCTCTTCTTTCATTTGTCTTTTAATGCTGAGTAGCAGGATATCAGCTCTTTTTTATCTCCATATTTTGTAGCTTGAGATTGGTTGCCAGCATCAAAACAAACCAAAAAAAAAAAGCACAACAGTAAACAATATGAATGCCTTCTGGAGTTTTTATGAAGATTGATTTAATAATTTTTATATTAAAAAGCTATCAAAATGATGCACATTGTTAAAAATCTAATAAAAAGCCTTTAGTGAAAAGCAGCCTCTCTACCCCTTCCCACTCTCAGTCCTGCTGCCTAAAGGCAACCACTTATACAAGTTTTTGGTTTTTTGATTTTTCAAACTTGAATTTTCTTGGATCTATCCTTTTCCAGTCTTCTACCCCATGGAATAGAAGTTCTTCAAGGTAGCAGGAACCAGTGTGACTTCACATGATATAAAGTCACGTAAAGTTCATTTTCTATGTGGTAGATGCTCAGTAATACAGTGGTCATTGTATTTGTGCAGAGTTGTATGGTACAGTTTTACAAATCTAAATTAAAGAAAATTGGTTATTTTCTGTGTTTTAGAAAACAGTCCTGTAAACAGTGAAACTAGAAAATTTTACAATTAAAACTATAAAAATGAGGTTTTGATTTAATAACTTAGTTTATATGCATCTTATTTTTTATACCAAAATACTAAATGGAAGCTGAGTATTGTAATGGAGCAATTCATTATCCTTTTTTCTTTAAAACTGAAATGTGCATGTGGGGGAATGTATAAAACATATACAGTTTAAATGTAATTACATAGTGTTTACCCATGTCACAACAGAAATAGAGCCTGTTTATTAAGATAGAAATCCCCCAGCGGGACTTTCCTGGTGGTCCAGTGGCTAAGACTCCCTGCTCCCAACGCAGCTGGCCCAGGTTTGATCCCTGGTCGGGGAACTAGATCCCTCAGGCCTCAACTAAAGATCCCGCATGCGGCAATGAAGATCCCAAGTGCCACAACTAAGACCCAGCACAGCCAAATAAATAAACAAATATTTAAAAAGAAAAAAAGAAATCCCCCACTCTGCCCATGTCTATTTATCCTTAAAAATAACTATTATCCTGATTTTTGTGATAAGCTTTTCTTTATAGTTTTACCCCTTTGAACTTTATTTAAATGGATCACACCATATATATTCTATAGTGACTTGCTTCTTTCATTTAACTCTGTTAGCTTTATCTTACTTAATTTTAATTGCAGAGTAGTATTACATTGTCTGTATCGGAATGTATTTATTCCTTCTTGTTGATGGCAGTAGATTATTTCCAGTTTGGGAACACTCTTGCACATAATTCTTGGAGCATACATGCAAGCATATGTGAAGAGTTTACAAAGAGTATGGAGAGAATGAATATTTAAGATACTTCAGAGTTTTTCATTATCTTTCCTAGGAACAGATGCCTGCTATTGATGCCTTCCTACCCATTCAGCATCTTACTATGGTGTTTTGCCCTGGGGACTAAAATCTTCCAGGACCCTAAACAAATGGGCAGTTGATGCCTTTAGAGTAAGTTGCAAACATTAGTATATTTGACCACTAAACACTAAGCAGTTTAGCATGGCTGTCATTTATTAACTAGAGTTTAATTAGTTCAAACATAATTTTGAATAAAAAACAAATTTTGATAGACCATTATAATCCCTATTATATACATAAAAACAATATTATTATTGATATGTATGAAGTAAAGGTATAAAAATATAGACAGTTGGGGCAACATCAATTTTAGAATAGTCGGAGGAGATTGGTGAGGGATATACAGAAGGCTCTAACTATATTTGACTTTTTTATTCTTAAGAATCTGAAACAAATTATGGAAAAGTGTTAATGTAATGTGAAGCTGGGTGATGGGTATGTCAATGTATTCTTTCTTTGGTTGAACTATTTCACAGTAAATTGTGCTATATAAGGGGTAGTTTATTTTTGCCCCACATTTACATATAACTGAGAAATAATGTTTAATTTGTTGAGGAGTAGAAGTTGATTTTTTTAAAAAGTGAATAAACTCTACATCAGTTAAAAAAAAATCACCATTTCAGTGAAGGAGATTAGGTAGATTCAGAATTAAGTTATAATAGGACCGTGCATCTGTCCCACATAACTAACAAGATGGCTCTGGGCATACTTCTTTTTTTAATAAATTTATTTTATTTATTTTTATTTTTGGCTGCGTTGGCTCTTCATTGCTGCGCGCGGGCTTTTTCTAGTTATGGCGAGCAGGGGCTACTCTTCTCTGCGCAGACTTCTCATTGCGGTGGCTTCTCTTGTGGTGGAGCACGGGCTCTAGGCACGCAGGCTCAGTAGTTGTGGCGCACAGGCTTAGTTGCTCCGCCGCATGTGGGATCTTCCTGGACCAGGGCTCAAGCCCATGTCCCCTGAATTGGCAGGCAGATTCTTAACCACTGTGCCACCAGGGAAGTCCTCTAGGCATACTTCTGATGAGTAAATGATAATTTCCAGTTGAGATCCATTGGAGCTATAGTTTGCTAGAAATAATTTAGTCTTTAGAATCATCACACATTCAAATATTTTTCAAAAACACATTTTAGAACAAAGATTCATAAAACATAATTGATATAGTATTAACTGACACTGATAAACTTTTAAGTAGCTAATACCCCAAATCAGACTTTTACATCTAACCAGATTTATTACCATAATTAGTGTTTCATCTTGCTTCCTGATATGGGTGTCATCTTGTTTCCTTAAAATTCTTACTATAATGATAGTAATTCTTGCATTTTTAGTGACTTTTTTTGTTATAAACTTGATATGGAATCTTTATATAAGATTTCCAAAATTTAATAATGTAAATGTGGGAGTTGTTATAAAAAGGGAAACATAGATCTTAATCCAGTGTTTTGCTTTTGCAGTCATCTCTTGGCTCTCTTTTTTGAGCTCTTTTTCACAGTGTCCGTATAAGTAGTGGCAGGGACAAAGAGGAACAAATGAAAGTAGAAGTCATAGGATTTTATAGTTGGAAGGGTTCTTAAAAGTCATGCAATTCAGGGGGCTCCTGGATTTGTTATTATTATGTTCCTTTTCATCCTATATAATTCATTGATTTCATTCAACAATTATTTATTGTCTGTTAGGGAGAATTCTTGATGCTGGGGAGTACAGCAGACAGAGATTTTCCTATGGCAATTTAGAACATATCCATGCTGATGGAACCAATGCCGTATTTTGTGTTCTTGGCCGCACTGTGTGGCATGTGGAATCTTGGTTTCCGGATCAGGGATTGAACCCGTGGCCCCTGCGTTTGACGTGCAGAGTCTTAACCACTGGACTGCCAGGGAAGCCCCCAGTGCTGTGTTGGTGGTGGTGTGTAGCCTGTACCTTTTAGGCAAGATAGAAAAGGTTAGACCCGCAAGCTTCTTGTTAAGATCTCTACACATGGCATTCCTAAGGTGGGCTATAGCCTTTGTTCTGCAGAAGGTCAGAACACTTTGTGAGAGGCATCACTGAAGATGGGCTGCTTTTTGCATCTTAGATATTTCTGTTTGTTATAATTGAAGCCTAATAATCATGATTTATCTTTCTTTGGTAATAATATTTTTCTAAGCACTGAGTCCTAGCGAATGTTTAAAATTCCTTTCCAGGTAATCTTTGTGTTTATTTAGAATTTTATGTCTTAAAGAAGCTTGTTAAAGTATGCTGGAAGAATATATACAGTATTATACTATTTATATAAGGTTAAATATATACCACACAAAGCACACATATATTAAAGCATAAAGAAAAAGAACGTGAAGATTTTAGATTTAAATTAGAATAATCTGAATTAACGTTATATGTGTTTTAGTTTGAGAGACAGTTCATATTTAGAAACAGAAATTTGTGTTATTTGTTTATTCAGAACGTTTTATGGCATGAACTGTTAAGCTGGGTGTTATATTTGATCCTTTCGTCTTTGGATCAGAGACAAATATGTGGGCTGTTATAGGATCATTTATAACCTGTTAGTCTTCCGAATAAACTGAAAGGAAGGTGTACTGTTCGTCTGCACTTGGAAGAATAGAACAGCTGCTCACCATTGTTAGCATATTTGATTGTTGAGAAGTGGTAGACGCCAGGTTCTCTGCAGATGTCCTGAGACTTTTCTGACCATTTTCGGGTAGTTCGACCCAAGCATCAGAGCCAGAGGCTATGGGAAGGGAGCTAATGTGTAAGGAAATGGACAATTCCCTTAGAGTTCAGGGAGCATTTATTCCCTAGATACTGGGGACAGTTGAGGGTAATACATTTACAAGTAAGAGCAGAAATATACTAAAGATATGCTAGGAAGGCACTAGTAGCTCTTAACACTGTTGAAAAGAATGAACTAGATATTTTCATTGAAAAATACTGAATAAAAATGAAATTGTTTTCCAAGATACTCATTTAAGAAATGTTACTTGCTTTAGGAACATGGTGCCATGTTTAAAGCTGATTATTACATGTATATTAAATTCTCTTTAGGAAAGAAAGACCATAAGATGAGCTTACTTGCAGTAAAATATTGAGTCATTGTGGACATTGACCTAGAGACAAATAGCACTATAGCCTGGTGAAATTGTAGTTGTGGTAACTTATAGCTTAGGTAAGAATTGACCAATGGAGAAGATGGCTGTATTGTGCCCAAGTTTTTATGGAATATGACGCATATGAGTGATGAATTGAGGTGATTCTTAGGAATTATTAGTTGGGGAGGCAGCTAGGCATGATGAAAAGTGAGCATCTCTGTTTTAGTTGTAATTAATTGCAAGCTTGCTTAAAATGACTTAAAACAGTAATAAGTATTCACCTATTGGGAATGGAGTTCTATTTGCTTTGCGTATAGTTGGGGAACATATATGAATAGATAATGTGAGCCATGTTTTGGATATACTGAGAAGAGAGCAAGGGAGTGGAGGTAGTTAGATTGGGGGGGAACACAAATTGTAATCAGGGAGAAGTGCTCACAAGGAGCCATGGTAAAAATGACCAGAGATCAAAGAGGCAAGGTGTCTGTCCTGCTGTTTTGAGTCAGTTGTTCAAAGTAGTTTTTTGTTTTTTGTTTTGTTTTTGGTGGTAGTTATCTTTTTTGAGAGGTAAAGGCAGGGTGGGGAGAGCGTCTTCTGTCTAGGTGGTCACATGTTATTTACCTAACCAGTTGGGTAAAATAGTTTGGGGGCTGTCCTGTTGTTCAGAGACTTGATTTTTTTACTCACTCATTGTGGTTTTCAAGTCTTAATTTGTAAGGTACTTACTCCTAAGAATACTTCTTAAGAAATCTATTAATAACGAGTCTTCATGTGTGTAATGAACTTAGATCCCAACCTCAGAATACCTTTTTAATTGTTCTGTTTTCATAAACACTCTTTGCCAATTCTATCTTATACTTCTGACACCAGGCTTTGATACCTTTTCACATAAACTATTGGACTATTTATAAAACAAGACATAAAGATGTAGCAGAGAAGGCAGGAAATACTTGACGTTTGTATGCCATATCTTGTTCTCTGCTTCCTGTCAGTTAAACCACGATGAGAGGAACAGAGACACAGATGTACAATTGCTGCTCTAATTTCCCATTCGGGAGACCAATTAGGTATAAAGCTTGTTTCATTAAACTTCTGTCACTTGTTGATTCTAGGCATGTTGTAGTCTTGTTTTGTGTTATATGGGTTGTATGGATCACAATTAGATGTTTGATATAGAAAATATAAAATGTGTTTACTTTTGTGAAATTTTTATAAGTCATAAAAGACTGGCATTCAAATTTGTATCTATGGTATACATGCAATATGAAATGATAAGCTAGTATGTTGGTCTCAAAATTTTGACAAGCATTAATTTATTTTTGTATTTTGGTTTATCAGTATTTTTTAAAACTTTTAGAGCACTTTATGGTTTACAAAGGAAAATCTTACTAGGTACAACTTTAAGATGATGAAAGGAAGCCCACAGAGGTTGACCTATCCAAGAAAATAAAGTTAGTAAATGGCAGGACTAGGATTTGGATGCAGGTCTTCTGATGCTAAATCTTGTGTCCTTTTAGGAAAAGGTTTGTTTTCATTAAATTACTATTTTACCTATTATTCAGTGATTTAACCTTTTAGGTTTTCCTTAGCTTCTTCTATCTGCAATGTCCCCCCAGCAAATAATTACTGAATATTATGGGAGAATAAGCTTTGTAGCCACTTCTGCTATATCTTTTGTCTTAGCTGATAGACTGATTGCCCGTAGTGTCATAGTGTTTTTTTCCTGTCCTTCTCCCTTACCCACTGGTGTCTGGCAGATAGGTCCCTAATGAGCACTTGTGAAATAAGTAAAAGAATGTAGATAGTACTGATATGATTTCTGAAGGCCACCTAGTATATAGGAAAAGATAATACAGGGGGAATTTTCTCTTCTTCCTTGAAGTGTTTATATTTGTGAAGGGAATGCTTTAAAAAAATTCCAACAAACTTTTTTGGTTGTTGTTAAATTTCAATTAACTCAAAGTCAAATTAAAAATTAAAGTGAAATAGAGGCCCTGAGGTTTGCCTGGAAGAAGTCAGCCATTGGATTTAGCTGTATCTATTTTCACCTCAAATTTTCCCTTCGCCTCTCCTTATGTGCCTACAGATGGTCTGAAAGGTAAGAAATTCTCCCACAACTCTTACTGTCCACTTCGAGTGGGAGAGGTCACATTTTCTGTGTCTAGTTGCCAGGGATCGAGAGGTACCTGGAAGTTAGACATGGGAGGAGAGGGGCAGAGTTTCTTCTGTTCATGGGTTGTAAGATAACTGTATTGCGTGATAGTCTCACATTTTTAAAGCAGAATATTTTGAGGGGGAACATCAAGATCACCAGATTAGAAGCCCTTCAAAGGCAGAAGTTTTGGTCTGTTTTGTTCTGTGCTGTATTCCTGCCACCTAGAATAGAGTCTAACATGTTGTAGGTACTCAGTGGAGTGTATGAATAGATGAATGAGCAGGAGCTGAAGTCAGACGTGCTCAAACTCTCTCCGAGCATCTTGAGTATTCCTTTGACAAATAGTTACCATGGGCCGTCTGTGTAAGCTGTGGGAGTATGGTGGTGACCATGAGAAAGTCCTTTTGCCCTTATTTGGTTGGCTTTGTCAACCAAATGCATGGTTATTACTGATATGAAGATTAAATGACAGATATAGCAACATACTGTAGCATAAGGCCTGGCACATGTAAATAGTAGCTATTATTTTCTTCTTATTTATTTCTAATTTGTTATCATCTCTTTCTTAAATTCCTTGAGGATAAGTATCATGGTTTCTTCGTATCTGTGCAAAAACATCAGTGGTTGTAGAGATGTTTAAGAATTACGTAAAGTAGTATATATGTCTTGCTTTATAAATTGTAAAAGCACTTATTAGACACTAAGATATTACCAACAAATGATCACGTAAATGGACCTTATTGTGCTGTTGTACAATTTCTGGATGTGTCTTCATGCTAAAGTATTTTTAAAAATCTAATAAGTGCCTGTTATATCTACTAAAGCAACTTTGAATTCTTGAACTTCCAAAGAGTAAGGCAAAGCCATAAAGCAGAAAATACTTCTAACAAAGAGCAAGTTTAATGCAGCTAGACATTCTTACAGGAGTATCTCTCTTCTAAACATCACCCTGGAAGGAAGTAGATTCCTTGAAAGTTGGTGATAGAAGTCTCTATTAAGTGACTAAGAAACTTTCATCTGTCATGGGTATCATATCCTTCTTCACTAACTGAATCAGCATCATCTTTTCAAAATACTTAATACTAAATGGCAATATACAATCATCCATAGATGCAGTGAGTTCATAGATTTCAAAGTTTCACTGGTATCCAAATGGATGTAGGACAATTTTGATGTTCAATTGAAGAACTTGTAAGAAAGGTTATATCGTAATAAGTCATATCTTTTTGAAAATTTTATTTTCCTATTTCTCCCTTCTTCCAATCCTTAGGCAGAGAACAAAAAGTTGAAGTAAACTAGTGATTTTTGTTTGTTTTGAATAACCTCCCCACACCCTGGGTAGTTTAAAAATCATTGTTGAGAATTTCTATTACAAGTAATTAATGAAGAATTTAAGGAGGACAGTATACACATCAGTGGCTAGAAGTTATCAGTGTAGCAGTCAAGCTATGGAATGTTTGTTTAAACTGTCCTCATCATTTTTAGATGGTAGTTACCAGATCCCACTTGCACTGGGCTTTGTAATCTTGGGACCACACTCTGTTGTTGCAACCGGATATGAAAACCTCCAGGAACTTTGCACTTCTTCTTTCCAAATCAAGCCTAAATTCCACTGCCTGACTTTCAAGACCCTCCATAATTGGTTTTGCTTTGCTTATTTAACCACATTTTCTACTATTTCCCATTGTCAACTCTTAGCTCTGGTCAGGCTGTTAAGTATCTCCAAACTTACTTTGGTAGGTTTTGATTCTCTTTATTCTTCTGTGTCTCAGCCTTCTCTCTGTCTCTGTCTCTCTCTCTCTCTCTCTCTCACTCTCTCTCTCACACACACACACACACACACACACACATGCATGCACATATGTACACATGTATGCACATATAAGCAAACATGCACATACACACACTTTCCCTTTCCCTGTGGTCTCTCCACATCCTATGTCACTTTAAGGTTGAGTTTAAGTCCTTTATTGTCTAAAGTGTTCCCTTGATCCATTTGACCGTCCCCTTTTCTGAAATGCTACAGTATTGATCAGCTTTATTAGCGTTTAATTAAATGCTAACTTTTGGTGTTCAGTTGTTTTCTCTCTTGGTCTTGTTTCCTGAACTAGATTGTGAGCTTCACAGGAACAAGCCCATGCAGTATCTCTTTGTCTTTCCCACAGTGCTGAGCTAAGGGGAAGTTCACTAAATATTCACCAATTTTTTTTTTACCACCAAGTCTATCAGTAGACCATGGTTGCTTCTGAAAATGGATGTTGTGGAAGGCCTAAAAATTGAACTGTTCTGTATTATAAATCTTTTTTTTTTTTTTTTTTTTTGCCACACCATGCGGCCTGTGGGATCTTAGTTCCCCGACCAGGGATCAAACCCGTGCCCTCGGCAGTGAAAGCGTGGAGTCCTAACCACTGGACTGCCAGGGAATTCCCTGTATTATAAATCTTTATATTACTTGTGAATGATATTTAAAGTTTGCTTCAACTTAAGATATGTACAATAGGAAGATACGAAGTTACATGTGTAATTTATACTAAGCCCATGCCCCTCCACTTTCTCATCTCACATCTTGTGGTTTTACTGCTTCTAGTTTTTTTGGTGTCATTGAGTTTAGCATCTTAGGTGAGAGCCAGGTACTTAACGAGGATGATTGTAGGAGGAATCCCATTTTAAGGATCTTGACATGGAGCGTCAGAATCTTTTGATTATATCCAAACTTATTTAAACTAGATTTCTATTATCTAGAGAAGAAAAGGGGTATGCTATGAAATTGGGGATATTCTCACACATAGTGAGCAGGAAGTTTTGTGCACAAGGATCTTTGAGTCCATCAAACTTGTTGGTGACTTGGGAAAAGGTGAAAATGCTTTGCATCTCTAGAGTTTATATCCTTAAGTCTGGTCCCACTGTGACTTGGAAGAGGCCGCTAAAATGCCACAGGTATAAAAGGTTATGATCACCCAAGAAGATGTGGAGAGATCTGGATTGAGCCTATCATTCAGCACAGATGAAGCCTGGGAAAGGGTAGTACATACAGGGTGCTGGGGGGAATTGGGGCAGGGCCGACTTGGGCTTCTTTAATTCGGGGGTGGGGTAAGGGGGCCATGAGAGACTATAAAATGCGGAAATGCTGGTGTACCTATTTTTGAGATGGGAGTGAAGAGAAGTAAAAAAATTGTGACAGAGGTGTCCTTTTTAAACTTGGTCCGTGAACATTCCCAGTCAGTCTTCTGGTGCAGGTGATCAGATACCCCGTTTTTACAAATCTGACTGGCTGCATTTTTCTCATACCTTTTGGGACATCATGAAGAGCCACTTCAGCCCTGTTAATGAATTTGAAGTTTTTCTTATAGGCAGTGGAAGCCACTGCTTAGTTTTTTTTTTTTTTTAATTAATTAATTAATTATTTTTGGCAGCGTTGTGTCTTTGTTGCTGCACGCGGGCTTTCTCTAGTTGTGGTACATGGGGGCTACTCTTCGTTGCAGTGCGTGGGCTTCTTATTGTGGTGGCTTCTCTTGTTGCGGAGCATGGGCTCTAGGCGCGCAGGCTTCAGTAGTTGTGGCACGTGGGCTCAGTAGTTGTGGCTTGCGGGCTCTAGAGCACAGGCTCCATAGTTGTGGCACACGGGCTTAGTTGCTCCGCAGCATGTGGGATCTTCCCGGACCAGGGCTTGAGCCCGTGTCCCCTGCATTAGCAGGCGGATTCTTAACCACTGTGTCACCAGGGAAGTCCCTTTTTTTTTTTTTTAAATTGAAGTATACTTGATTTACAGTGTTGCGTTGATTAGTTTTAAGTAGAGAAGTAAGTTGATCATGTTTTCATTTTTGGTTAATTACTCCTATTGCAGGGTGAAGAACCACAAGGGGAGCTAGAGTAAAGGTAGTAATGACCCATCAATTGAACACAGAGCTCCTATCACCTAAAAATACAATCTGTGGCCGTTAAGCTTTTCATGTAACCTTTGATTTTGTTTTCACCTGATGGTGTGTCTCTTCCTAAGAGTGAAACTTCTCATGACAGAGTAACAGTCTCTTCTAGAAGAGTATTGTGTAGTGTGGGAGTTAGAGATGGCAGGAGCTGTGTCCTGTAGCAAAATCTCCTGTGGGACTTCACAGCAACATCCCTGGCTTTTCCCCTTCACTTTGGGCCAGAAGGAAACACTGTTATTGATGGGAATCTGCCATATTCTCAGGTGAGGGAACCATTGGACTAGAGCGTATCTTTTCTCTGATGATAATATTAAACAGGGGAATAAACAACCACAGAAATGAAACAGTTTTCTTGTGAGCTGATTCTTGTTTGTTACAGAAAGAAAAATGTTAACTGCCTGATCAGGTCTTGCTGATAAGCACATTTCAGCATATTTTTGTTCCCGAGCTAGGTGTGTTTTGTCGGAGTTTAGATTTTGCGTGCTGGAGGAAAGAAAGTTCCTTCAGTCAGTTTATTTGCATAATAAAAACACCAATAAATGACATTTTTGACAATTATCACTTTCAGCCACTTGGGGAAAGTAAATTTTTTTTTTTCATGACCAAGGTTAAAAGACTATCTGATTACTGTTGGGTATTTCTCTTTGGTTTTAAATTCTCTTGTTTTCAGAACATGCTCAGAAAAAGGGTTAATCTTGAGACCACAGGTAAGAACAGGTCTAGGTATGTGGTATGGTTTTGCAAGGTGCTACAAATGCTGCCTGAGTGTAATGTGACACCAGGTAGGCCCAAGTGGCCAATGATGGGAAGTGGAGAACAATGTGAAAGAACCGGCCTTTCAGGTCTGGGGAGTGAGTAATTGCAGCCTGTCCTCTGAGTACTGGAACTGTTCTGGGGTGTCAGCAAAAAGGCCAAGCATAGAGAAGTCAGCCTGTTCCCTTGATCATATTGACTTTGTGGGGTTTTTGTTGTTGTTGTTGTTGTTTCACTTTAGCATGGTTGAAGCTAAGGTGAGCTTATTCAGGTTTCCAAGGCCTGCTTTGGCTTTGCATATATCACCAGAATACAAAAAACATCAATTTGTGTTTCATTCACATGGAAATAAAAATATACTTTTGAAAAAGATCTAAGTACTTCACTTCCCCTGCCCTCCCCCTCAGTTTCAATGAAAGATGCCTAAAGCAGCAGAGCTACTTAAAAGATACAGATGGTTATATATATGGTACTTATATGATTCCAAGAACATATTTTTAAACTTTTTCTACATTTTCTTGAATTCCTTGAATATTTGAAATGAGTTAAAGGTGGTAGTATAGAACATTTTCTTTTTGAATTAAGAGAACCCTGAATGCAGTAGGGAATGATTTGCTCCTCTGTGACATTTACTTGTATTTTTTTCTCTTCTATTTTGTGTATAGAGTACATGATTTAGAGAGTGCTATGCAGTGAGATTTATTTTACAATTAGTGTCTTTTTTTGTTTGTTTGTTTCCTTATTCAGTAGAAACTGAGGGTCTACCCTTGTTGGGGGAGGTTAAAGTCTGGTTACTTAACTGTAACTACATTTTGATGTGTTTATTATTTTTTTTTCTTATCTACAAGTTTTTAGTGTGATAGCAATAGTGTATTCAAAGAACTAGCAAGAAAAATGTCAATAAAATTTATTTTAAAGTATTTTAATGAGTTATTGTGGTAGCTTTATAAAAAGGCTTACTGATGTTTCCTTTTCACTTTTTTAGGCTGAGTGAAAGGTAAAGCAAGATAGTATGATATGATAGAACTTGGAAACAAACAACAATAGTAAAATTTTAAGATTTAAAGCAATAATAGAAAAATCTAGAAACTCCTCTTTTTCAGTTATTCCACATAAAAATGTGGAAAATGATTTACCAGGTAGCAAATATGTGTATGGGATTTCTTATTTGTCCAGATATTCTACTAATGAAAAATACTAATGAAGTTCTATTAATGTAGAGAATTGGGCTGGGAATTGGGGAAAAATAGAGAATTGTTGCTTTCTTTGTCATTAACTGTCTGTGTGACCTTGGACAAGTCAGACTGGGCTAGGCCCAAATTCTCTAACTGTTCAACAAATGCATTGTCCTAGGTAATCCTTACATCTTTTTTAGTTCTAAAAGTGTATGATTCTACACTTTTCAGATTGAGAATGGGCAGACCCTTGGAAGATTGTATAGAATTTATCTTGTTACCACTGATTTATTATTTTCATTTCTGCTGGGAGCTAATATAAAGCATTCTACCATACTAGAAAACAACTGGAAAGGCCTAACTATGGTCTGTTACAGAAGAATTCCATTCATTACAGTTTATGGATTTATTGCTTGCTTCTCATTTCTAACTTGAATAGCTTCTCTTCTCTCACGTTTCTTGCTCTATTTTCTTTAGTTTTTATTGTATTTCTTCTAGTTTCATGGTTTTTCCAATATACTTCCTGTTCTTACGATGGGTGTATCTGTATGCTGAAAAGGGTGGTTTATCAGGTTACCACTTCATATAAAAATACTTTCCGTTCAGGTACTTGGCATCTGGGGTTACTACATAGTTCCAGTTCTTTAGATACTCCCCACCTTATAAATACACAAACACACACACACACACACACACAGAGTCTGAATACTTTATTAGAGATAGTCATTCAAATTAAAGGTAGTCATTCAACCACCCAATTGCTCTAAGTTGGTGTATTTTACCTTCTTTGGGCCAGAACTGTCTAATCTAAAAACTTGTTCCTCTTTTATTTGATTGGTTCCCTTTGTCAGTTTTCATATTGAGCGTAATGAGTTGGTAGCCTAATAACTTCCAAAGGTTGGCAGTGATTATTTAAAAGTATCATTATGAATTAATGGGTTTATAGACCCTTGTGTTTAAAGCCCTTTTGAAGGGAACTTAAATTTGCATTCAATTAGGGATTAGAAGGCAAGTGTGAAAAGTATTAAAAACTGATTTTGACTATCATATGTTTATAATACCTGAAATCTTTTATAATAAGTTATATAACAATTAACCATTGAGTTGGCTGTAGTAGCCAGTAATGTGGCTAAGGGTTTTGTATTTACAATCAGTAAATTCATTTTGTTTGGATTAGGGACATAATGGAACTCTGTGTTAAGGGAGCCTTGCCAGACAGGGTGTGGTCCTAACCTTGAAGCAACTGGATTTATCAAACAGGTGCCAAATTTTTAGGCACTGGAGTAGAATTATACTTTTGTTGATAATGGGGCTATAGTGTTCTTTGTTGGAGTCTAGCAAATAGCTGTGGTAAAGGAGACTCCTAGGGAGTATGGAAATGAGACTTAAGGAATAATTTGTTATCTGGCAAGCATGTGTTACATATCTCTTGCACTGTACATAGATTATAATGAAGCTAATGTTTATTGAGTAAAATTTATATGCCAAGCATTCTGCACATACATTCGCATCTCATCTTCACAGAAACTCTAGATGTTGGTGGTGTTATGCCCATTTTACAGAATGAGAAAACTGTGGCTTATACCTATTTTGCAGAAAGAAGAGACTGACACTAAGTAAGTAACTTGTCCAAAGTCACAGTGCAGAAGATTCAAACCCAAGTGGTCTGATTCCAGAGCCTGTGCTTCTAACCATTTTGCTTGAGCTACTACTTTACCTTAAATTTGAAGCTTAGTTTGGCAATAAGCGGTGAGGACCTCATTGATGAGACATTCCTTTGGCATGTCTCCTTGAAGAATAAGAATATGGTCCTTACCGAGTTGAAAGATATGACAGCCAGCTTGGGGAGTTTTTATTATTTGATGGATTCCCAACTGGATGACTGCACAAAACTGTGAAGTAAGTTAACTGTCTGTGTCTTTGTGTTGAATTAATAGTTTTCACTTTTTACTTGTTATTTTATAAAGACTAAGTGACACTTTGAAAATGAAATATGTTTGGAAACTATTAATACAGCAAAGTGTTCCTGAATATAATACATATAGCTAATGGTTAGTAATTCAACCAATTTTTAAATTTCCTGAAGACCTTATAATTTTGTTGGGAGTAGAAAAAAGCCCTCTACTTTACGCTAAGTACCCATGTTTTTTCCACACTAGAGCAGATTTGAGGAGTAAAATGATAAGTTTAGTTTTGGACATGTTGTAGACACGTTGACTGTGAGGAGCACTGACACGGACTTATCCACTAGACAGTTTAGTGAGTGGATTTGGACATCGGGAGCTGAACTAGAGAAGGAAGTTTGTTTTTTCTAATTTGATATATGTATTTACTTAGAAACCTGTGTTCTAGGGAATTCCCTAGCGTGGCAGTTCAGTGGTTAAGACTCCGTGCTTCCACTGCAGGGGACACGATTTCCATCCCTGGCCGGGGAACTAAGTTCCTGCAAGCTGCACGGTGCGGCCTAAATAAATAAATAATAAGAAAAAAACCTTAAAAAGAAAAAGAAACCTGTGTTCTGAACTATTACAGCATAAAGGATTTGGGTAGATTTAGAGGCTGTGTATTGTAGTCATGGACAGAGTCCTGATTGAGATGAAGATTCTAGTTATAATTCTGTTAATGCTTTCAGATTGTGAGACCCTGGACACAGAACTCAGTTTACTCATGAAAAATTGAATCATTGATCTAGGTGTCCAGTCTCATCTCTTGCTGAAAAAATTTTAATACACTGAGGCTGTGTTACTTAAGTACCTCTAATATGTATGGGTGGTACCTCTGGATCAGGAATTAGAAAAATTCTTCCCAAGAACCACCTTGGTGCCGTAGGCTGTATAACTACTCAGAGAAGAGGAAGAGCAGTGGGATAGAGTGAAAGAAGACAGAGGGTCAGAGGACTAATGAAGCCAATAAAATAATGGAGGAGCTTTCCTTTACTTACACATTTTCAGTTTATGAACTTCTATATAGAAATGAACAGAGTGAAGGTATCTCTTCCTATCCTAACAAAGGCTTAGTGATGATGGGCTGTCATTTCAGTTTCGGTTGATTACTGTTGGTTCCTAGTGTGTACTGTAAGATATAGGTATGTTGATTGCTTGTCCTTATTTTTGAGACTAAAAAAAACATTTATTAAAGAACAGTAGCACTGTGGAAGTGCTAGTAAGAAAAGGTTTGTGACTGCAATGGAAAAGAAAGTGAAACTTTACACAGATGTGTTCACACTGGTCATTGGGACAGTGTCACCTTTGTATTTATGAATAAATGGATTTTGGAATAGTCTTTTGGAATCTAACCTTTTACAGAGAAATTTTCCTATCAGGAAACATCCCTTGATTCTGGTTATACTTTCTTACTGTGGTTCTTTAAGTTTAGAATAATGATTTCCGTCTTATCAAAAGTACTACAGTAATTCTTTCAAAGAACATACATAGAGCGTAAATATCTGTGATAGATTTTCAAAACAATATCTGTCAATATTATCCTTTTTATTATTAGTATTATATTATTATCATTAATATAATCCTTTTTATTATTATTACCAAACCGCAGAGGTTTGGTAGGTACAGAAGAAACTTTAGACAATGGTTATTTACCCAGAGAAGTTTTGCTCTAATTATTTTGGTGCCTGGTACATAGCTTTGCAAATAATAGATACTGAAACACGTACTCAGTTGAATTAGGGGGACATAATTTTCAAGTGTGAGACAGTGTACAGTTAGTGCTAATTTGGTGGTAGGGGCAATAAGTACTGTATTTTTGAAGGCCCATGTAGGTCAAGGCATAGAGGTTGGGAGGCTCTGTGAAAGAAATGGGACTTGAGCATTGAAAGATGGAGAAGATGGGAATGGGTACTGAGAAGTGGGAGGGGAATTCCAGGAATGGGGAATAGTAGAAGTTGAAAATGGAGGTAAGAATGAATGTAGTTTGTGTGGAGGACCTAAGAAGGAAAGCCTAGTACAGAAGAATTGGGTGAGAGTTTAAAGGAAAATATTGTATGTATGTTTTATGTTTCTATGTCTGTCTGATGAATTTTGGTCAAAGTACTTTCCCCCGCACCAGACATGGTACAGTACTCAAAAACTACAGTGCTAAAAATACTTTCCCAGTGTTGGAGTTGAAGTCTTTATTAAAAGAGATGGAGTGGGTGTGGGAAACTGCTGGGTTAGAATTTAGTGAGTAGAAATATTGAATTGAATTGAATTCTTAACTTTTTTTTTGGATTTCCTGTTAGGGAAACCACAGTCATCCATGATGACCCCCTAGAGTCTGCAATATATACGAAATTGGCTTTACTGAAATTAGGAAAATGAGTATGTGATTTAGCTAGCACATACTGGCTGGATTTAAGTTTTCAGGGAAACTGATTTCACGAGATCAGCTTCATTCCTGAACTTGTCTCTTTAAAATTAAAATTGTAAATGCTGTTTCAAAGAACTAGATGTTATTTAATGTGCTTATTTTTATGTCTTTGTCTTTTCATGTCATATTTATGGCCATAACCGTATGAAGCAATATTTAATAAAATTGTGATAAACTTTTAATTTCCCTTTACTTTTGTTAGTAGTGGTAACTTTAAAAAAATATATTGTTAAATATGCAAACATCTTTGGCAGGCACTCTTTAAAGTTTTTCTCCCTCTGCTGCGAAATTGTTTTCACTCTTAAGTTGCGTTTCTGTTTTTCTATTGTAAAGTGCACTTCTTTGCATGTTCTAATTTGCCATGACGTGGTCAAGTGCTGTTTCCTTCCTGTTGCTTGCAAGCCTGTGCTAGAGATAAGGATACATTTCAGTGCATTAAAAAAGAAGCCACCGAAGACAGGCTTAAGCATGGTAAAGCATTCTACTTATCAGAAACCTTTTTAAAGAACAGAAAGAGTGAGCTTTATTTCTGCTTATTTTTAAAAGCTCTTAAAATAGTACTATTAAACTTTAAATGTATTAGACAGATTTTAAATCCTTATATATATTAGGCCTAACAAGGATACTGTCTGAATGTTTCTATTAAGGCAAAAATATATGTTATGAAATTACTCATGGAGTAGGAATTCCTATGTGTGTGGTTTGCTAGGTTAGTAGAAAGAAGGAAATTGTTTATATATGCTTTATTGCAATTAAAAAAACCTAGTTATGGCTGGGTAGATTTTTTTTTTTTAATAAATAGTACTTTGTAGTTTAATGGGGGTTCGGGTGGGGGGAGAATGGCTTCAATTTTCAGTAATGAGAGGTGATCTTATCTTAGCAGGAATGAAATCTTAAAAGAAAATATATGTCTAGTATTTTTTAAAAAAAACAACCCTGTATTCACTAGTCATGTTGGTTTTGTTTAAAAACATTAACAAAAAAATGCTTTGGAGACATTGCTGTCTGTATTAACTGTTATATTCAAAATAGTATGATTGCTTTCTCATAACTAACTTATGTTTTTCAGGTCAAGAAGTTCTAGAGAAGAAAAATTTCAGAAAAATTGCCTCAATTTAAGTAAAATCCCAGTGAACCAAGAAAATTTGAAGCACCTTCCTTAAAGAAAACCTGGTATACAGTAACTTCACAGACTTAGCTTGGGTTATTTACACAAATTGGTCACTGGACTCTGCTGCCTGGTACTTGAACCTGTTTGGAATTTTTCTCATGTGGATCTAAGGGGAATGCTTTATTATGGCTGCTGTTGTCCAACAGAACGACCTAGTATTTGAATTTGCTAGTAACGTCATGGAGGATGAACAACAGGTATGAATGAGACTTAGAGAAAATCAGATTTTAATAAATTTATTATTTTACTTTTTCTATTTGTCTCAAAATTATTTCCTTTAAAAGACAGTAGGAGAAACTTTATTAATGTAAAAATTCAGATATTAAAAATGTGGAGGTAATGTGATTTTATGTGTTAAGTACTAGTTAATTCATTAAGAAAGAATCTTATCCTTAGCTTTGATGTGGTAACAAGGATATAATACTATTGGGGTTAGCTTGTTTTTCTGTAAAATGAGACTTAACAGGAAATACCTTAAGTAATTATTTCAGAGTACTTTGAAAAGTTCTAGATGACATACTGACAAGACATGTAAATTTTTCTTAGGACTGGTGATTGTAATAGTTGCTTGCAATTACACAGTTTTAATATATGTGGTTAATTAAGATTTATAATCCTGGACTATTCCTTCAAGGGGATGGAAAGATGTTAGCAGTCTCATTATCAGACATCATTTCAGTCCAAAGCATGTGACTCTGAGGAAGTTACTTAACTTCTCTAGATCCTGATTTCATCATCTGCTGAATGAAGGGATTGAACTGAAGAATTTCTAAATTGGCTTTCTTTTATTGAATTTATACAAGATGTGTAAATTACTATTTCTAGAGTGTAAGAAAGATCCAAGAGATAACGAGAAAAGGACTGAGTTAATTCTGGTCTCCTCCCTCCCCACTAGAGGTTCTTGGGACTTGATAATTTACTTCATTTTGAACAGGTTATTTGGGAATGTAAGACGTGATGTGAGAGAAATCATGTGTTAGAAAGATTCATTGTACTGGGAAAAATATTTTGAGGGCTAGTAGACTTAAAATAATGTCTAATAAAGTTGATTTGAATATTGAAGTAAGCCTAATCCTAAATATCTAACTTTAATAGGCCAATTATAATGTATCATGCTTTTATTCTAGGTGATTCTTACTTTTGGCAGGGTATTGTAATTTCTTAGTTCTTTGTATTGTACTGTTGAGTGAAGAGACAGAATAAAACATTTATAAATAAACCTACAAACGGTGAGAATTTCGATTAAGGTGCTGTAAAATCAAGGTGAGCTTTGGCTAGGGAGGAAAAAAGTGTGAGGGAGAAGATTGCATCCCAATTAAAAATAGTTTATGGATTTAATCTAGGGACAATAGAAAAGACATTTTAGAAGGAGAAAGTGTTTTGAATTTGTTTTAAAACAGTATGTTTCTGTGTACGTTAAGGTTTGAAAACTGTGTGTTTACTGTGCAGCCCTCGAAGATGAAAGATGTGGTGAGGTTTGTTCTTGGGATGTGGCCACAGGGGACAGAGCTCTAAGCCGCTCACTGGTATATGCTTCCAGTGCACTGGCTTTGACACTCTTTAACCATAAGAAATACGTTTTACATCATGGTGCAGCATTCATACATGTATCTATATAGGCTTAGAATAAGTTTTCCAAGACAGTACCTACCCTTACCATCTGTGATGTACTTAGTTTAACTTGGAGAGGTTATTAATGACTTTGGATAGGGAGATGCATTAACATCACAATGCACGTATATATTTTTTCTTATTTATTTATCTATCTATTTATTTATAAAAAGTTATTTATCTTTTATCTAACAAAATGAATATGTATTAGTTTTTTCAGATATTATTATAAGGACTTAACAAATGTGAAACATAGGGCAAATACTATCATCCCTATTTTACAATGAGGAAATTGAGAGAATAGATAGGTTGAGTGACTTACCCGAAGTCATACATACAGTTGGTAAATATTGGAGCTACAACTTGAACCCAAGCAGTTTGACTCTCACTAATGATGTTGAATACTCTTGCCATGATGTATGCTGATTGTACTATATTATAATCAGTTGGCCAGGTTTAGGGTTTTTCCATCTGTGGCCATGAGCACAGCAAACTTAACTTGATGCTTGCAGGGGTAGATCCAGTAGTGTCAGATTTATTAGCATCTTATCTATTAAGTAGATGTAGCTCTACTTTGTTGTTTTTTGTTTCCTTAAATTTGTTTTCGGTATAAAAGTCGTAGCATGCCAATTATAAAACAAGTCATCTAATAGAAAAAGAAAGTAAATCGTGAGAGTCTCTTTTCAGTTACTGTCCCTAATCCTGTTCTCCCCAGAAGATACCAGTATTGACTATTTGATGTGTAATTTTTTGGACCAAGGCCTAAACAAAAGAACAATATACATACATACCAATCTATATACACAGGTTGTTTTTAAGATACAAATGAAAGAATGTAATATCTTTTTTGTGACTTATTTTCACTTAATGTATTATAAATATTTGTGTGTTTGTATGCCGGCTCTGCATCATTTATTTTTCTACATGGTGGATGGATTATAATTTATTTTACCAGTATTTGATCATGAGCAATTGGCTATTCCCACTAGTTTGCTAATATATTATAAATGAATATCCTTGTTTGGGAGGCAATAGACCTATAATGGTTAAGAGCTCAGATACTGGAGTCAGAGCACCTGGATTTGAATCTTTGCTCCACTACTTACTATCTCTGTGACTTTGGGCAAGTTACTTAACCTCCCTGTGTCTTAGTTTCCTTACCTGCAAAACAGGGATCATAATAACAGACTTGGTATTGTAGTTAGGGTTGTGACAATTAAATGTGTTGATGTATATAAAGTTCTTAGAACTGTGCCTGGCACATAGTAATATTTACTGAGCACTGTCATTTTATTACTTCACGTGCACGCGCATGAAGTTTGTAGTGTATCTTTGTACACTTGTATGACTATTTCTGTAGTAAATTTTTAAAAGTAGAATTACTGAGTTTACTAAAAGTATATTCAAAAAACTGTATCAGTTTCTACTACCACTAACAGTATATTTCTCAAACCGTCACTAACAGAAATCCTTTTTTTGTTCAGTCTTTTGGGTGAAAAAAATTACATTAAAAAAAATTAAATTTTACCATTTAATTTGCATTTTCTTGACTACTAGTATTGAGGTTGTGGGATTGTTCCATTAGCTTTATTTATTGTTGATTTGAATTTTCTTTGAATTAATAATATCCTTTTGCCTGGTAGTTCTTTATATATTATAAATTTACATCAGTGTCATTGTCTTCTAATTCACTGTACAGTCAATGGTTAACTCTCTTTTTATGACATGTGATGCAGATATTTTGTCCCAATCTGGTACTGTCTTTTAACAATATGATATCTTGTGCCCTATAGAAATTTTAAATATTTATGTCATAAAATTTACCAGTTTTTTTGGTGATTTTCGTTTAGGAAAGCTTTTCTTACCCCTAAAACTATTAAATACTCTCCTATATTTTCTTCTAGTATATTTTATAGGTTTAACTCCTTAGTCCATATGAAATCTACTTTTTTTAAAAAAAAATTAATTTATTTTATTTATTTTTGGTTGTGTTGGGTCTTCGTTGCTGTGTGTGGGCTTTCTCTAGTTGCGGCGAGCGGGGGCTCCTCTTGGTTGTGGTGTGTGGGCTTCTCACTGTGATGGCTTTTCTTGTTGCAGAGCACAGGCTCTAGGCTAGTGGGCTTCAGTAGTTGTGGCTCACGGCCTCTAGAGCGTGGGCTCTAGAGCGCAGGCTCAGTAGTTGTAGAGTATGGGCTTAGTTGCTCCGCGGCATGTAGGATCTTCCCGGACCAGGGCTCGAACCTGTGTCCCCTGCATTGGCAGGTGGATTCTTAACCACTGCACCACCAGGGAAGCCCTGAAATCTACTTTTGTAGGATGTGAGGTATAGGGATCTGACGACTCTCCTCTCCCACAAATGGGGATATTGGCCCTTCACCATTTATTGAGTGTTTTATGATTTCCACACTTAGACTGCTGCCTCTGTTGTATACTAAATAACCATATGTATAGACTTTAGTTTTGAACTTGCCCTAGTGTATTTTATTCCATTTACCTGTTTTGTATTGTGCCAATCTCACATTGCTTTCATTAGTATCACTTCATAGATTTGATATCTGATAAAGATATTCTTCCCCCCTCCAAAATTGGGATAGAGTTTTGAATGAATTTTAGAACTGACTTGTTAAGTTACATAACTCTGTTGGGATTTTGACTTTTCAAAGTTAAGAAGTATTTGTATCTTTAAAATAATTTGTTTGTTTTATGATCCTATATTGGTTTAATTGGTTGGTCTTTATAAAATCACTGTTTGAAGGTATCAGATTAGAATGTATTTCCTGTTTTTAGTTATGGTCTGTGGTTATTAATGTAGTCGTCTAAAGAAACTGACACCATTAATGTGTGGTTTCCACCACCTTGATCATTTTCCCTTATATCAATTCGTACTCTTTTCAGAATTGCTTGGAAGAACTTTAGGCAGGAATGAGGAAAGGGGTGTTGGAAAAGAAATATCAATATTGTTATTTCTGACAAGCCATTTAGAAGTCTGTTCTTGCTATCCATTCCAAACTGGGCCTATTTGTAGGTGAGAGCGAGGTACTTCTGTGGGAGAGCAACACTGTCGGTATTGAATTACAGTATACTTTCATTTGAAAGTGCCTTGGTTTGACCTTATTGAACAGGTATGTTTGCCTGGTGAATGTATGAGATAAAAAGAAAGCTGAAGGTTGTGGACCTAAGTATCTAAAGAGAAGGAAACTTGACTATATGCTCAAATATTCCAGAAGTTAATTGAGTGAAAAACAGCTGTTAGTTTAATGCTTTTTATAATTTTGGTATATCATTACATTATATGTTTTTTCAGATGTTGGTTCTAAAAGTAGAACTTAGCAAATCATAGTTATTTGTGCTTAACGGACTCAGCTCACTAGGGAGAACCTTGGTGACATACTAGGGAAAGTAAAAAAAATATTTTTATAGAATCCCGTCCCAATGTAAGGAGGTGGTCTTATGACTTTCGTTCTTAGGGTGTAAATTGGCTCACTCTGCTGATTCCTAGAAGCTAAAGTGTAAACTGCTGTCTTTTCACCAAGCTGCCCGTTAATTCTCATTCAGTGTTTGGCAATCACTACCCAGTGTAACAGAGGTCAGCACAGAGTGCTGTGGATACAGAGAAAGGAGCCTTTGACGGCACTGCAACTTTGGGAAAGCTTCACCATGGAAATTACATTTGAACTGGACCTTGAAGGAAGATCCAGTTTATCTGACAGATGAAGAAGAGGAAGTGTTTCAGAACAGTGGACTGTACCAGAAGTTTTGATGTATTTCTCCTGACTGTATAATCAAACTAAACACCTTAACTTACGGTTAGAAGCTTTTCATAGTGTGACTGTTTCATGCTCTTTTCTTTCTTGTACTACATTAGTTTTGCCAGCCTACTGTATGATTTTCCCAAATGCTTTTCTGCTTCCCCACTGTTTGATCTTCCACATTCATACCTGTTACCTGTTTAAGTTCTAATCATCTTTCAAGATTTTAGGACAAAACCTACTTATTCCAGGAACTTATCCTAAAATCATCCCTTCAGGAATTAACAACTTTATCCTGTTATTCCTACATGACTTAATGTCATTATATACATTTGCCCGTTAAATTTTTATATATACATTATTAATTTCCCAGATAAATGCTGAACTACTTGAAGAAAGGGTTGCCTCCCCCCCTTAATATTCCCCATGCCTTTAACATAATTTATCATATATTTATGGGTTGAATCCTCTTAAAGTTTCTTCTTCCTTCTCTTAATCTTGTTGGTAAAATGGTGTGGGATCTATATCTGTTCAGTTATGGCACTTATTACATCAGAAGGCCTTTCTTTTGGTTTGTTTGTTTTGCTTTTGTTTTGTTAACATCTTTATTGGAGTATAATTGCTTTACAAAGGTGTGTTAGTTTCTGCTTTATAACAAAGTGGAACAGCTATACATATACATATATCCCCATATCTCTTCCCTCTTGCGTCTCCCTCCCTCCCACCCTCCCTATCCCACCCCTCCAGGTGGTCACAAAGCACTGAGCTGATCTCCTGTGCTATGCGGCTGCTTCTCACTAGCTATCGATTTTACATTTGGTACTGTGTATATGTACATGCCACTCTCTCACTTTGTCCCAGTTTACCCTTCCCCCTCCCCGTGTCCTCAAGTCCATTCTCTAGTAGGTCTGCGTCTTTATTCCTGTCTTGCCCCTAGGTTCTTCATGACCACTTTTTTTTTTTTCCCCATAGAGGTCCATCCACCTCACTAAAAATAACTCAGTTTGTTCCCTTTTATGGCTGAGTAGTATTCCATTGTATATATGTGCCACATCTTCTTTATCCATTCATCTGTCAACAGACACTTAGGTTGCTTCCATGTCCTGGCTGTTGTAAATAGAGCTGCAGTGAACATTGTGGTACATGACTCTTTTTGAATTATGGTTTTCTCAGGGTATATGCCCAGTAGTGGGATTGCTGGGTCATATGGTAGTTCTATTTTTAGTTTTTTAAGGAACCTCCATACTGTTCTCCATAGTGGCTGTATCAATTTACATTCCCACCAACAGTGTAAGAGGGTTCCCTTTTCTCCACACGCTCTCCAGCATTTATTGTTTGTAGATTTTTTGATGATGCCCATTCTGACTGGTGTGAGGTGATACCACATTGTAGTTTTGATTTGCATTTCTCTAATGATTAATGACGTTGAGCATTCTTTCATGTGTTTGTTGGTAATCTGTATATCTTCTTTGGTGAAATGTCTATTTAGGTCTTCTGCCCATTTTTGGATTGGGTTGTTTGGTTTTTTTGATATTGAGCTGCATGAGCTGCTTGTAAATTTTGGAGATTAATCCTTTGTCAGTTGCTTCATTTGCCAATATTTTCTCCCATTCCATCAGAAGGCCTTTGAATGAGAGGTGATATCCTGCCCCACAACTCTCTTGACTACAGTACTTTTTTTTTCTGGGACCTGTGTGTCCACATTCTCACTTAGTGCATGGGCAGTATGGCATGTCACCGCAATTCCAAGACCAGAAACAAATATTCATGGAGTTTTTTTCTTGAAAATGTATTTAGAACTATTGTGTTAAATGTGTTTAGTGAAAACTGCCTCAAATAACTTAAGATTTGTTATTGAAATTATCAGTAAGTAAATATCCATTTAGAGTTTTCATGTTTCTTGGGAGACTCGTTCAAGTTGTAGAGAGGAAGTTTTTGACATGGTTGTATCTTGAGAACGAGGTTGTATTTTGTAGACTGAGAAAAATATAGATCACATCAACCTGCCATTTTTTAGCTGAAATGGTAAAATTCTGTTAGGCCAGGGAGTTAGTGTACCTTAGAGTAGAAGGAATGTGTTGACAGTATTCTGTGTGTAACAGCAGCAGTGTTGTGGAGACAGGAAGTTGGAATGATGCTACTAACCTGTGCGTGGACATGGTAGAGCCTCTGTTATTTACATACAGTTCCAGATTATATTGACCAGTCTATCTGTTCCTGTTGTCCTCATTCTGAATCTTGCCAGGTCAGATTTATCAGACCCATTAAAAGTTTGACCATCTGTGAAACTAACATACAGAGATTGCTTGTTTCTTTTCTGTACATGTGGAAAAGCCTTCATCAAAGGAGTTATGCTATAGAGCTCCCATTACAAGCCTTATTATGTTTGGGAAAAGTCTGACTTTGCATAAGGCCTAAGGCCCTCTTCAGGTTATATGAAGGGCCAACCCTGCTTGTGGCCTAGAGTTTGGCCTGGCTTATCTCCCTGCCGACTACCAGCAGCAAGGAAGCTGATGGTTGTTAAGAAAGAAGAGTTGGTGAGGGGAGCAGGAACTTACTATCACTCTCTTTTGCAGAGTCTTCCTCTAAGTGTCCCCCAGCCATCACACAGAGGCTCCATGACAACGTCTTAAAAATGAATATGGATGAGATCATTGCATAGGGTAGGACATGGACTGGTCTGGCACCAGAAACAGTCAGTGCTGAATTTTAGTAACTGATGTTTACTTAGCATTTTGTTCTGCATACTTTGTGCTTTACAGGGATTGTCCTAGTTAATTCTTACAACAACTGATGAAATAGGTATTCTAATTCTCAATTTACAGAAGAGTAAAGTGAGGTTCCGAGAAGGGGAGCAACTTGCCTGTAAATGCTAAAGCTGGGAATTGCAACCAGCTTGTGCCTTAAACAACTATATTTGGATAATTCCAGCCACTAATACGTGTAAGTGGTAAAAAAGTAGTTTTAAATGTGGAAGAATTATTATACTTGCATTTGTTATGTTAGCAAAAAGAAAATGTTATTCATTGTAGTTAATTTGTTAGTGTAGTTACAGGTTGACAGTCTTCGTGCCTGATAAACCTGTGTATTTCTTTTTTTAAAACAACAGTTTGTTTTGTTTTGTTCTTGCTTCTTATTTTTTATTTGTTTTGGCCGCACTGCACTCGGAATCTTAGTTCCCCGACCAGGGATTGAACCTGGGCTCTCAGCAGTGAAAACACCAAGTCCTAACCACTGGACCGCCAGGGAATTTCCTAAATAACAGTTTTATTGAGATATAATTTATATGCCATATAATTCACCTATTTAAAATGTGTAATTCATTACACGTCTAGTATATAAATGGCATCCATCACCATAATCAGCTTTCAAACATCTTAATTATCCCAAAAAGAAACCTCTACTCATTAGCGGTCGTGCCCTGTTCTTTCCCCCACTCCTAGCCATTAGCAACCACTAATCTACTTTTTGCCTCTATGGATTTGACTATTCTGGACATTTCTTATAAGTGGCATACAATATGGTATCTCCTATGACTGACTTCTTTCACTTAGTAGAGGGTTTTCAGGGTTGTAGCATGAACAAGTACCTCCTTTTTGTTATTGAATAATGTTCCATTGTATGGATAATACCACATTGTATTTATCCACTCTGTATACCTTTCTGGAGAAGCTATTTTTTCAGTGAGGTTTGTGTTGGTCAGTTTTTTTTGAGGATAGACTTAGCAGTCTCTGTTCTCCCAGATAGTACTCCATCTCCTAGAGCACCCTTGCTAAGTAAGGAAATTAGTACCTCTTTGATGTATCTCAGTTTAGCTATGTAATCTTGACATTTTTTTGCCCCCATTCTGTTTCACTTAACACATAACACGTAAAGGATAAGCCACTATATATACAGGTGGTGTTACTGTGTTACTGGCCTTTCCTGTTTTAAAAGCCATGGTCACCTTCAGTACTATTTAGAGAATACTGATGACGATAATGTCCTTTGATTTAGTGAAATAAAAAGAAAACTGATAAATTAAAAGAAAAAAAACTGTTAATGGTTTGTTAAAGTGTGAATTTAACAAAGTGATACCCTTAATAATGTTCATAAATCTAATATGCCTAATATTAAATAAGTTAGAATACAGGCAGAATTTTTTTTTTAACACGGTTATAACCAAAATTCTCAATATTAGGCAATTCTTTTCTTGGAAAGAAGAATTGTAATGGCTTGGTGATACGTTTGTGAGCTTAACTGTTTCATCTGTTCCCACCTCTTGTCAATTAAGAGTCTTTGTGATGTAGCATCAAGTGTATCAGCTTGGGGATGAGGCTCCACAGCTTACTAGCTGTATGATTTCAGACAAGATTTTAAATTTCACTGAGCTTTGATTTCCTCCACCAAAAGTGAAAGTTACTTCCCAAGGTTATGAGCAGTCAATGTTTATGTAAAACATTTAGCAAGAGCGTAGGGCAAAGGAAGTAGTCAATAAATGTGGCAGTTGCTGTATTAATGACCTGAGGTAAATCAAGAAAAGGCATTAAGGTTTGTAGTGTTGCACTGTGTACTCTGCATCACTCAGTTGTTTTGGATAAGTGAGGTAATGAAGGCAATTTTTATGACTTGGATACCAGATAGACAAATACATTCACCTTTTTTTTCCTTAAAGTTTTCCTATTTTTTCTTTGATACTTGAGAATGACTGACTTGTTTCTAGAATAAGCCAATAAACTTTTCATTCAGGATTTTAAAAATCTGGGAGATTCATTCTGTAGGGGAGCACTCTCCTTTAACATTGTAGCATGTTAAGTTTATTTTGATGTAGTTTGATCTGGAGTTCAATTTTTTGCAGTGACTCTAATTTCTGTCATTGTCTCTGATCATCTAGTGTGACTTTTGATTCTGGAAAAGGCTTTGTTGTAGCTAAACTGCCTATATTCACGAATGCCCTGGCTCATTTTATTCTACGAGTTGTACATATATAAGATTCTTGTCAAAGTTCATCTTTTAGAAGTAGGAATTACCTCTTTAATTATGATTTTACTTAAATTCTTTGAGTTATACAGAATCTGCATGTTTAAAACATTTATCAGTCTGGTACTGACTGTTGTGATGTTGCCTAGTTAGTTTGCAAGTCAACATTTAAACCTGGTTAAAATTTACTACACCTCCTAAAATTTACCTTTTTTTTTAACCTCGTAATTGATTCTGTTCATACTTAGCTAGCCACACACACACACACACACACACACACACACACACAGATACACACACACACACACACACACACACACACACCCCAATATATTAAGCTTTTAAAGTGGGCACTCTAGTAAAAAAAACTAAGATTGTTTTCAGTGATTATTTTACTTTTTTGAGATGCATGGCCAAGTTGTAATTTATCCTGACTGAAAAAAGAAAACTCTGGGCAAAGACTAAAGAAGGCCAATTGTCATGAAAGACCTAAAATGAGATTAGACTTAGCTAAATCAACTCCACAGGGGTTTACAGTGGAATTTCAGACATTATCTTGGGGAAGTCTGGAGAAAAGACCATTTTACTTAGACCTTTCTGTTTTTCATGGTGCTGTGCAAGAGAAAAGGCTTCTTCAGAAACACTCATCTCTACTGGAGTCAACAGAAATAAAACAAAATTTTTCAGCTGTAGCTCTAACACAGTGTACATTAAGAAAAAACAAAAACAAACAAACAAAAAAAATATATATATTTTTTTAAACCCACACTTTAGCTGAGATGAAACTTTTATTATGACTATAATTTATCTGTAGGATCCTGTACTTGTGGACTCTGGAGTCAGATTGCCTGGGTTCAGATTTCAGCTCTGCCTCTGGCTGACCAGTGGCAACAAAACAACAGCACAGTGTTGTGGGTTAACTGGCATAAGCCATGTGAAGTGCTTAACATAGTAACTGCTTTCATCATCACCACCACCACCATCGCCACCACATTAAGAATATCATTTTATTTTTACTTTATTTTATTGTTTAGTGAGGAGCTCTCAAAAATAGAGACTGGAGGATACAACATTGTAATGAGTTCCTTTTTAATCTGATTAAGGAAGGACTTTGACTATGTTAATTACCAGGAATTTGAATCATTTTTCCCCTTATACCAAGCCCCTGGCTGTAACATAATGTTTATCTACATCATGGTATAAAAGGTACATAACCCATGAAAACCTAGGATATTGGAGAACTGAGGGGACTGACAGAAGCATGTATTAAAATTTTGTGCCTTGATGCTGCTTTGGATGTTTACCTGTGTGCCAAGAAAACATTACCTGCTGTATTGTTAAGTAAAGTGTAAAAATAACACTGCCTAACATTTTGTAGAGCCGTTTATAGTTTACAGAGTCTTCTCCACGTACTCTTTGATTCTCACAAATCAACCTGCAATACAGTATTCTTTCTATTTCCTGTAGTAAACTATTATCTTGAATTTATTACTGGATAACTAGAAGCACTATATTAGAATCCTGTAATAGATTCCTAGGGCAGGGTTACAAAGGTACCCAGAGTATTGTTCAAAATAACCTGGCTTATTTACTAAAGGTATCTAGATTCCTATTCTTTTAAAAAAAAAAAAATTATTTATTTATTTTTGGCTGCGTTGGGTCTTTGTTTCTGCGCGGGGGCTTTCTCTAGTTTGCGGCGAGAGGGGGCTACTCTTTGTTGCGGTGCACGGGCTTCTCATTGTGGTGGCTTCTCTTGTGGAGCATGAGCTCTAGGGGTGCAGGCTTCAGTAGTTGTGGCACACGGGCTTAGTTGCTCCGCGGCATGTGGGATCTTCCCGGACCAGGGCTCGAACCCATGTCCCCTGCATTGGCAGGCAGGTTCTTAACTGCTGCGCCACCAGGGAAGTCCCATCCTATTTTAATAACATTCTTTTAGAATATCAGTTAGTAGATGGTTTGTCTTATTATCTGTTTATTTCCTCATTAATTTTTTTGACAGAACGTGATTTGTTTATATTTCTATTAAGAGATGATGCAGAACTGTGTAGGGATTTTATATACTGCTTTAGCTAGTGCATTGAAGTATTTTTAAGTTTTCGGAATGTTAGTCATCAATGTTTGGTGTTCTGTTTAAAATGAAAATGTACTAGTAACGACAACAACAAAACCTGGGGAAATTGCCAGGGAACAATCTCCATAAGCATAAAACTGGTAGGCCCAAAGACTTCCGTGGGTGAGTTATCTTAAACTTTAGTGAATCATTTAAACAGTTTCAGTTCAGAGAGAGAAGTTCCCTAATTCATTTTTACAGAGCCAATATAACACTGATGCCAAAAACTGGCACAGTATATGCATACACACATGAACAATAGGCTAATTTCAAGATGGATATTTTGTTTAACTATATGAGGTAATATTTATTGTCTCTTAGCTTTACCAAGTCCTGTAGGTGATGTGCATTCTCTCGATCCTCACAATAAACCCTGGTACAGTATGGCAACTGTTTTCCCCATTTTATGAATAAGGGAGGTCTTTGTAAAGAGGAATCTCGAGAGGTTTGAATGAAGGAATGAGTATTGCCCAGAAGCACAACTGTAAAGTGGCAGCGCCTGCATTGGAGTTGAGTCTTTGACTTGAGAAAGTCCAAAATCTTAACCATTATGCTAGGAGAGATATAAGAGATAAAAGGAACTTTGAATGAAAGAGAGAATCTGGAAGAATATTAAGTAAATAGCCTTTTATAGGGATTAAAATTGTGATAAATACAATAGGATTTTTATTTTCTCCCTAATACATTTACATATTAAAAAATTTTTAAATTAGATTCATGTACTACACTTTCAGTCAGGAAGACTGTTTATAAGTTAGACCAGTGTGTTGGGTAATGTGCACTGCAGCTCCTTAAGTAAGACTTTTCTGCCTGATTGCTAAAACTGCTTTTCATTTTCTTTTAAAATAAGACTAGAAGGGCTAAGCTCCTATAAAGAGAACTTGAGTCAATCAACAGAAGTATTCTCATTTGCAGATAATGAAGCTGTTTTAATGACAGATTTTCAAAGTATGCCAGGAATCTGGCTGTGAAGAATCCTTCACAAGAACTTAGTGCTGAGTCCCAGAGACCAGCTATACAATCCTGGCTTGTTTTGTGTAATACATTAATTCCTGAAATCATTTAAAATGCACTTTGGAAATTGGTAACAGTGGTAGCTATTGGGGATGGGGAACTATATAGAAAGGGGGACAGTAATGTTTTACACTCTTGGAATATAAATATGTTCATATATAAATCTATTCCCCAAAATAATTTTTAAAAAATGTACCACGGGAACTTGTATGAAGGATTTTAATTTTGACTCATTTCGTTCACCAGTCACCCTAATTTTGTGCGTGTATATCCACATAGATGTGCTGTGTCTAGAGATTTTCTTTAATATTATTATGGTTCATAGGAGGGGATGAAGGAAGACCATCCTAGTGTTTGATCTGGTCCCAGTCTCCTCCCCCTAACTGCTCTGCTTTCACTTCTGCCTGAGAATAGTGCTCAGAGCTGAGAGCACTAGAGTACAATGAGTTGAAGGTATTTTCAGGTTCTTTTTCTCCCATGATATGGACCTCTGCTTTTTAAGCTTTTTATTGAAGTATAGCATAAACACAAAGATGCACAAATCATAAGTGTACAGTTTGATAAATTTTCACAAAGTGAACACATATGTATCCAGCTTTTGCTTTTAGTTGGAGCTAAATGGTTGTTGCTGGGAGTAGATGGTTTATGTTTCATGCAGCAGTTTTCTAAAAGGACTCTTCTTACTAAAAACAAAACAAAAGGGACTTCCCTTGCGGTCCAGTGGTTAAGACTCCGTACTTCCAACGCGGAGGGCGTGGGTTCGATCCCTGGTCAGGGAAGTAAGATCCCACATGCCAAGTGGTGAAGCCAAATTGAAAAACAACACAAAACAAAAAAACATGCCTGTCAATGTACGATTGTAGTAAGCCAAGTCCTGCCCCCCCAGCTTTATTACATATAACATTGTTTAAGGTGTGTACAATGTGATGATTTGATTTGTGTGTTTGTATATATGTATATATAGTAAGTCAAGTTTTAAGAGTGTTTATTTTTATCTAAGTCAAATATTGAAGGATTTTGATCATCAAAAAATTCATTGAATGCTTGCTATATGCCATGCAGTATAAGTGATGTATTTACATGTTATTGAATTTTTACAACAACTCTAGAAGATACTATTATTCGTATTTTAGATGGACACAAAAACTAAATCCTAGAGAGACTGAATCATTTGCCTGAGTTCAAGCACCCAGGGCATGGTGTGCAGTCTGGCCTTAAATAGGGTCATTCTGACTCTAGGGCCTGAGTAGTTACTGTTATATCCTGTTTTCACCATGTGTATTTCTGGTGCATTTGCTTCATGGTAAATATTGTCAGATTGTGTCCTGATAGAGTAAGGGGTGGGGTTTTTGTTTTTTACATCAAAGGTGGAGGAAGTCATTTCAAAGCAGTGTCTTCATAGGATGAGGCTTCGGGACAGCATTCTGATCGGAAGAGAGGGCACAAGATAAGTTTTTACAAGTGCGCTGTGCTTAGTTAGTTTGCATGTTTTTTGGAATGGGAGATACTGAAGGTATCTCCCACACCCCACTCCTGGTATCGCCTTGACCGGGGGCAGAGAGATGGTGTAAACTACTGGAAAGGTGCTCATTTAGCATCTTATCTTTAAAGAGGATTATCTCCATTGGGGAATTTTTCTTTTCTTTTTCCTTTTAGCCGCGCCTGCTGCAGGGCATGCGGGATTTTAGTTCCCCAACCAGGAGACCAGGAATCGAACCCGGCCCCCTGCAGTGGAAGCATGGAGTCTTAACCACTGGACCACCAGGGAAGTTCCTCCATTGGGGAAATTTTTAAAGACTGTTTTTAACCACCTTTTTGTTTAGGAAAACATTTGATAGATACTTCATTTTAAGCAGTTTCGTAGGCGATCGGCAGGACGTTTCACAACAGCGCGGACCAGATTGAGCTCTGCTATTGGAGAAGCTTGGCAAACAAGTTATTTGAAAGTTCTTTTGCTTTTTTATATCTGAAAACTTGTTGAATAATTAATAGAGTTGGAATAATGATCCATAGTTTCTTAAGTATCTGCCTAGGGCTTTGGATCATGGTATACTGAGGAAACAAGCAAGCCTACTCAGGGTAGTAACATATTGTACTGCTTACAGATTGGTCACTTTCCTCCTCTTTCAACTTGATGGTGTTTCCACATATATCATCAGCCACAAATGGCAACTACATAGTGGACAATGTTGAAATTTGGGGAATTGTTTCTCTTTCCCGCTAACACTTGGTTTGATTTTTATTACTGCTGCTAAAAAAAATTGTTAATTTTGCTTTCATCACATGTCATAAATTTACCTGAAATTAATAAAAAGGGAAACCGGTATACGTATTTTTCTGTCCAGACCTGTTAACACCTTCACTAAAGTTACAAAACAGTCAAAAGTCAGTTTTTCACTACAGTTTAATTTGCTGTGGAAGTAGAGGCTTTAATAACTCTGATCTTTAAAACAGATTTTAATTCTAAAAAGCGTTCCCTCTCTCTTCTCACCCATCATTTGTGATTTATTTTAGTTCTATTCCAAAAGCAAATGGGAAAATAATCTGCAAGTGCCAAATAGCAGAAGATCTCGTAACGTAATAATACAACTGTTTGTCTCTTTGGATTACTAGTATCTCAGACATTGGCATAAACAATCAGAGTTGACTCAATTTAGGGAATGCAGTTTAGAATCTTGTAATTCTTTAGAGCAGTGGTTCTGACCCCTACATACTCATTGGAATCACCTGAGGAGCTTCAATAACATGCTCTGGTTACATCCTTAGATATTCTGATTTGTTTGATCCCGTACAGGGTCAGGTACTGATATTTTTAGATGTTTCCCAGTATATAGTCAGGGTTGATAACCACTGGTAGTTTACTGAGATTCCCTGGTTCAAATAAAAGGTACTGAAGAGGCGATGCTTATTTAATCTAATTATTTAAATGAGGAGAGGGTTTAGAGCTGATTTAGAAGATTTGGAGAAAAAAATTTTTTTGAGTAGCCAACCAAATGAAATGTAATATTTTTGTTCGGGCATCAATGAAGTGTTTACTCCCTCATTTCTTAAAAGGAGGTAACAGATCTTATTGCTAACTATTAGAAATGTGGCCATTTTATGACTAGCTCTGACCTTCCTAAAACTCCCTTTTTAAATAAATCTTGGGAAGGAGTCTGGTCAAAATGATATAGAAAAACTAGGTGGATAAAGTTTGATGGTCTTCAGCAAAGAAACTTGACGAATAATGTCTAACCTTAATTTATGAATAGTAACAAGAATATATATATATCTATCTTTACTGCCATAAGCTGCCATAGGATAAAGGGAGCTGGTTGTCATATGAGAGATTTAAGCTAAATAAAATGGAGTCCTGTTATGGGCTGAATTGCCCTCCACCCCCCAAATACATATGTTGCAGTCCTAACCCCTGATATCTCAGAGTGTGACCTTGTTTGGAAATAGGGTCATTGTGGATGTAATTAGTTAACATGAGGTTATACTGGAATAGGGTAGGCCGCTAATCCAGTATGGTTAGTGTCTTTATAAGAAGAGAAAACTTGGACACACACATATACAGGGAGAACACCATGTGAACATGATGAGGGTCATTTACAAGCCAGGGAGAGAGGCCTGGAGCAGATCCTTCCCTCAAAGCCCTCAGAAGGAACCAACCCTGCTGACACCTTGATTTCAGACATGTAGCCTCTAGAATTGACAGACAATCCATGTCTGTTGTTTTAGCCACCTAGCCTATGGTGCTTTGTTACAGCAGCTCTAGCAAACTAATACAAGTCCCAATATTTTATTTATTAAAAAAATTTAAAATCTAGGAAAATTCAGCATTTGGAATTTGGCAATTTTTTCATTTAAGAGGCTAGGGTCCATTTCTTTATATGGAATGTTAGAATGTGTGGTTATGAAGTTTTTAGGTTCCTGATGATTCAGTTACTAGTCAGTCAGTTTAGTCAATCAGTTTATAAGGCAGGAGTTTACCATGAGCCCAGATCGGCAGCTGGAGTTTCTGGAGCGTGTGTTTTCCTTCTGTTTATGGTAATAGAGGGAGAGATTCTTTCCAGTCACCTGAGAGGGGTTTCCTAGATCTATTTTGTATATACAGATTCAGGCTTGTTACCTAAGATTCAGAGTTGGTCTGTTTATTGTATGTGAATTAATAGCACCCTGGAGAAATTAGAGATGAACAACTATGAATATATATCTCAGTGGACTAGAAAAGAGTGGCCTATGTTTTTCATGAGAGGAGCAAGTATCTAGAAGGAGAAGACAGTATGGTTAAATTGGGAGTGATCCTGGGAAGTCCCTGGTGACCAAGAGGGACTGGCTGTGCCTTCAAGACAGTTTATAATAGATTTGGATTGGAGAAGCCCTGAAAAAAGATAATATTGAAAGTCATACTGCAAACACAGCTCCTTGCCTATTCTGTTTTTCTAAACAGAGCTAAGTAAATGTGCCAAAAAAACAAAAACAAAAACCAATCCCAAAACAAAATGGCACCATGTTTAAGACTGGTTATAGTAGGGAATAGGTAAAGAACATGGACTCTGGAGTCAATTTAACAGTCTTCCGGGGACTTCCCTGGTGGTGCAGTGGTTAGGACTCCGAGCTCCCAATGCAGGGGGCCTCAGTTCGATCCCTGGTCCAGGAACTAGATCCCACACGCATGCTGCAACTAAGAGTTCACATACCACAACTAAGGAGCCAGCAAGCTGCAACTGAGGAGCCCACATGCCACAACTAAGGAGCCTGCCTGCTGCAACTAAGACCCAACGCAACCAAATAAATAAATAAATACTAAAAAAAAGTCTTCCACTTACAGTAAATTATTTCCTTTCTCCTTGAGACTTCATTTTCCCATGTATAAAACAGATAATCTTATGTGTCTCCTTAATTGGATTTTGTGATGATGAAATAAGGTGGTAATCCATGTGAAGCAATGAGCAAAATGCCTGGTGCTAATAATGTTAGCTAACAGCAGTAGCAAAGCCAGAAGGTTTGTGACCACTTGTGCATGCGACTCCCTCCCCCAGTTTAGTCCATAAGAATGAGTAATCTCTTCTACTGTAATGTTATCAACAGGCAGTTTTCAAATCCATACCTTTAAAATACATCTTAAAAGCCGGAAGTGCCCTTGGGATCAACTAGTGCTCTTCTTTCATTTAAAGTGAGGAAGATAAGATCATGATAGTAGGATTGGAGAAGGCCTTGGGTCTCCTGGTTCACAGTCTTTCTTCTTTACTACAGGTTGCCACTCTCTAAATCACACAGCCACATGTCCCTTTTCATTCTTAAGTAACCTTTTACTTCCGTGGAAACTAATTTTTTCTCTCTACTTTTTGTGTGTTTGAAATTTGTCTTAAACAGTTTTAAAATTATTTTAAAATTTGAACTGAAATTAAAAATGATTGTTTAACGCAAATTAGAATATGCTTGATTATCCACAGACTGCCTCTGTTAGGGAACAAAGAAATTGGCAAGAGTGGTTGCTTCTGGAGAGGGGCACTGAAGTAGATGTAGCATTGATTATAGTGGTATATGACAGGGTGTTCTAACACCTGTACATCTGGAGACTAGAGTCATCAGCTCCAATCCAGTTACAGAGTAAGAGAATAGGACAAGGCAGAAAGTAGTAACACGTATCTGTAGTCCTTTGAAACTTGGGAACTTTATAGGTTCAGAAAAAATTTTGGAGATGTCCCTCGTAATAGCCACACTCTAAACACTCACTACCCAAACTTAAGGAGCCAAATAGATGTGGGTAGGGAGAAATACTTTGCTTTCATTTGAGGGCTTCTGTGAATTGCATCGACCTGCCTCTGTCTCTGACTTAGTGGTGATCTTGGGTAAATTTTTTAACCTAATTCTTTATCTGCCAGTGGATAGAAATGATAAGCCCTGTCCTTACCTGGTACATGGAGTTGTTGCGGCTTAAAATGAAATCATGAGAATTAACTCAACTCTGGGCTCAGCCTTGTCAGAAGACGAGGAGCTTAAGTTTAGCTCTTAGGAGAGAAGAGGAGAAGTGCTGTCAACAAGCATGTGCTCATGCTAAGTTGGGTTGCATGTGCAGCATTCACTCTCAAAAAAGAGAAGGGCAAGGCAATGACTATACTTTGGCTACTCTATATGATACTCTCTCTAGTGCCTCCCTGTGTGTGTTTTACATTGTAATGTTTGAGCCTCTTTCTGTTTTAAAACTTATGATTTGGAGAGCCAGTTCCTTCTGACTAACTTTCCTCTTTTCTGAAATAGGAAGAAACATTTTAAAATAAAGCAATCCAAATATGTTTTAGTATTAATGTTATCTATAAATTTCAGAACATAACATTCTTGAAGGCACAGATAGTATCTGTTTAGTACCTATGATACCATATATTTAATTTAGGTAATTAAATTCTTATATAAGAAGTAATATTTAACTTCTATGCACTGCTACAAACATTAATTTTAAAAGATTGAGGCTGCTTAGTTATAATGAAATCATAAATAATATTTTCAATATATATATATTTTAAGAAACAGGATATTTACATGAGCTATCTTCCCATAAGATACTTATTAATTATGAGAGGAAAAATAGTAACTTTATGGTAGAGAAGCCTGGTACACCCCACCCTAACTGAATGATCAAAGTTAATATCACTAGTAATGGGACAAAAAGGTATTTTTTGACCTCCTGATAAGATGTATTTGAAAGGACACAAGATTACTTTTTTTTATTCTAGCCAAAAATGCAGACTGAATCTAATGATGAGTTAATCCCACAAAAACCCAAATTGGGGGACATTTTATGAAACAAATGGCCTGTATTCTTCCAAAGTGTCAAGATCATGAAAGACAAAGAAAAACTGAAGAACTGCTCCAGATTAAAGGAGAAGAAATTGTTCTAGATTAAAGGAGTTGTCATGAAGAAACATGATATTTACTAAATGAAACTTAGGATCCTGATCTCAATTTTTTTCCCATTTTTTGAAAAAAAGACATTAATGAGATGGAGAAATTTGAATAAGGTCTATAGATTAAATAATAGTACTGTATCAGTGTTACTTTCCTGGTTTTGATAATTGTGCTATCTTTGTATAAGATAATGGTCATATATTTAGAAAATATATACTTAAGTATTTAGGGTTAAAGGAGCAGTATGTCTACCACTTTCAAATAAGTCAGAAAAACTATAGATATAGAAATGATAATATAGAAAGAGGATGATAGACATGATTAAGTGTTAACATTTGGGGAATGTGGATGAAGGTTGTAGGAGAATTCTTGGTACTACTTTTACAACTTTTTAAAGTCTGAAGTTTTTTAATTTTTAAAGTAAAAGAGAAATGTAATGACATCTTAATCGTTTTTTTCATCAGTAGACGGTTTAGTGTATATTAGTGGTTTAGGGGATGATGATTTGCAGAGAAATGTTACTATGAAAGTGTAACAAATGAACAGAACCCTTACCATATGACGAGTAGAGCAATATAAAACAACTTAATAAATGTCAGCATTTTTACTATATTTAAAAAGTAATTCTTTTATAGATAGCCCTTATTATATAGTATTATGATTCATGTATACTTAGGTACATTCAAAACATTTTTTTATTTGGCTTTCACTTTTAACATTGAATTTTTTCATGACTAATTCACTGATTTTTGAGTAGGCTGTTAAAAATCCTCTCTGCCTCAGTTTCCTCATCTGTAAAATGAGATGGCTAGACTAGAGTTCTTCCAGTTCTCGACTTCCCTGATCTTATAACCAGATAGAAAGTGAAAGTTAATTTTCCCATTTGAACCAAAAGCAGTTAGTTGTTAAACACGGCCTGTGTGCCAAGTGACAGTGTAATATTTATTAAGCTCATAGATTTTTTTCTGTCAAAGAAACTTTTGCTGAGATTTTAGTTGTACATTTCATTTGTATGCCACTTCTTATGCATTAATGATACTAGTTTTTTTAATTTAGTGAGCTTTAAAAACATACTTTTATGGGACTTCCCAATGAAAACTTGGCTGTTAAGACCCAAAATTGGTAATGAAAGTTTTATTTGGTCTTAGTAGATATATATTCTCTGTATCATAGAAAGCTTGTCAATATACAAGTAGCTGATGATGTGAAAACTGAATTGTGTAAAATAATTTGGGTTGTATTTAACAAAAGCAAAACTTTGTTAATCCTTTCTTTCCTTCACCCCTCCCAGCTTGGCGATCCAGCTATTTTTCCTGCCGTCATTGTGGAACACGTTCCTGGTGCTGATATTCTCAATAGCTATGCGGGTCTAGCCTGTGTGGAGGAGCCCAATGACATGATCACTGAGAGCTCCTTGGATGTCGCCGAAGAGGAAATCATCGATGAGGATGACGACGACATCACCCTTACAGGTGTGTGTGCCTCTGACAGCACCTTCCTTCAGCATAGTTTTAGTCAGTGGGTTAGCCCTGTGATTTGGGGGATATAAAAAGTTCTTGACTCGGTTTTGAGTAACTCCGTTACCGGCAGAAGCTAGAGCCCTGTGGGAAGAAGGAAATGACGTTTTCTTTCTCATCTGCCTGTGCTTCATGGTGCTCGCTTATCTCCTCCTCCTTCTTTCCTAAATAGACAGAGATGAACGTGACGAAATAGAAGGTGTGTAAGAGGAACCAAACCAGCTCGGTTCACCAAGTTTTCACTGAGCACTGTTTGTGTGCCTAGCTCTGTACTCCTGATAACAGTGAAAGGTTGTTTGCAGGGCAAAAGATAGGAATATTCTTTTGTTACTGCTGCTGCAGGAAGCAAAATAGGAAGCCATGACCCAAATGTAGGATAAGGTGCCGAGGTTTAAAGATTTGTTCAGTCAGAACTAGTAGGATATTTCACACTGAATGTAAGTGTTGAGGTGGTGCTTTGTTCCATCAGTTTTAGAAACTGGTGCATGCATTTGTAATTTTATACATTTACATTCATATATCTTGGCCAGAGATGTTGGAGGTGTTTGAGAAAGTTAATTACTTAGAAGCAAAGATTATTTGAATATTCTTTTTTTTTTTTAAGTTTTATTTATTTATTTATTTATGGCTGCATTGGGTCTTTGTTGCTGCATGCGGGCTTTCTCGCGAGTAGGGGCTACTCTTCGTTGTGGTGCGTGGGCTTCTCTTGTTGCAGAGCACAGGCTCTAGGTGCGCAGGCTTCAGTAGTTGTGGCACGCAGCCTCAGTAGTTGTGGCGTACAGGCTTAGTTGCTACACCTCATGTGGGATCTTCCCAGACCAGGGCTCGAACCCGTGTCCCCTGCATTGGCAGGCAGATTCTTAACCACTGCGCCACCAGGGAAGCTCTGAATATTTATTCTTAAATTAAAAACCAGAAATTAACATTAGTCACAGTATTATCAACTAAACCTGGACTTTATTCCACGCATTTCACACTAACATCCTTTTTCTATTCCAGGATCCTATCTTGAATCTCACATTGCAATTAGTTGGTAATTTTTCCTAGTCACTTCCAGTCTATGACAGTTCCTCTGTCTTTCCTTGTCTCTCATAACCTTGATGCTTTTGAGGAGTACTGGTCAGACACTGTACAATGCTCCTCAGTTTTATTTCTGTTATATTTTCTCATGATTGGAATGAGATAATCCATTTTGGGCAAAAATACCTCCCAAATGGCATTGTCTTCTTATCATTGTATCATATTAACATAGTAGATTTTTTTAAAAGTACAGATTTAATTCTCACAGCAGAAAAAGAAAACTGAAATTAGAGAAGTTAAATGACTTGCTTATGTCATGCACCCAGTGACTGAGTCATTGATAACGTTGATGAACAACGCTTAGTTTTTGTACTGTCCTCTTATTTTTTACAAAGCATGTTCTCATATATTCACATTTTTGTTCAGAGCAACCCAGTGAAAGTTTTTGATAAATCTATATTTGTTTCTCGCTTATCAATAAGACAGTTGGATTAATCATATTAGAGGTTTCAACTCATCACTGACTGTGTACTTCGTGTTTTGTATAACAGAATGACCACCACTATGCATGTATGTGTTGTGTAGCTAATGGGGTTTTCTCCACAGTGCGTTCTGACCTACTTTCTTGATGCCTTAGGGTAAGGCTACACTCTTTGTGGATAGGGAACCAGGGTCTCCCCTGAAGGGGTGTTTATTCCTGGTTTTAGTCACTAAGGAAGATACTGGCCCTCAAAGAAGAAGTGGAGACTAGGAAAGCAGATCTTGGATCTTTAGGGGAAGGAATTATTTCTTCCTTCCAGTTGTTCACTCTCTTGGGCTTAGACTTGAAGATAGCTGATGATGAGATGCAGACAAGCTCCTTCCTTCCTGGAAAACAGAACTGGTATGGAATGGATCCAGAAAATAAGCCGCATCTTGAAAATCAGATTTGCTATTTGCATGTTTCTTCTCTCTTGCCTTTCTTAACTTCCAACCCAAGCCTTTGTTTAACTCTTCTGTACTTGTTCGAGTCATGTCATAAGAAATGAAAGGATCTTATAGCCCTCCTTAGTCCAGAGTGGGAGAGGGGAGAGTACTGTGCTTTTGAGAGACTACAGGGAAGATGATGATGGGGATAGGACAGTTTATAAACTAATTATGAGACCTAGGTAGCACTTCAGGTGATAAGGAATATTGTTAACATTTTTAGGCATAATAGCATTGTGTTAGATTCTTCATCTTTTAGATACATATGCTCAAATACTTAGAGATAAAATACAGTGTCATGGATTCCTTCAGAGTAATCCTGGGGGTCAGGGTGTGTGTGAGGGGACCTTGAGCAGTAAGTGAAGTATGGATGAAAGATCGACTATGTTCTGATAATGATTGATGCTGAGAATGGATATGTGAGAATTCATTATACTATGTCCCATAATTTTGATTCTGTTTTGAAATTTTCAATAAAAAGGTCAAACTATTTTTATGGACTTGAGGGTTATATTAGACGGCAGCTGTCATTGATAACCCCTGATTTCAAATTTTCATGTTCATCAGAACACTTTTTTTTTTGTTTGTTTGGTACGCGGGCCTCTCACTGTTGTGGCCTCTCCCGTTGCGGAGCACAGGCTCCGGACGTGCAGGCCCAGTGGCCATGGCTCACGGGCCCAGCCACTCCGCGGCATGTGGGATCCTCCCGGACTGGGGCACGAACCCGTGTCCCCTGCATCGGCAGGTGGACTCTCAACCACTGCGCCACCACCCAAACACTTTCATTTTTATCATTTATTTATCTCATATCAAGTTTGATGTAAATTTTAACCTTTAAAATGTATAATGATAAAATACTACTTTTATCTGTTTATATGTTGGGGTTTTATATAACATTTCCTTTGAAACAAGGCTGTGCTATAAAAAATTTATGAAAAGCATTTGACTATGAGCTTTATCTATGTGGAGATCCTTCCATTACCAGTCTTGAGTCTAAAATTGAAATTATTAAAGGAGATGGACCCCTTTGGACCCCTCAGCCAGCTATCTGGGATCCAGCCCCACTCACAGGTGGGCCAACAGCAGCTTTTGGACACCCTTGACCCCACGGCCAGCCATATAAGGAACTGGCCCTGCCCACCAGCAGGCTGACACTAGATCTTGGGATCCCGAGCCCCACAACTACCCACTCTAGAACCTAGCTGTGCCCACTTGTCAGCCAACACTAGCCCTGGGACCACCTGGGGTCCCTGGCAGCCTCCACGCAAGGCAGGACCTGGCAAACAACTGGAGCACAGGCCAGCCACACCTACCAGACCATCCACAATAGTTAGCCTATCACAAGAGAAGGACCCACGCAGTCCACTGGGGAGCACCCCAGAACACATAGCTCTGGTGACCAGAGGGGAGACCACTGCTGGGATGCATAGGACGGCACCTACAGAAGACCACTTCTCCAAGGTCGGGAAATGTAACCAACCTACCAAATACATAGAAATAAAAAGAGCAAGTTAGATAAAATGAAGCGACAGAGGAATATCTTCCAAATGAAGGAACAAGATAAAACCCCAGAAGAACTAAGTGAAGTGGAGACAGGCAGCCTTCCCTGTAAAGAGTTCAAGATGATGATCGTAAACACGTTCAAGGAACTATGGAGAAGAATGGGTGCACAGAGCAAGAAGTTAGAAGTTTTTAACAAAGAGTTAGAAAATGTAAAGAACAGCCAAACAGATGAAGAGTACAGTAACCGAAATGAAAAATACAGTGGAAGGAATTAACAGTAGACTAAATGACACAGAGGAACAGATCAGTGAGCTGGGAGACAAGAGTCGTGGAAATCACTGAAGTTGAACAGGAAAAGGAAAAAAGTATAGAAAGAAATGAGACAGTTTAAGAGACCTCTCAACAACATCAAGCGTACTAGTATTTGCATTATAGGGGTTCCAGAGGAGAAGAGAGAGAGAAAGGGGCAGAGAACATGTTTGAATACATAATAGCTGAAAACTTTCCTGACCTGGGAAAGGACATAGACATCCATGTCCAGGAAGCACAGAGAGTCCCAAACAGGATCAACCCAAAGAGGAACACATCAAGACACATTGTAATTAAAGTGGCAAAAATTAAAGAGAGAATTTTAAAAGCAGCAAGGGAAAAGCAACAAGTTACATACAAAGGAACTTGCATAAGGCTGTGAGCTGACTTTTTAGCAGAAACCCTGCAGGCCAGAAGGGAGTGGCTCAATATATTTAAAGTGGTGAAAGGGGAAAACCTACAACCAAGAATACTCTACCCAGCAAGGCTTTCATTCAGGTTTGATGGAGAGATCAAGTTTTACAGACAAGCAAAAGTTAAAAGAGTTGAGCACTAACAAACCAGCTTTACAAGAAATGTTAAAGGGATTTCTCTAACCAAAAAAGGTCACAACAAGAAATATGAAAATTATGAAAGGAAATATTATGAAAGGAAAAATCTCATTGGTAAAGGCAAATATACAGTAAAGGTAGTAAATCAGCCATGTATAAAGCTAGTAGGAAGGTTAAAAGACAAACATCGTAAAACCATCTGTATTCACAATGAGTAGTTAAGGGATACACAAAACAGAAAGACGTAAAACATGATGTCAGAAATAGTAAACGTGGAGTTGGGGAATAAAAATGCAGGGTTAAAATGCGTTTGAAATTAAGTGATCAACAACTTAATAGGTATATTGCTATATACAGTGTGGAGAATACAGTAAATAACTAGATAGTATCTTTGTATGATGATGTGTCTTAACTAGACATATTGTGATCATTTTGATATGTATAGCAATAGCACATCACTATGTTGAGGAACTAACAGTGTTGTAGGTCAGGTGTACTTCGAAAACAAATAAACAAACTCATAGAAAATGAGATCAGATTTGTGGTTACCAGAGGCAGGGAGGGGTGGGGGGAATGGGAATTGGACCAAGGTGGTCAAAAGGTACAAACATCCAGTTAGAAGATAAAAAAGTACTAGGGATATAATGTACAATATGATAAATATAATTAACACTGCTGTATGTTATATATAAAAGTTGTTAAAAGAGTAATTCCTCAGTTCTTATCACAAGAAAATTTTTTTTGTGTTTCTTTAACTTTGTATCTGTATGAGATGATGGGTGTTCACTAAACTTATTGTGATAATCATTTCATGATGTATGTAAATCAGATCATGCTGTACACCTTAAACATACACAATGCTGTATGTCAATTCTAACCTCAATAAAATTGGAAGGAAAAAAAAGGCTTGTCGGTTTTATTGTTGCTTACAAGAAATTTTTGTAATCCATTTAATGAAGGGCAAACATTTTCTCTATATTTTTAAAAGCTTAGTTGTACTTTTTTTTTGGTTTTCATTCCTGTTTCACGTAGCAGCCACCAATTTATTTTGTATTTCCTGACCTAAGCACTGAAGCGAAGTGGAATAAACAAAGTTTTACAAATTAGATTACTGATATTAACGACATTAAACTTGCCTTACGTTTTTGAAATTCAGAAGGTAGTATGATTTCTATAGATAGTTGTGGAATGATTTCTGTATATAGTTGTGGAATGATTTCTAGTGTATATGAAGTTTAAAAAGCAAGGGTCAGTACAGCACGAATGGTTACCTATTATTTAGGATAGGGGAAAGAATATAAATGATATGTATGTGTTTGCTTACATTTAAAAATAGAAAGATATGGGCTTCCCTGGTGGCGCAGTGGTTAAGAATCCGCCTGCCAATGCAGGGGACACGGGTTCGAGCGCTGGTCCGGGAAGATCCCACATGCTGTGGAGCAACTAAGCCCGTGTGCCACAACTACTGAGCCTGCGCTCTAGAGCCCGTGAGCCACAACTACTGAGCCCGCGTGCCGCAACTACTGAAACCCACATGCCTAGAGCCTGTGCTCCACAGCAAGAGAAGCCACAGCAATGAGAAGCCCGCACACCGCAGCAAAGAGTAGCCCCTGCTCTCCACAACTAGAGAAAGCCTGCGCCCAGCAATAAAGACCCAACACAGCCAAAAATAAATAAAATAAATAAATTTTAAAATAGATAAAACCAAAAGCTAATAAAAATATTTTAAACTTAGTGGTCACTTTTTTTTTCTTAAATACTTATTTACTTATTTATTTATTTGGTTGCGCCGGGTCTTAGTTGCGGTACGAGGGATCTTTTAGTTGTAGCATGCGGGATCTTTAGTTGTGGCATGCGGGCTCTTAGTTGGGGCATGCGGGGTCTAGTTTCCCGACCAGGGCAGGGGTCGAACCTCGGCCTCCTGCATTGGGAGCATAGAGTTTTAACCACTGGACTACCAGGGAAGTCCCAGTGGTCACTTTTGAAAGATCCCATTTATTATTCTGAAAATCAGTAAATAACGGAAAAAGAACCAAGCGTTTAATTTGCCTTTATTGTATGAACCGTAGCTCAGGGTAACCAGATAGTTTATGACAAAGTTCTTCCTTATAGAGAATTCTAGCTAATAAATGCTAAAGGAATGATAAGATTAGAATTATCACCATTTTGAAATGCCTAATGAAATAGTGCATCTAGGTAACTATCATCAGTAACTTCTAAAGCCATTAGGTAAAAGGCTGATGGAGAATTTTATGCTGGATAGATCAGGTTGGCAACACCTGAACCTGCTTCTCAATCCTCGAAGTACTGAAGGAAGACCTACCTACCTTCAAAAGGCCCATTGAATCACACAGCATCACCTTTGAAGTATTCTTGCCAAAGAATTGAATGCGAATCAAATCAATCTTCTAGATGTAACTACCAGTTTACAGGAAATACACGGGGGGAGGGATATGGTAAGTGACACCACAGGTATATAATCAGCAAAATTTAGAATGTGGGAAACTACAAACAGATGACCCTGTTTCTCCTAAGATGAACAACAAAAATGGAAAAAAGCCAAATACTAAGGAAGGTACGTGCCACCAAATGTAATGCGTGAACTTTGTTTGAAATCTGGTTAACAAACCAACTTTTTCAGATTAAAAAAAATCTGAGACAGAAATTTCAATATTAAGTGGATATCTGATTTAAAGAGTGATTTTTAAAAGATGTGATCATGGTATTGTCTATATACTGTAATATTTACTATTGAATGATAGGCTCTCTGGGGTTCACTTTGAAATAATCCCATGTCTGTGTTGGGCCAGGGAGTATAGATTAAGGAAGATTGACTGTTAAGTATTGAAGCTGGGCCCTTGATACATTCAGTTCATTATAAATATGATTTCCTATATGTTTGTATATGTTTGAAATTTTTCATTATAAAAAGCTTGATAAAGAAGTGATTTGAAATTCTCATTGTATTTTCTTAATTGATAGGCAACTGAATAGTTATACATACTAATTTTATCATTTTTATTGACCCAGTAGACTTTAAAATATTTATAAAACTTACATAAATGAACATTTAGAGTTATATAAATGTTTAGAAGATGGTAATTAATTATGGAGCTACCTGTGCCTTACTTGCCTGATTTTTTCAAAAATTTAGTTTTAGGAGGATATTTTCTTCGATTCATAGAATTTCAAAGCCTTGACAGAGGAGCAATATGCTTTTCTTCTTTTTTTTTTAAATAAATTTATATATTTATTTATTTTTGGCTGCATTGGGTCTTTGTTGTTGGGTCTTCGTTGCTGTGCGCGGGATTTCTCTAGTTGCGGTGAGTGGGGGCTACTCTTCATTGCCATGCGCGGACTTCTCATTGCGTTGGCTTCTCTTGTGGCAGAGCTTGGGCTCTAGGCGCGCAGGCTTCAGTAGTTGTGGTACGCGGGCTCAGTAGTTGTGGCTTGCGGGCTGTAGAGCACAGGCTCAGTAGTTGTGGCGCACAGGCTTAGTTGCTCCGGGGCATGTGGGCTCTTCCTGGACCAGGGCTCAAACCCGTGTGTCCTGCATTGGCAGGCAGATTCTCAACCACTGCGCCACCAGGGAAGTCCCGCAATATGCTTTTCTACTATGCCTTAAATCTACAAGATTTTAAATAGGAGGCTTAAGTTTTTAAGAGCAAGTGTTACAATGCCTTATTTTAATCATTTTGCTAGACTTTTTGAAGTATTTATCTTTTCTGGTTTTAACTATTATGGAGGAATTGGACTTCTAAGCACTTTTTTTTTTTAAATTCTTTTAACGTTTTTCTTGGAGTATAATTGCTTTACAATGGTGTGTTAGTTTCTGCTTTATAAAAAAGTGAATCAGTTATACATATACATATATCCCTGTATCTCGCCTCTTGCGTCTCGCTCCCTCCCACCCTTCTAGGTGGTCACAAAGCACTGAGCTGATCTCCTTGTGCTCTGCGACTGCTTCCCACTAGCTATTTTACGTTTGGTAGTGTATATATGTCTATATATACACTACCACTCTCTCACTTTGTCCCAGCTTAGCCTTCCTCCTCCCCGTGTCCTCAAGTCCATTCTCTAGAAGGTCTGCGTCTTTATTCCCGTCTTGCCCCTAGGTTCTTCATGACCTTTTTTTTTTTTTTTTAGATTCCATATATATGTGTTAGCATACGGTATTTGTTCTTCTCTTTCTGACTTACTTCACTCTGTATGACAGACTCTAGGTCCATCCACCTCACTACAAATAACTCAATTTCGTTTCTTTTTATGGCTGAGTAATATTCCATTGTATATATGTGCCACATCTTCTTTATCCATTCATCTGTCGATGGACACTTAGGTTGCTTCCATGTCCTGGCTGTTGTAAATAGAGCTGCAGTGAACATTGTGGTACATGACTCTTTTTTTTTTTTAATTTTTTAAATTAAATTAAATTTATTTTTTTATGCAACAGGTTCTTATTAGTCATCCATTTTATACACATCAGTGTTTACATGTCAATCCCAATCTCCCAATTCATCACACCACCACCACCACCACCCTGCTGCTTTCCCCGCTTGGTGTCCATAGTTTGTTCTCTACGTCTGTGTCTCAGTATCTGCCCTGCAAACCGGTTCATCTGTACCATTTTTCTAGGTTCCACATATATGCGTTAATATATGATATTTGTTTTTCTCTTTCTGACTTACTTTACTCTGTATGACAGTCTCCAGATCCATCCACGTCTCTACAAATGACCCAGTTTTGTTCCTTTTTATGGCTAATATTCCATTGTATATATGTACCACATCTTTATCCGTTCGCCATGACTCTTTTTGAATTATGGTTTTCTCGGGGTGTATGCCCAGTTGTGGGATTGCTGGGTCGTATGGTAGTACTATTTTTAGTTTTTTAAGGAACCTCCATACTGTTCTCCATTGTGGCTGTATCAATTTACATTCCCACCAACATTGCAAGAGGGTTCCGTTTTCTCCACAACCTCTCCAGCATTTATTGTTTGTAGATTTTTTTTTTTTTTTTTTTTTGCGGTAAGCGGGCCTGTCACTGTGTGGCCTCTCCCGTTGCGGAGCACGGGTTCCAGACGCGCAGGCTCAGCGGCCATGGCTCACGGGGCTAGCCGCTCCGCGGCATGTGGGATCTTCCCGGACCGGGGCACGAACCCCTGTCCCCTGCATCGGCAGGCAGACTCTCAACCACTGCGCCACCAGGGAAGCCCTGTTTGTAGATTTTTTTGATAATGGCCATTCTGACCAGTGTGAGATGATATCGCATTGTAGTTTTGATTTGCATTTCTCTAATGATTAATGATGTTGAGCATTCTTTCATGTGTTTGTTGGCAATCTGTATATCTTCTTTGGAGAAATGTCTGTTTAGGTCTTCTGCCCATTTTTGGATTGGGTTGTTTTTTTGTTTTTGGTTTTTTATTTTGCAGTACGCGGGCCTCTCACTGTTGAGGCCTCTCCCGTTGCGGAGCACAGGCTCCGGATGCGCAGGCTCAGCGGCCATGGCTCACGGGCCCAGCCACTCTGCAGCATGTGGGATCTTCCCGGACGGGGGCACGAACTCGTGTCCCCCGCATCGGCAGGCGGACTCTCAACCACTGCGCCACCAGGGAAGCCCTGTTTGTTTTTTTGATATTGAGCTGCATGAGCTGCTTGTAAATTTTGGAGATTAATCCTTTGTCAGTTAAGCACTTGTTTTTGATAGAATATATAATTAAAATTTAATTGATTTATTTTTCATTATAATTAGGGGAGGTAGTCTCGTAACAAAGACTGTGAATCTCCTAATGAAGTTTTGTGTATCTTGGTATGAAAATGAAAAGGACACCTACTTTTAGAATTAAAAAACTAGTCAAAAATATATTCAGGTGCTCTAGAGTGCTTTTTGTAGTAACTCAGAAACGTGAGCACTGGCCTTAAGAGGAAAAGCTTAAAGCCTTTAAAAGAGGAAGACTCTATAAGGGTTAAATTGCTGTTAGAGAAATCCAGGCTAGATTAAAATCCTTGCCTCTTTTTATGTTGGCTGTCTTCTTGTTCCTTGTCGTCCCTGTGACCTATAGATATTTGGGTTCAAAGATATTAGCTGAGGGAATGGAGCCCAGAAGGTTGGAATTCTGCAGATACATCTTTCATATCTGGAAGAAGGAGGTTCTCTTCTGGCTTGGCAGGTTGTGGGGACTCCCAGTGTTAGCCAGTATTTTATGAGAGAAAATGTGCTTTGTTGGGAGTTTTTCCTAATTGAGAGGAGCTGACTAGTATATAATCCAAGATCCAGAACTTCTTTGAAAGCATCATTCAGGAATTGTCTCTGGTCTCTGCTGCTTCAGCAGACCATGCCTTCCATTCCTATTGTGGGATTCCTCCCTTGGGGAGGCAGTCAGCCACATTAGTCAATTTGTAAAGCAAATTACTTAATATGCTGTTATTATAATAATCTTTAGCTGTTACACATTTTGCTTTCTAATGGTATAGACTAATTATCTCATTTTCTTTAAATGCATAACACTTCTTCTCATGCCCTTGCTTCTACTATTATTCTTGCTTTAATTTCTCTCTCTTCCTCTCAAAGTATTTAAATCCTAGCTATCTTAAATGACTCAGCCTAAACCCATCTCTTCAGGAAATCTTCCTAACTTATAATGATATACAGTGCCTGTAGTCAGTCTGCTCTATACTGTAAAACTGATCACTTTGTTATTTTCTTAGACAGTATCTAAGTATCTGTTACCAATAGATAAGGAAAAAGGTCATGTCCTATACTATTGTATCTTCCACATTTCCTTGTACAGTTACTTAAGAGTGATAGTCATTCAGTATTTTTGCCAGCTGGGGATTTGGAATTAACGAAGAATTTTGTAGATTCTTGGAAATCTTCAGTCTAAAAGAGAGTGTGAATTGTTTAGGAAATATTTAGGATAATAAATGTTATAATATTCTAATGGAAAGTTAAGGTAAATTTCAAAGAACTACAGATTTCTTGGAAATCTGGTTATAATCTTAATAATGAAGAGGAAAATGATTTTGTTGCTTCTCTGGATTGAATAGGAATAGGGAGAGTACAGTGTATAAATGATCACTTTCATTCATTTGATTGAGAAAAAGAACTTTTGCTTTAAGTACTATGTTTGTATTTACTTTCTAATGTTTTGTAAAATTAAAAGGCTTATATTCATTGAGTTATAAACTATCAGTCCAACCCTGAATCTGAAAATCATGATTTTATTTATATATATATTTTTTCAAACTTTAAAAAATAACATGTATAATTTTGTCAGTATTGAGGGGAAAATATAGCAAGTAAGTACAAGGGATTATGGATGATAAATACCACATTCAGGAAACTTGAGTTTATCCATGCAAAGAGAGCATTGGTAGCTCTATTTAGTTTCTTGGTGCTGATCCTAGAACTGAGGGGCTAAAAGCCATTCAAGGAATTTGCTGTGCAGCTATTTCGGACACCTCTCTGGGATGCAGAGAAGTGTCTAGTGTCTAGCATGTATTTGGATTAATTTTCATTTGTATTTTAATATTTTTAAAGAGCATAAAAAAAAAACTTGCACTAGGCACAGTTCACAGTAGGGAAATTAGTGTTCTATATTACACATTAGAGAAGAAAGGTACCAGAATACTATAATTATCAAAGAGTGTTTAGATTCTAATCATGTGACTACGACTAAAACTTTTGGTGATGATGGCAATTCACTAATTATAGAAGAATGGAAGAAGATTCAGAAATTAACAGAGACTCATATTCATTCCTGTGAGTGAATTAAGAGTATTGCAATCAGTTTTAGAGCTGAAAGGGACCTAAAACTATCAACCCAGTCATTTTAAAGTATGGAGTCAACAGAAACAGCACGACCTGCTCAGTGACATCTTAGTTTACTATTCATGTAAATACAAGAATTATCAGGAATGACTGGTGTTTTCCTCCTGGAGTATGAGTTCTATTTTGCTTACTTTTTTATCTCCCAGTGTCTTGCAGAGGTTTTTGGTTGTTGTTGTTGTTATTTTTAATAAAACCCCCGCATCTTGCAAAGTTTTAAATGAGAAATAATGGTGATTTTCAGTACAGATTTTATATGTTGAGACAAACTATTGTTATCAACCAGAGTACTAAGTGATGTATCCTGGTTCAAGAGATGAGAATCTATGCTTTTTAATTCATTAATTTATTTATGTATTTATTTATTTACTTAGGCCATGCCACACGGCTTATGGGGTCTTAGGTCCCCGGCCAGATATTGAACCTGGGCCCCTGGCAGTGAAAGTGCTGAGTCCCAGCCACTGGACCACCAGGGAATTCCCGAATCTGTGCTTTTTAGAAGAACAAATGTCTTGTAGCTAATTCTGTTTTCTCTTTAAATGTATTGTAGTTGAAGCTTCCTGTCATAACGGGGATGAAACAATTGAAACTATCGAGGCTGCTGAAGCACTCCTCAATATGGATTCTCCTGGCCCTATGCTGGATGAAAAGCGCATCAGTGAGTGTTGTGTTATGACTGTTCATGTTTATATGCTTTTTTTTTTTGAAGTATAGTTGATTTACAGTATTGTGTTAATTTCTGCTGTACAGCAAAGTGATTCCATAATACATATGTATACATTCTTTTTTGTATTCGTTTCCATTATGGTTTATCATAAGATATTGAATATAGCTCCCTGTGCTATAGTAGGACCATGTTTATATGCTTTGAAAAGCTCTTCTTCCATCTCTCTCTCAGATGATAAATATCAAGAGACGAGAGACCATGTTTTATCTTTTTTTGGTCCCAAGTGCATCTTAAGGTACAGTACTAGTTGAGGCACCTTTGCTAAAGTGTTCAGTTAAACAAGATTTTTTTTTTTTAATTTGGGGAGTGAGGACATTAAGGATAAAAAAGTAATTTAGTTGTCAAATAGAAGATTATGCAGAATTTCTTCTTAACCTCATTGGTGAAGTATTTAGGGCCCAAACTATTATAATTTAGTGATCTTTAGTCAATATTGATCTTTATTGATCAATAAAAATTGATCTTTAGTCAGTATTCATCAGTGAATAGGCAAAAATCCATTGCAATGTTTTCTTAGACTTGATGGCATAAAATTCACTGCCACATTTATTGATCTGCTTTTAAATCCATGTTCTCCTTTGGATGTAGTCAAACTCATAAACTTAATTATTATTAAATCAATTTAAGATGTTTATTGAATATTTTCTATATGCACAGCAATGTATCAGGCAATAACATGTTATGGAAATGAACAGATCTTGTTTCTTTCCTCAAGCTGACAGTTTTCTTTTGAAGATAGTTGTTTATGTAAATAACTGTAAAAGCCAAAAATAAAGGCCATGAGAGGGATAGCAGAGTGTTCTGGAAGGAGAGATTTCTCTAGTTGAAAACACCTGAGACAGGCTTTATGGAGGCAGTGTTTTGACCTGGGCGATTAGTAACAAATAAGCTTTTCATGGGTGGAGGAGACAGGAAGGGGCATTCAACATAGGCAGAGGCAGACACAGACCTGTAAAAAAAAACAATAAAATGTTTGAGATTCAAAATGCTTTGGTATAGCTGAAGTATAAGCTTCATAATGGTTTGTAGATTGTGGAAGCTCAGAATGGCATGCTATGGAGTTTGGGTTGTTCCTATCATTTTTCCCCTGTAAACTATGGGAAGATATGTTAATTTTATTTTTCTTTCTAATCTTCAGGGTGTACAGTTTTTATAGAGAAGAATAATATGGTCAGGCCACACTTAGGTTTTAAAGAAAAACTTTAGCAGCAATGTGAAGAATGGAGAAGACAGACAAGATAGACTGGGGATAGGAAGTCAGGTAAGGGAGGCGTTGAATAGTCCCATCAAGCCTGGACTGCCTCAGGGTACTTGACTTAGGGCAGAGGAAATAAAAAGCAGGGACTAGATTTCAAAATCTTACTTCTATTTTAATCTTCAAAGAAACAGGAAATATTTTATGAAATTATTTTGATTTATAATACAAAGTTGATTACAATTAGTTGATTTTATTTCCATTAGATAATAATATATTTAGTTCATCTGAAGATGACATTGTTGTTGCCCCAATCACCCATGTATCCGTCACATTAGATGGGATTCCTGAAGTGATGGAAACTCAGCACGTTCAAGAGACATATGCACACTCACCAGGACGCTCATCACCAGAACAACCTAAGAGAAAGAAAGGTGGGTGGTTAATTTGTTAAGGGAAAACAGTCAACTCTTGATGTGGAATCTAAATATAACTTTTATTCAAGGATATTTCTACCTGAATTAAAACTTACGTGAGAAAAAATTGAATGTACAAAACAGAGTTATTTCTTCGTATTAGATGAATTTAAAGAATTATTTTATACTTTTTTATACATTTAAAATACTTGGTCTACCTCACAGAAAAGGGATTTTCCAACTTTCTAAAGCCTCAATCTTTTATCTAAACTCTTTTATCCAAGCTCAGAAAGAGCTCAGGGGTAAGGGCTGAGGTCAGTTTCCTTCCGCAGAACATAGTTTGAAAACCACCAGCATAGATTCCAGTATAAGATTCCAGTGGGAAGAATACAAGTTGGGAATCAGCAGGTAAGTAATTGAAGAGGGAAATGTTAAGAATGTGTTAGAGGGAATTTTAAAGTTTTCACAAATTAGGACCATACTTACATTCTAACACTGACACTCTTCCCACTTCATTGCCTTTTGATTCTACCCCAGCTTGTTTGATATTTTGAGTTTAATATCTTGGTTGATGGCATCACCAGCCACCACATAACCTAACTTCACATGAAAGTAAGGGAAATTCCAAGAGCCAAAAATGCAGAGGAAAATGAGAGTGACCTGACACTGCAACAGCTCTGAGGGCTGAGAAGGACATGTCAGTCTGGATGTCCAAGGGGCTTGGTTTTATTGCCCACATAGAGTCAGATGCTTAAGTCTTGGTCCAGTGCAAGATGGGCTATTAGACAGAGACCTCAGCATATAATTGGGATCCCTTAGCTATACCCTAAGGGGAAAAACAGTCCACCCTTTGGCACAGACAGATGTTAAGAAGCTTGTATTTCTTAGCTGGGTGGAAAAAATTTTTCCTTTGAGAATTCATAATCCTAGGTTTGTCTTAACTTAGGTTTATGATTAGATTTTAAACTGTTACTGACGTTAGGAATTTCCAGCCAAGTAATTAACATAACAATGGCCCCAGGCTGGCAGTAACTTTGGGCACCAGGCGAAGCTCTTGTAAAATTGCTTTGGCACGTCGTATGTTTAATCCAGGCTGCACAGTATTTCTTCAAATAAAACCCTGTTGAAGGTGAACTCACGTTTCAGTATCACAGAATGCATAAGAAAGATACTTCCTGAATGAGAAGCAGCAGACATAGAAAACCCTAAGGTTAGTTTGCTAAGAACCTCAGATAATAGGATTATCAAATAGAAACTTTCAATGAATATGATTGTAATTATTAATGCAAGGGAATAAAAAGCATTGTCAAAGAATGAGACTATTAAAAAATACCAGGTGAAACTTCCTCTTCTAGTCCAGATGGAGTAACAGAACCTGACTTGGCAACAATTTATTGGATGTGTCACCAAAAGCACAAGCAACAGAAGCAAAAATTAATAAGTGGGACTACAATAAACGAAAAGACTCTGCACAGCAAAAGAAACAATCAACAACATGAAAATGCAACTTACAGAATGGGAGAAAATATTTGTAAATCATATATCGGATGAGGGGTTAATATCCAAAATACATAAACAATTCGTATAACTCAATAGCGAAAAAAAATCCAATTAAAGAATGTGCGGAGGACCTGAATAGACGTTTTTCTAAAGGAGACATACACACAGCTAGCAGGTACATGAAAAGATGCTCAGTATCACTAATCATCAGGGCAGTGTAATCAAAACCACAGTAAGATACCACCTCACACCTATAGAATGGCTAGAAAAAGTGATAGAAAAGACAAGAGATAGAGTGTTGGTAAAGATACGGAGAAAAGGGAATCTTTCTGCACTGTTGGTGGAAATTTAAACTGGTACAGCCACTGTAGAAAACAGTATGGAGGTTCCGCAAAGAGTTAAAACTAGAAATACCGTATGATTCAGCAATCCCACTTCTTAGGTATATATCCAAAGGAAGTGAAAACAGGATGTTAAAGAGATACTTGCACTCCCATATTCTCTGCGGCATTATTCACAGTAGCCAAGATTTGGAAACAACTAAGTCTTCATCCACAGATGAATGGATAAAGAAGATGTGATATATAAATACACAGAATGGAATATAATTCAGCTCTGAGAAAGAGGGAAATCCTGCCATTTGTGACAGCATGGACAGACCTTGAGGACTTTCTGCTAAGTGAAATAAGTCAGAAAGACAAATACTGTATGCTATCTTTTTTTTTTTTTTTTTTGTGGTACTAGGGCCTGTCACTGTTGTGGCCTTTCCCGTTGTGGAGCACAGGCTCCAGACGCGCAGGCCCAGCGGCCACGGCTCACGGGCCCAGCCGCTCCGCGGCATGTGGGATCTTCCCGGACCGGGGCACGAACCCGTGTCCCCTGCATCGGCAGGCGGACTCTCAACCACTGCGCCACGAGGGAAGCCCTATGCTATCATTTTATGTGGAGTCTGAAAGAGCCGCACTCATGGAAACAGAGAGAAGAATGGTGTTTGTTGCGGGGTGGAGGAAATGGGGAGATGTCAGTCAAAGGGTACAAACTTCCATTTATATGATGAGTAAGTTCTGGGGACTAATGTACAAGCATGGTGACTATGGAAATTTCTAAGAGAATAGATCTTAAGTGTTCTCAGAAAGGAAGTGATTATTATGTGAAGTGATGGGTATGTTAACTAACCCTACTGTGGTAATCATTTTGCAATATATAAATATATCAAATCATCATGTTGTACCCTTTAAACTTACACGATATGTCAATTATATATCAATAAAGCTGGAAAAAAAAACCCAACAAAAACAGAACCTGGATTTACCCTCCTGTTTGAAACAGCTAAAACCACAGATAAAATATATGAAGCAATGGTACTAAAGAAAGTGGTGGACATCTGTCAACAAAAGTGAGTGATTCCTGGGAAACAGGAAACCAATGAGGTGAGCCCTATGATTACCCCACCTTCCTGCATGGAGGAAATATTTTTGGAAAACAGTTTGAAAATTCCTTAAAGAACTTAATGTATACTTAACATGTGACCCAGCCATTCTACTACTCAGTATTTACCCAAAAGAAATGAAGCCATACACTTAACAGAAAAACTTATGCATGAATGAAGGTTCTTAGCAGCTGTATTTGCAGTAGCCCCAAACTGGAAACGACCCAAAGGTCCATCACCTGCTGATTGGATAAACAAATTTGTGGTATATCCATACAATGAAAGACCACTCAGCAATGAAATGAAATGTACCATTGATACATAAAACAAAAACGGATGAATTTCAACATAATTATGCTAAGGGAAAGAAGGCAGACTCCCTCCCCCTCTGCCAAAAACAAGAAGAGTATAGTTCTGTTTATATAAAATTGTACAAACTGTAAATTAATCTATAATGACAGAAAATATATGAGTGGATTGGGCAGGGTGGGGAAAGGTGAGATGTGAGGATTACAAAAGGGCACAAAGCACTTTTGGGGGCGAAGAATATGTTTATTATCTTTGAGTGTAGTGATGGTTTCACAGGTGTATACATATGTCAAAACTTATCAAATTGTAAATTTAAACATAAGCAGTTTATTGTATATCAGTTATACCTCAATAAAGCTGTTTTTAGAAAGTGAAAGACTAACATCCTATTTAATGGTGAAAGGCTGATATGATAAGGAACCAAATAGAACACATAATATATGGGTTAAACAGCAAATGAGTCACTGCTTAAGGGAGAATTTAGTGAGCTCCAATACAGATCTGATGTAGAATAAAAAATATGAAAGAGTTAAAGATGTGAGGATTGCGTGAAAAGGTCTACATGTTTAATCAAAGCTCTAGGAGGAGAGCATGTGTAGAGTGAGGAAGAGGCAGTATTCAAAGATAATGACTGAGGAATTTTCAAGAATGATGTTAATCCCAGCATGGTGGATCCTGAGTAGCATAACTAAAATAGATCCAAGCCTAAATATATTATGGTAAAAATGTGGAACATCAAAGACTCCCCTCCACCCCCCGTCAAATAAAGAAAAGAAAAAAAAAAAAAAAGGAAGAAGAAGCAAACCAACCAGGGAGGATCTGCATTACCTGAAGAGGATTGATTATTGGATTGGCAGCTTACAAGCTCCCAGTAAAGGCTGGAAGGGCTGGATATGTTCAAAGCACTGAGAAGAAATAACTGTTACCAGAATTTCTATACCCAACTAATCTGTAATTCATGTGGAGCTGTGTACATTGCCACCGTGAACAGTAAGGAAGATGATGGAGAGGATGGATATTGGGTAGGCTACTGACAGTATCTGCCATGACTAAAACAAGTGGAGGAAAACTGGGGAATAAAGAAAATATTATCAGAGCAAGTCAATAAATAGCATAAAGTAAGATGGGAGGAAGGATAGGAGCTAACTGAAGTCTGGCTTCTCTCAGTCCTTACTGTCATGAACACAGTTAGCTAGAAGTCTCTATGTCATGCAGAGGTTCTCTGCAGATGTCTGCAGTGATGGAAGTTGAGACACCAGGCTCCTACAGTCTACGTTTGTACATCTGGTAGTTTCAAGAGGAACCTGGCCTTAAGAGTGACTTTTTTGACCCTCTTTTCCTTGACTCTTACCTTAACTTCAGAAATGTTTTCCTGGGAATTAGCAGTCCAGTGGTTAGGACTCCATGCTTTCACTGCCCAGGGCCTGGGTTCAACCCCTGGTTGGGGAACTACAATCCTGCAAGCCACGCGGCATGGGCAAAAAAAAAAAAAAAAAAAAAAAAACGTTTTCCTATTCAGTTTGTCTTGGGATGTGTTGTCACTAACCTTGTGACTTTAGCTAGGATTCTGCTTTTCTAAATTACTGCCTATATTATATTACCCCAGCATTCACCCTTATGATCTAAGATCAGAGAGTCAGCTTCAAGAATGTAGGGGTAAATGGTACTAACTAAAGTATCTATTTATGCTTAATCTTCATTGTCTCTCATATACAGGGTGGTAGTCTGTTCAGACAGCATCATCAGCTTAACCTAAATCATAGGCAGCGTTGCTACCGAGTTGTGGTTCTAGATAAGTGGCAAAAACAGATCACAAACGCAGTTTTAGAATAGTTGGTTGACCCAGACTAAGGCTGCACAAAATATAGTTTAACTCTGTTGCATTGGACTTGTTTAGGACTGGATGATGGATAATCATAAAGTAAATTTGTTTGCTGTAAATTGAAAGAAATATAGAAGAATGAGATGTTTAAAAATACACAATAAAAATGGACTATGTGGTTCACAAAAATTTAGCCTCACTTATTTTTTATATCTCTAGAAGTTTTGGGTAGTTTCCAGTATTTGAGAACTAACCAAGAGGCAGACAAACTGTGTGGCTTATTTTTTGAGCCCAAGTTTTATCAGCATCAACAATATTCCCCCAGATTTTAAGAAAGCACTGTCAGTATTGTCACCTCAAAGACAAAATGTAAAGTTTAAACTTAACCTCATTTTTACAAATGAGCCAAAGTATCGTTTTCTACATAAAAGTGTTTGTGATCTAACCTAAGTTAATGTCAAATTTTTACTGAAGTTATTTTCCTTTTAATAAATAGCACTTAGGAGACCAATATATGTGTTCCATGTATAAAATATTTGGCACTTGAAATTTAGGATAAATGACAAAACAGCATTTATAAACAGCTAAATTGTCCATTCCCTCTCTCTTTTGAGGGCAAATATTTATGTAGAGCCATTGTGATTTCAGGGAGAAAAACTAAACCACCACGACCAGATTCCCCAGCCACTACACCAAACATATCTGTGAGGAAGAAAAACAAAGATGGGAAGGGTAAGTACTACTACTGTAACTTCCCTATAATACTTATGGGTCAAGTAACATTCAGATTGCTTTAAAATGTCTGCATATTTTAAGTAGAAACCACCAGCTTTTATTGAAATGGATCTTATTGCTGTCACATGCTTATAAGGTATGGTTACCACCTTCTGTAGAAAGACTGGTAATAATGTAGTCCAAGAAATCCATCTAGGAGATTTTCACTTACCTGTCAAAATAATCCATCCTTTCATTTTTTTTTTTTTTTCGGTACGTGGGCCCCTCACTGTTGTGGCCTCTCCCGTTGCGGAGCACAGGCTCCAGACGCGCAGGCTCAGCGGCCATGGCTCACGGGCCCAGCCGCTCCGCGGCATGTGGGATCTTCCCGGTCGGGGGCACGAACCCGCGTCCCCTGCATCGGCAGGCGGACTCTCAACCACTGCACCACCAGGGAAGCCCATCCTTTCATTTAATAAAGAGCTTCTTGGAAGAATTCAGCCACGTTAGGTTTTCAGTTCATAGACACTTTATTATATTGTCTTGGAGTTTTAGTATTTTCATAACTGCTGCCTAAATTTGAAGAAAATTTTTAAGGCTAATCTGCTGGCTCTTTATATAAAAAGAACAACTATTGAAAGGTTTTGTACAACTCTTTCTCAGTTTCTTAGGCGTAATAATGGTTCTTAAAGAGGCTGAAAAAAAAATTTGTCTCAAAGTGCTTTCTCCCTAAGTCATTACACATCTAATTGGCAGGATTGCTCTGTTCAGACATCTTATACGGGACTAATAAAAAGATCTATGTTAGACCCTAAAATTTATGACCATTATATCACCAGTACTAACTGAACTGTGTAGTATGTTTGTATAATTATAGATGGAACTTAAGAAGACCTTTAGTTGTGTTTTATTGTGTTCTTTCAAATGAAATTTTGGGCAGTTAAAAAGAAATTGCTTTTGTTTCAGGAAACACAATTTATCTTTGGGAGTTTTTACTGGCACTGCTCCAGGACAAAGCTACTTGTCCTAAATATATCAAGTGGACCCAGCGAGAAAAAGGCATTTTTAAATTGGTAGATTCTAAAGCAGTGTCCCGGTTGTGGGGGAAGCACAAAAACAAGCCTGACATGAATTATGAGACCATGGGAAGAGCCCTCAGGTACGTGAGGCTTCTGTAGTTCACTGTGTGACCAGTAGCGGTTCCTAAATACTGAAAAGTAGGTGACTTCTAAAAAGTGCATTGGTTAAAGAAATGGTGAATTTTATTGTTGAAGGGCTAAAACCTCACTGCTTGTAGAAATGAGTGTGTATTTAAGTTGAAATCTTATTTCAGTCTGGGAAAACGTTCTCCTTCCTCCCCCTAAATCTTCATGCAAACGAGATATTTTATTTATGAAGGGATCAGAAAATGTTAAGCTGTCATCAGAAATTGTAAATTGACCACAAGGCTCACGTTTTGAGTCATTAAACTTAAGTTCAGCACAAAGTAACAACTAGTGGTAATGCAGGCACTGAATAAGAGGGTGCATTTTTAAACATGAATCTCAGGTATGATGTGTAATATATTGTGTTGGAATAAATTAATGCTTCGAGCATAATATTAGCCATTGTGAAAATGTTGAACAAAAGTATCACTTAAACCCACTTTTAGTTTGTGTTTCTTGTGATCATGTCATTTAGTCTTCAGGATCTGGGTATATTTGAGAAAGATTTATTAGAAATATCAGTGATCTGAGAACTCGGTAAACTTTTAAAACCAGAACTATTTAGTTACAGTTGGCATTTTATTTTTTAACTCACACTTTTTAAGTTCTTGATTTAATTAAAATAAATGACAGAATTTGAATCACTTCTATTTGTACATCATTAAGTTTTATACAGAAAATTGTTTCAGATTAACTGAAGCAAATTTAAACAGGTTAGGGACATTATAATTATAGTAAGCTATGGAAGAGAAATAAAATAACTACCCTTCATTTAGAAAGTCTTTTCTCACCTGTTTGTTTCTAGCTTTAAACTTTTGTTTATGATTAGGAAATTTTTATTGTGTTGAAGATTATTTTAGTTTATGTATAACTGAATACAACATTGATGGAATTGTCTGCTTTGAATAGGTACTATTACCAAAGGGGTATTCTGGCAAAAGTAGAAGGTCAGCGCTTGGTGTATCAGTTTAAGGATATGCCGAAAGACCTTATTTATATAGATGATGAGGATCCAAGTTCCAGCATAGAGTCTTCAGATCCATCACTGTCTTCAACAACCACTTCGAGTAGGAACCAGGCAAGTCGATCGAGAGTATCTTCAGGTCCAGGGATAAAAGGAGGAGCCACTACAGTTCTAAAACCAGGGAATTCTAAAGCTGCAAAACCCAAAGATCCTGTGGAACCTGCACAGCCATCAGAGGTTCTTAGGACAATGCAGTCCACACAGACTCCATATCCTACCCAGCTCTTCCGGACTATTCATGTAGTACAGCCAGTACAAGCTGTTCCAGAAGGAGAAGCAACCAGTAGCATGCAGGACGAAACATTAAATTCTTCCGTTCAGAGTATTAGGTGAGAAAATTAAACTTACTGGTGCAGATAATTGTACGATGTTTCTGACCAGAGTCGTCGTTAAACGTGTCAGGATTCAGAAGTGAAAATAAAACTTATATACATGTCAAGCTAGAACTCTTGGTCAACAGATTGTTTCAGCAGCGTTGCATCAGTCCTGTGATTGTATCAATGATTCCTTATTTTTATTTATTTATTATTTTTTTTAAAGCACTCTTTTTTTTTTTTATAAATTTATTTACTTTATTTCTCTTTGGCCGCGTTGGGTCTTCGTTGCTACGCGTGGGGTTTCTCTAGTTGCGGTGAGCGGGGGCTACTCTTCGTTGTGGTGCGCGGGCTTCTCACTGCGGTGGCTTCTCTTGTTGCCGAGCATGGGCTCTGGGTGTGTGGCCTCAGTAGTTGTGGCGCATGGGCTTAGTTGCTCTGTGGCATGTGGGATCTTCCCGGACCAGGGTTCGAACCCATGTCCCCTGCATTGGCAGGCGGATTCTTAACCACTGCATCACCAGGGAAGACCCTATACCTTACTTTTAAACTGTGACATTACTTGATGTTATTCAGTCAATTTGAATCAGTTCTCTATAGCTTTGTGTAACTGAATTGATCCATATAAGAAGGGATCCACATATAAGAAAATCCAGAGAATAGTTTCAGATCTTTTTTCAAACAAAGTTAGAAGCTGTAAAAATTTAACATAAATTTACATATCATGACCCTTTGGAATGCATTGAGTTCTAAGAAATCCACATTAGTCTTTGGGAAGATACTATCTTCTCAGATAGTATCCAGAATAGTTCTAAAGTTCAAACAGGTTGGAGGCCAAGAATCGAAGGTCCTCTTTTTCGGGCTTTTAAGGGGCAGAGTTGGAAGAATAGTTTTGTGGTTTAATCAAATCTGCCTCATAACCCCAGAAAAGACATGAAACAACAGATTAGCCTGCTCTATTGCAGACACTTGGGACTGGTCTTGACTGATTTAGAATGGGGAAAAGGGAGGAAGGCAGAAAATTAGATGGACATTTTCAGGTTCTGTTTTTCCATTTCTACTGCCATGAATTTCCAGAACATGAATTATAATAAAATATAGGAGCCCCTCCAAATCCAGTAAAAATGATTCTTTGATTATTTTCATTAGCTGACTTCAATCGTACAGTTGTATATTCTAGAATATAAATGCTGGGTTTTTGTTCAATTGATCTTGAAGTATACATTACCTAGAATCAAAACAGACTTATAGACGATTCAGTCTTCCTTGTATGGTCCATTTAAACTTTCGACAAGTTTGATTTAAGAGAATTGAATTCTCTTAAATCGTTGACTTGTAAGGAGTATAAAGATCACATTTTTTCCATCTTAATTAAAGAAGTACTTATTTAACTCTGTATTTTCCCTTTAATGTTTTATTTTCCTCTAAGTTCTGTTGGTTACTTATGATGACTGAATATCTGATGGAAATTATGTGGTTCCTCGCGTTGATTTCTATGCTCTTTGTCATCTTATCATTGTATGTATTTGTGTTGATATGAAACATACAATGGCCACAGCTGATCACTGGGACTCCCTTCTTGGACTGATTCAGTTGTTTTTTAGCATCTCTAATCAAAGTTTCCTTTTTAGACCTAGAGAATAAAAACAAACCAGAAGAAAAACAACAAGAGCAACAAAAACACATACCTTTAGCTCTGAAAGATAGTAAATTGTGTATTATATTGGATAGTTTATTACTCTGAATGTCAATTTCTGAGTAAGACTCACTGCCAGATATTAAAACATTGTAATTACACTCCCTACCTCTGATTTTCAAACTGTCTTTGGTGTACCTTTCAGAATCTTCATTTCCACAGTCTCAGAGTTCTGAGGACTCTCTGCCTGCTTCCTGTTTCTCCTATTTTTTTCTCTGGCAACCTACATGTTACCAATGCATATCATTATGTGATGTTTCTGACCAGAGCCATTCTTTGTTTAATGGCTCAAGAGTCAGCATTCGTGATAGTGCCTTCTTGCAGCTTTTGTTAGATCTAATTTGCACACAGAGTGCAGTCCAATTTCTGTAGCCTCCACTGCCAGCTCTCACTCTACTCATAATTCCTTCCTTGCTCTCCAGCTAAAGCTTACTTCTTGCCTGTACCACATTCTGGTACGTAAACCAGGTGTTTCCGGTGACTTTAATGCCTGTCTCCTGCTATACATTTAAATCTGTAGGAGCTAGATTCTATTCATTGTCCTTTTCCTAACACCTAACATAGTCTGACATATAACACCCCTTCGTATTTATAGAATTTATTTTGAAGTAGTGTATATGATCATTCTTTTTTTTTTTTTTTTTTTTTTTTTGGCGGTACGCAGGCCCCTCACTGCTGTGGCCTCTCCCGCTGCGGAGCACAGGCTCCGGACGCGCAGGCCCAGCGGCCATGGCCCACGGGCCCAGCCGCTCCGCGGCATGTGGATCTTCCCGGACCGGGGCACAAACCCGCGTCCCCTGCATCGGCAGGCGGACTCCCAACCACTGCGCCACCAGGGAAGCCCCGTGAAGTAGTGTATATGATCATTCTTTATCTCCTTTTAGAATAATGAGTTCTCTAAGTGGACTACTTATAAAATGAAGCAATATAAAATTTAACTTTCCAAACTTAAAGACAGTTTTTTTGTTTTCTTTTCTTTTCTTTTTTTGACCATGCTGTGCGGCTTGTGGGAGGGATCTTAGTTCCCTGACCAGGGATTGAACCCAGGCCCATGGCAGTGAAAGCGCTGAGAACTAACCACTGGACCAGTGGGGAATTCCCAAAACACAATTTCTTCTTGTAGAAATTATTATGTATTTATATGAATGTATGTATGTATCCACATACATTGTTTTTTTTAATATAAATTTATTTAATTTATTTATTTTTGGCTGCGTTGGGTCTTCGCTGTTGCACATGGGCCTTCTCCAGTTGCAGCAAGTGGGGGCTACTCTTCCTTGTGGTACATAGGCCTCTCGTCGCAGTGGCACCCCCTATTGCAGAGCACGGGCTCCAGGTGCGCGGGCCTCAGTAGTTGTGGCTCGCAGGCTCTAGAGAGAATGCAGGCTCAGCAGCTGTGGCGCACAGGCCCAGTTGCTCCACAGCATGTGGGATCCTCCCGGACCAGGGCTCGAAACCCGTGTCCCCTGCATTGACAGGAGGATTCCTAACCACTATGCCACTGTGGAAGCCCCACATACATTCTTAATCATTCATTTGACTTTAAAAAAAATTATTTTCTCATTTGGTTATATTTTATTTTCCTCCCCCAAATCCTACTTATTTTCACTGTAAGTATCCCAACTTTTAACTATGAGAAATTTCAAAATATGGGAAGGCTGAAATAGTACACTGAACAACTATACCATCCACCTGGATTCACAGTTGATAGCATTTTGCCTTATTTGTTTCCTCTCTATATTTATTTATACCCTTTTTTTTCCTCTTTGGCTGTTTGTCAAGTCAGTTGACATCACCATGACATTTCACCTCTAAATACTTCAGTGTACACTCTTTAAGAATAGAGACATCCTAAATAATCATATTATCACTCCTAAGAAAAGTAACAGAAATTTGGCTATATCTTTCTTGACTACTTTTTAATAAAATCAAAGACCTTTGAAATATTTTTTCTATAGTTGAGGGAAGGTCAAATGATTATGACTTAAATTTAGATTATTAAATTAATATACAGCAAGAGATGATACTTTCAAAGAACTCTCTATATTCATATACTTTACATATATTAATGTATAGAAAATCCTTATTGCTCAGTGAGGTGTAGGTAATATTCCTGTTTTACAGTTGAGGAAACAGAGTCAAGGAGAGGCCACGGAGCCTGGTCACCTTTAGTAAGTGGTGGAGATAGTGTTTTAATGCAAGCAGTTTAGTCTAAAGCAGTGAACTTAATGAGTTGCCATACTGTCAGTTAATTCACATAATCACATGAAATATCACTTACCTACAATGAAGTAGCAACGTATTTTTTCTCAAGTTTTTCCTTTGCTCTTTTCTTTGTATCTCACATAATTGCACATAGAGTTATCCCTCAGTATCCTCAGGGGATTGGTTCCAGAACCCCCTTTGGAGTCCAAAACCTGAGGATGCTCAAGCCCCTTATGTAAAATGGCATAGTATATGCGTATAAGCTCCATACACCCTCCCATATACTTTAAATCATCTCTAGATTACTTATAATACCTAAAACAGTATAAGTGCTATGTAAATAGTTGCCAGCATGTGGCAAATTCAAGTTTTGTGGTTTGGAACTTTCTGGAAATTTTTTTGGGGGGGGCGTGGATATTTTCCACCAGAGAGGTTGGCGGAATCTGTGGATGTAGAGACCGTGGATATGGAAGGCCAGCTGTATCTATATTGAAATTGATTAAATTTCCTTAATTGATTTAGGGTATATATGCTCAGTTTTACAAATTTTAACTTTGGCTTCACAAAAATAAACCTCTGGTAAAATATTTTCCTAAAATTGTTCCTTGGTAAATCTGCAAGTCCATATACCAACCCAGTATAACTTATTTCTCAATAATGTTTATCCAAGTACTAATAGTTTGTCTTAGGGTCTTTTAAATAATTAGCCTCTAAAAATGTATAATGTATACATTATACATTTTAAAGCAGTGTAATGGAGTAGAAAGAATGTGGGCATAACCTTCTCGCCCTCCAGCCTTGTCAATTATTAGATGTGACGCTGGATCACATTAACTAACTATTCTGAGTCTGTTTCCTCCTCTATAAAATGAAGATGATATTATTTAAGCTTACAGGTGGTTGTAACAATTAAATGACACTTTCTGACATCTGATATTCAACAAAAGCCAAATATTATATTGTATATGTTTCTTAGCTTCAGAAAGTTTGAGGAATTTTAAATTACCAATACTGTACCAGTTGGTTACAAGCAGCTTACGTTTTTTAAAAGTAGTTAACTGTAATATAACCTTTGGTATATAATATAATGAGACACAACTGACAGTTTAATCATTAACTAAGAAAAAAAATAATTTAAAATTCCTGTGTTTAGGAAAAGGCTGTGTAGTATTTAATCCTTTAATCTCTGAATTTTTTAGTGAAAATTTATTGTTTTAGAATTTGTTCAAATAAGCTAATATATTTACATTGCAGATATATATATATATATGTGTGTGTGTGTGTCTCAGTATATATATTTTCTGGCAGATGGCAGTCAGGTGTTCAGGAAAGGGACATCTTTTTATGACTTGAATAAAAGCATTGAAAGTCTAGTGGTAGCCCTGATGAGCAATAGGGAAATTTTCCAAGTACATTATTGCTCATGCCACATCTGAGAGAAGGAAAGGGGAAGGGGGAGGGGTATGTATTAAAGGTTGTTAACTCCCTACAGTTTAAAGATCTAATAGAAAGTATTCATCTTTGGCTGAAGTTATTCAGGACTTAAGAAGTGACAGTATGTTGTAATGGTTAAGCACATAGGCTCTGCAGTTGAATGACCCCTTTTCTTATCTAACTGCTCACCTTATGCAAGCTGTTCAACTACTTTGTGCATTAATTTTTTCATATGGAAAATTGGGATAATACTTATAGGGTGGCAAGGCTATACATATTTATAGATACAATCTGTGTGCTTCCTATATGCCAAGTTCTATTTTATCTATACATACATGTACATGAACTCTTGGCATGGGAAGCCCTTGGGTCTTTTTTATTTAAAAAATGGTATCTGTCAGCTACTATTTGCAGGCTTAGATTCCACCCAAGATATCCTGATTCAGGCGGGCAGGGAAGAAGGGAGGCACAGTGTATTTTGGAAAAGTGCCCTAGTTCCCGAAGTTATTCTGTATCCTTCCTACTCATCCCTTCCTGCCCAATAGTATTAGTACATCTGGCCATACCCTGCCAGCCTATTAAATCTTCATTACCTGACTCATATTCTCTTCTAGCAGTGTCCTTCAAGAGAGCTGCCGATCTCCTGCTGTAGACTACTCCTAACAGTGGTGACTATGGTGGCAAACTGAACTTGGGAATCAGTATCCTACATGTATGGGTGGGCTGCAGTTATCATGTGTCTTTCTGCTTCCTTTGAACTTCTTCTGAGTTGTGCTGAGTCATCTTTCCATCTAGCCCATTTGTCTTCTCCTCCGGAATTTCATTTCTCACATGTGACAGGCCACATAATTGTAACTTGCTAAAATTTACCTGTGATAGTCTCCTGGCAATAATTAACATTTGGTTTACGGGGACTAATCCAGCTCCTAGCCATTTGGAGTAGCAATCATCTCCCTTTTGTAAAATAGCTTTATAGAATTCAGAGGAAACACAGTTGAGATCCAGATGCTGAGTTTTTTCAACAGCATTTGTTTTATATTAACAATGGCCATAACTGTAAACTTCACAGCTGTGAACTTTTAAAATTAGATTGACTTATAATATCATTTATGTACCACTTTTCTTCAATAAATGGAATTAAAACCTTACATAAACTGGATTTTACGTTAAAGGATTTTTTAAATTTAAAAAATTTTTTTTGCGGTACGCGGGCCTCTCACTGTTGCGGCCTCTCCCGTTGCGGAGCACAGGCTCCGGACGCGCAGGCCCAGCGGACATGCCTCACAGGCCCAGCCGCCCCGCGGCATGTGGGATCTTCCTGGACCGGGGCACGAACCTGCGTCCCCTGCATCGGCAGGCAGACTCTCAACCACTGCGCCACAAGGGAAGCCCACGTTAAAAGATTTTATGTTAAAATTGTATCTTTATGACTAAAATTTGTGAAAATTACTTGAGCTGAGAAAACTGCTAAAACACGCCTCTATTTTTGCCAAGGGTTGGCCTTATTTTTTATTCTATCTGCCAGCCTAAAGAACCCTCATGAGTTAATTATATTCATGACTTGTTTTATGTAATATGAACCGTGAACCATTAAAATTCTTCTAATAATTCTGTCTCATACATTTAAGATTGTTTTTTATTTTAGTTAATTGAGCGTTTTCTCTATATATAGAAAAACAGGTTGAAAACAATTATAATCATGTGAAGTTTGGTAATTTGGTTGGGTATATTGATGACATTACCCCTCAAATATTAAAATGATAGTGAGTCCAATATGTTTATTTAAAAGTCCCTAATTTTCTTTCAGGCAGCTTATACATAACTTCCTTGGGAAACATTTTGATATCCTCCTCCCCCAACAAAATTGCTTCCCCATTTGTGTTAATATAGCACTTAGGATAGACTTTTTTTTTTCCCACCAGATGGTATCATAGTTAATGGACTGAGAGTTTTGTGTTGGGCATTTCTGTATGTAGAGTGTTTAATGCAGGGTCTGGCGCAATGTTTATGTTGTGTTGAAAATATGGGAAGGAGCATTTGAAATGAATAACTCATGTTCTGTCAAAGTGAGTTGTCAAATGTTAAGTTTTAAACAATGTAGAATATGCTAATTTCCTCACTTTTATTTCATAATCTCAATAGGACTATACAGGCTCCAGCCCAAGTTCCTGTGGTCGTATCTCCTGGGAATCAGCATTTGCACACAGTAACACTTCAGACAGTGCCAATCACAACAGTTATAGCCAGCACAGATCCATCATCAGGTGCTGGATCTCAGAAATTTATCTTACAAGCCATTCCATCATCACAGCCCATGACAGTACTGAAAGAAAATGTTGTGCTCCAGTCGCAGAAGCCGGGCTCTCCTCCTTCCATTGTCCTGAGTCCTGCCCACGTACAGCAGGTTCTTACCAGCAATGTTCAGTCCATTTGCAATGGAACCGTCAGCGTGGCTTCATCTCCGTCCTTCAGTGCTACCACACCTGTGGTGACCTTTTCTCCTCGCAATTCACAACTGGTTACTCACCCACCTGGCACTGTAATCACTTCAGTTATCAAAGCTCAAGAAACAAAAACTCATATACAGGAAGTAGAGAAAAAGGAGGTTGAAGATAACTTGAAAGAAGGCACTGGGGAAACTGAGCAGCAGTCACAGCCTTATGTGATGGTGGTATCCAATGGATTTACCTCTCAGGTAGCTATAAAAAACGAACTGCTGGAACCCAACTCTTTCTAAGTAATATACCAAAGGAATTACAGATGGTGGTTTTTTAATTGAACATTTTCAGTTGTATGCAAACTATTGATTGATTCTAAGGTAAATTCTCCAAATGTTCCTAATTTTATAGTTACTTGTTAAAAATAATAACTTAGAGTTAATTTTGACTTTGTTAGATGAGGGGAGGAAAACCCAAGTGTTTCCTTTTGTTCTTCAAATGTTTCAGAATTCAATTGTGAAGGAACAGGCGTTTTATACTATGAAGACATTCTTTTGAGATTTTTTCCAGTGGCTATATCATAAGCATTTTTAAAGTTTCTTTTTAAATTTTACATTGTATTAGCTTTTCTGATTCTTCTGTAAATACAGTACTTAAATATGACATCAGGAAATTTATATAGGAGCTATTTTCATTCCACTTGTATAGGTTAAGTCTTGACTCTTTCAAATGCAAGACACCTATTTTATGCCTTGTTAAAATTATGATTTCACTTAGATCGACTTTAGTTTGTTGCACTGTATATTGAACTATGACTATGTAAATTATAACATTAAAAATCGAAATGTGCCCATGATATGGCTGAACCTGTTTCAGAAGCAGGATAATGTAAAAGTATCAGCCTAAGAGTGGCTCTCCTACTAACTAGTTGTATAACCTTGGGCAAGCCACTTGACCTTTCTGGGCATCATAAGAGGAGGGATGTATTGGATTAGATTAGATGAACTCCAATTTCCTATCTAGTTCTAAATTTTATGATTCTAAGCCCTATGTTTTAAGCTTATCTCCTACTGTAAATATAGCTAAAATATTGCAGAAAAATTAATGACCCTACAAAATTCATTTTGCTGTTACCTGTTAAGATTTGCTCTGAACCTGAATTCCTCCTAAATACTTTGTTCATTAACTCTTTAGGCCACTGTGCATTGTGGTCCACTAGTAAAAAAACTTATGTTGCTGAGTGCTAAATGATATACTGCTTTTCTGAAAGAGTCAGGGCTCTTTAAGGCCCCAGAAAGCAACCAAGCCTTGGGCTAATCTGGCTGAGTAGTCAGTTGCTATAAAAGCATAATTGCTTTATATTTTGGATCATTTTTTTTTATTGAGAGTGGGGGGAGGGGGAATTGCATACAAAGATATACATTATATATCCCAGTTTCTGAAATGCAATAGTTTTTAGATTACTTTTTCAACTGTAAATAATGTACATTTAATTTCACAAGAAAAATTGTTTTCTGCAAATTTTCTAGTATAGCAAAAAGAAATTTTTGTAGTTGAAAGAATCATTATGTTTAGAGGTCTAATGTTATATGTTTTCATGTTACAGAGTGAATTTGTATTTAAACAAAAATTTAAATTTTGGAATCCTCTAAACGTTTTTGTATCTTTAATTGGTTTATTATTAAATAAATCATGTAAAAATCCTGTGTTTTTGTTTTCAAGAAAATGTTCCTTAAGAACAAGTATACGGACAATGTTGCTAGTATTACAGTATTATTAAACGTTTATATAACAGCCTCCATTAGTCAGATTAGAATTGCAGAATGTCATCCTCTCAGTTTTCCTTTCTACCATACCAAATGGCAGTTTCCGGACACGACACAATGGATTACAAAGCTCCAAAAATTAGAAAATAAAATGTTCCCAGCGATAATATTAAACACACTCTAAAAAACAAGTTTTCTAATTAGAAATTAGATCAGTTAATTGTTAAACTTGGAAAACACAGAAACAGAAAAATGTAACAAAATTAAAATCTCAATCCAATACGCCTATACCCAGTAGTAACTTCCACTTATTCATTTCCTCATGTCAGTTAATATTCTTCCCAAATATGATTTTTTTTTTTTTTTTTTTGGCAATACGCGGGCCTCTTACCGTTGTGGCCTCTCCCGTTGCGGAGCACGGGCTCCAGACATGTAGGCTCAGTGGCCATGGCTCACGGGCCCAGCCGCTCCGCGGCATGTGGGATCTTCCCGGACGGGGGCACGAACCCACGTCCCCTGCATCGGCAGGCGGACTCTCAACCACTGCGCCACCAGGGAAGCCCCCCAAATATGATTTTTAAAGGAGCATTCTTATCTCTGAAGATGGAGGGAAACAGAGAAGAATCTGAAGGAACAGACCTTGCTAGTTTTCTCCAGTTTACTACCCTTAGCTTATACCCTTCTGTTCCATTGTTTTTCTATGACTTTCCATTCTTCATCAAACCTAGTATAAAAATGTTCAGGCTTAACCATTTCTTTGAGTCTTCATTTCCTTATGGAAGCTCCCACGTTACAGAAAACTTAATATGCTTTTCTTCTTTAATGTCTTTGTCAGTTTGAGCTTTAGGCCCAGGCAGGGACCCTAAGAGGATCAAGGAAGAGTTTTCCTCCCTTAGAACTCTAGCCATGCATCCCCTAATATAATCTCCCAGTACTGAACTCCTGAATAGGGACATAACTCTTACTCAGTACGTGGCCTTTCTACATCAAGTCATTGATTCAACATGTATTAAGGAAGTACCTGCAATGTTACTGTCACTGTCCTTAACTTATAAACCTGCTGCTTTCCTCACTTTCCATTCATTCTTTTTCTTAAAAATTTCATTGAAGTATAGTTGATTTACAGTGTTAATTTCTTTTATACCGCAAAGTGACTCAGTTATGCATTTATATATTCCTTCTTTTTTTGGCCACTCGGCATGTGGGATCATGGTTCCCTGACCAGGAGCCAGACCCGCGCCCCCTGCAGTGGAAGTGTGGAGTCTTAACCACTGGACCACCAAGGAAGTCCCTATATCTTTTTCATATCCTTTTCCACTGTGGTGTGCCGCAGAGTATTGAAAATAGTTCCCTGTGCTATACAGTATGACCTTGTTGTTTAAACATGCTATATGTAATAGTTTGCCTCTGCTAATCCCAAACTCCCATTGCTTCCCTCCCCTAGCCCCCCCACCCACCCCGCTCCTTGGCAACCACAAGTCTGTTCTCTGTATCTGAGTCTGTTTTTATTTCATAGATATGTTGATTGGTACCATATTTTAGATGCCACATATAAGTGATATCATATGGTATTTCTCTTTCTGATTTACTTTGCTTAGTATGATAATCTATAGGTCCATCCATGTTGCTGCAAATGACATTATCTCATTCTTTTTGATGGCTGAGTAATATTCCATTGTATATATGTACCACATCTTCTTTATCCATTCATCTGTCAGTGGTTCTTTAACCCACTGTAGTAGTACATTTGCCCTATTACCCTGAAATTACTGTTGCAAAAGTCACTAAAAAGGAATCAATTTCCATATTGCCAGATTCCCCCCTTCTTCTCTTTCTTGACCTCTCCAATATTTGATAACCTTTTATAACTCACTGTTCCTTTAAACTCTCTATTGCCTTTACTTTTGTGCCCAACTCTCTCCGTCCTCTTCCTGCCTTTATAATAATTTCTTAATGTTCCTCTTGGGTTGCTCCAGAGACTTTTTCAAAGGTTAGAGTTCTCCCAAGTTTTATCTAAAGATCACTGTTCTCTGTTGTCTTCACCTTGTCCCCCTTCAATGTGTTCTTCCCCAGTGCAACAGGGGTGCACTTAATTGTACCAAGCCATTCAGTGGTTTCTTACTATCCTCAGCTGGATTTGAGGCCCTGCATGGTTTCACAAAATTCCTTGATCCCACCAGCCTTATCTTCAAATTTTACTCTCCAAATCATACTGTCAGATAGGATTTGGATGCTTTCAATTGCAAGGAACCAAAAAACCCTATTCAAAATTATTCAATAGTACAAAATTAGAAGTCTAAAGTTCGGAGGTTTCCAGGTTTGTTAATTCAGGAGCACAGTAGTGATGTTGAGCAACCAGATTTCTTCCATCTTTCTGCTTTTCTCAGTATTTTGGTTTAGTTTCCAGGATGGCTTCTGCTGTGGTGCAAGATAGCTGCAGCAGTTCTTCTATGTTTCTGTTTATCAGTAAGGAGACCTTTCCCAGAGCACCCTGAGCAGCCATCTCTTCAGAGCTCATTGGCTAGACTGGTCATATATACCCCTTCCTAAACCAAGTGCTGGCCAAGGAAGCAGGATTACCATAGATGACTTAGTCATGTGTTGGGGAGATGGACAGTCAAACAAAATTGGACTCCATAGCAAGGAAGAAGGGAGGAATGATGTAGTCTACTGTCATCTATACACAGCCTTCTTCCCACACATATACTTCCAAAAATGCTCACACCTACAGAAAGCATGATTTCTCTCCTAAAGAGAGATCAGCTGAAGTGTCATCCAGCTACTTGATCCAGTTTCATGACTAGGGTCTTCAAGGTGATTCGCAGTCCTCTGTTTCAGATCACCTGTGGCCCCTGCTTTCTTGTCCTCCACTGCCACACCAGCATGAGCACTGGGAATAAATCTCTTTCCAAGGCTTCTCAGCTTTAGGATACATTTCTTGATGGTGTCAGTTTGATGTCCTGTCTCAGGGTCACCATTTTCCCAGTCTGGAGTAGTTGTCTTCAGTGCCTTGCATCCTTTCTTTTCCATCTGGCGGGTGATACATACTAGAGTCTGTTTTGTAGCATTCCACTTCCAAATACCAAACTGTCAGTTTGGGTTCTTGGTCGTTAGCAACAGAGATGGATTCTGGTTTTCAGCATAAAAGAAATTTTATTAGAAGAATATCATGCAGTTTACAGAACAGACAAAAAGACTAGAGAATCAGAGTCAGTCTGTGTCACACAGTTAAACAAATCGCAAAACCATATTGCACAACTGGTCCACTTGGAGCCACTGTTGCCAAGCGCCTAAACACCGAGCTTTGTACCACTGTCTCTACTGCTTCCGAAATTTGAGAGAATAGAATTTGCATCTAGAGAGAATAACCAAGGTCCTTCCTTGACTCCTTACGTTAACTAGCTACCAATTTATGTGACTGGCTGCCCAAAAGAATGACCGATGTCCTCTATCGGGGCAAATCTAGATTTTTATGGGGTACACAGTTTGGTGGTTGGATGGGTGAGGGGAACTTACTTAGGAAAAACAGAAAAGTAGAATACCAACTTAGAGGGTTTGAAGGGGCTTATGCAAATGAACAGCCCTAAACGCTGTACTTGCCAACTCTTTGAGCTCCCTTTACTTTCCAGACCTCTGCACTTGCTGTCACTCTGCTTGGCACAGTTGCTCTCATTCTATTTGGCTAAATTCTATCTTCTACCTTCAGGCCTCAGCTTAGACATTACTTCCTCTGAGAGCTTTCTCTGAGTTCTTAAAAGTTCCCCACTACTGTCATAGAGCCTTTTAGTTTCTCATTTGGGCACAGATGACACTATAATAATTGACTGCTGGTATGTGTGATTCCAACACTACATTATAAAGAGCCAAGACTGTAGTCATTTTAGTACCCTCAGTCCCTACTGTAATATCTCCACATAGTAGGTACAGTACTCCATAGTTATTAAATGTGACTAAGCTACATACATGTTCTCTTTACCTGTTTTTATGTTCGTGTTCTCATGTTGCTAACCACCATCTGTGTGCCAATGACTATCAATTCTTACCTACAGCTCCAAGCTTGTTTTACAGATAGCTTTATAGAGCTATAATTGACATACAATAAGTGGCACATATTTAAATAGAGTATAAAATGAAATCATCGCCATAATCAAGTAGTGAACCTACTCATGTTTGGTGAACATTAGCCTAAAAGTTTCCTTGTGCCCCTTTGTAACCACTCCCTTCCTGCTGATCTGCTTTCTGTCTACATAGATTATATTAGTTTGCATTTTCTAGTATTTTATGTAAATGGAGTCATATAACATGCGCTATTTTTTTTGGTCTGGCTCCTTGCACGTAGCGTTAACTTTTTTGAGATTCATCCATGTTGTAGTCTGTATCAGCATATTTTTCCTTTTATTACTGAAAAAATTCCCTTGTTTTCTTATAATATTCTATTACATGGATATACTAGTTTATCCATCCACCTGTTAATGGACATTTGGGTTGTTTCTAGTCTTCAGCTATTATCATTAAAGCTGTTAGGAATATTCCTGTACAAATCTTTATATTGGACATGTATTTTCATATCTGTTGAACAAATACCTACGAGTGGTCTGGCTAGGTCATACGATGGTTGTACCATCTTACGTTCCCACCAGCAGTGTATGAGGCTTTCAGTTGCTCTACATCCTCTTCAACATGCTCTTTTATAGTCAATATTTTTGCCATTTTAATGGGTGTGTAGTAGTATCGCATTGTGGTTTTAATTTCCCTAACGACTAATGATTTTGAGCAATTTTCATGAGCTTACTTGACATCCATGTATCTTCGATGAAGTGATTGTTCAGTTTTTTTGCCCATTTAAAAATTCCCTTGTTTTCTTATTACTGAGTTTTGAGAACTCTATATATTCTGAATACTAGCTCTTCATCAGATATATGATTCACAAATAATTTCAAAGTGCAGAAACTTCTAAATTTTCATAAAGTTTATCAACTTCTTTTATGGATCATGCTTTTGGTGTCATATCTAAGAAATCTTTGTCTAACCCAAGGACACAACGATCTTTTTTCTAGAAGTTTTATAGTTTTAACATTTAGGTCCATGATCCATTTTGAGTTAGATTTTGTAGATGGTGCAAGGTATATATTGAAGTTCACTTTTTTGCTTTTGTATATCCAATTTGTTGAAAAGACTATCCTTTTCAATTGAAAAGTCTGAAAGGACTATCTTTTTCAACTGTCCTTTCTGCCCTGAATTACCTTTGGACCTTTGCTTAAAATCAGTTGTTCATACACATACGAATCTCTGGACTCTCTTTTCTGTGCTATTGATTTGTCTATCTTTGTACCAATACACAAGATTGATGTGTTGAAATCAGGTAGTGTTAGTTCTCCAACTCTGTTATTTTTCAAAGTTGATTTGGCTATTCTGAGTCTTTTGCATTTCTATTTAAATTTCAGAATCAGTTTGTCAACTTATAAAATGGAAAAAGTCTTTGGGATTTTGATTGGGATTGGGTTGAATCAATAGATCAGTTTGGGAAGAACTGACATCTTAAGTCTGAATCATGAGCATAGAGTATCTCCATTTGTTTAAGTGTCTTTAATTTCTCTCAGCAATATTTTGTAATTCTCAATGTATATGTTTTGCACATCTTTCGTCAGATTTAATTTTCAGTATTTAATATTTACTGCTATTGTAAATATCATTTAAAAAAATTTCAGATTGTTTTTCATTGCTGACTGTTTTAATCTTTCCCCCTACTGAAGCATAAAGTGCACAAATCTTAAGTGTATAAGTTGAAAAAATTTGATGTGTGACTACATTACTGTAATTGTCACCTAGTCAAGATATATAACATTTCCCACATCAGGAAGTCTTCCTCATGGCCCTTCCCAGCCAGGAGATCACTCTCTGACGTCCCTCACAATGTTTTTTATTTTCATATAAATGGAATCAACCAGGATGTACTCTGTCTGGCTTCTTTAGCTCAACATGATGTATGTGAGGTTCATCCATATTGTTGTGTGTACTGGTAGTTCATTCTTAGTCTTTGATCTCTAGTATTTTTCTTCTGTGAAAGGACATTTAGGTTATTTCCAGTTTTTGCTACTGTGACTAATGCTGCAATCAATATTCTTGTACACAAACTTAAGTATTCTTTTCTCTTGGGCATATGCCTAGTGGTAGCATTTCTGGGCAATAGGGTTCATGTACGACTAGCTTTAGTAGATAGTGTCAAAGTTTTCTAAAGTAGCTATACCAATTTATACTCTCCCTAGCAATACGTGAAAGTTACAGGTGTTCCATATCCTTGTCAATACTTGGCACTGGAATTCTTTTTAATTTTAGCCATTTTGGTGGGAGTGTTTAGTACCAAATTATGATTTTACTGTCCCTGATATAGCTATTGATGTAGAACTTCTTTTCATATGCATATTGGCCATTTAGAGAACATCTGAAAATCAACCAAAGTAATTAGCATTAACTTATTAAAGAAAAAATAAACATGGACATTTCAATAAAGGCAGAAAAAGCATTTTATATTGAATGCTTTCTCCCTAATGTTACAATCAAGATAGGAAGTCCATCATCACTACTTTTACTCAACACTATAGTAGACATCCTAGCCAGTGACAACCAGCAAGAAAAATAAAAGGTATAATGATTGCACAGGAAGATGTCAAACCATCTATCACAGATCACAAGACACTGTGATGACTGAAATTCTAAGAGTCTACAAAGTATTAGAAATAGTAAGGGAACTTAGCAAGATGGTTGAATATAAGGTCAATATGTAAAAACCAGCAGTGTTTCTATACACTAGCAACAAATATTAAAAATTTAGAATGCCATTTAAAAAGCATAAAAACCCTCAAATACCCAAGAATAAATTTAATGAAAGATATGTAAGACTTCTACACTGTAACCTACAAAACACTGCTGAGAAAAATTAAAGACCACTTAAATAAATGGAAGGGTGTATTATATTCATGGATTGGAGGAATCAACATAAAGATGTCAGAAAAAAAAGAAATGGAGGCAACCTAAATGTCCATCAACAGATGAATGGATAAAGATGTGGTATACAAAAAAAAAAAAAAAAAAGATGTGGTATACAGATATACGATGGAATACTACTCAGCCATAAAAAAGAATGAAATAATGCCATTTGGAGCAACATGGATTGGTACAGAGATTACCATACTGAGGTAAGTCAGACAAAGGCAAATATCATATGATATCACTTAATATGTGGAATCTAAAATATGATACAAATGAACTTATTTACAAAACAGAAACTGACTCACAGACATAGAAAACAAACTTATGGTTACCAAAGGGGGAAGATGCGGGGAGGGAAAAATTAGGAGTTGGGGTTAGCAGATACAAGCTAGTATATATAAAACAGATAAACTACTGCATAGGATAGGGAACTATATTCAATATCTTGTAATAAACTGCAATGGAAATGAAAAAGAATATCCATCTATCTGTATCTGAATCAGTCTGTGTACACCAAAAAGTAACACAACGTTGTAAATTAACTGTACTTCAATTAAAAAAAAATTAGGATCAGTTTTCCCCAAACAGATTGATCTATAGATTCAATGCAAGCCCAGTTAAAATCCTAGCAGGATTTTTTGTCTTGGGGCGGGGGTGGGGGTGGGGGGTTCTTTTTTTTTTTTGAAATTAACAGGTTCGTTCTAAAATTTATAAATAAATGGAAATAAGTTCTAGAAAATGTATAAAATGTAAATACAGAGGCCTTTGACTAGCCAAGGCAATCTTTAAGAAAAAGTTATAGGGCTTCAAGACTTATAAAGCTACATTAAGATAGTGTGGGACAAGGTTAGACAGACCAACGTAATAAGAACCTGGAAACAGACCCTCATATATGTGGTCATCTACTTTACAGCAAAGGTGCCATAATCATTTAGTGGGGGAAATGGCAAATGACAGCCTTTTCAGCAAGTAGGGCTGGGTCAATCGGCTATCCATAAGGGGGGAAAAGGAAACTTGATCCCAACCTCCTACCTTTCATAAAAATGAATAAACCTGTCTGTGAAAGGTAAAATACTCAAGCAACAAGAAGAAAACACAGGTGACTATCCTCATGGCTTTGGAGCAGACAAGGCCTTACATATGATACAAAAAGCACTGATCACAAAAGGAGAGATCAGCAAACCCAGGCAGTTTTACCTCAATTATTTCTGTAATTCTTACGATCCCCTACAATCACTAACCTATTTAAGAGTCACTTGGCCTGTAATACAGCAGTTGTCTCCCAAAAACTGTTCTTTTCCCTTTAATCATTCTTCCATAGTACAGACAGAATAACATAAAAATGCAAATTTAACTGTTACTGCCTTTTTTGAGTAAAACTCCTATAACGGGTTAACATCTTTAAGAGAATTACATCCAAACTTCTCAGCAGATTACAACTAGCCCTTTATAATCTGGCAGTTACCTGCCTCTCCACCACCCAGTCAGTCTGCTTCTAGCTTGAATTTTGGCTCTACCAATTTCAGAGTTCACATTATCACTTTCTAACATTCGGCCTATTCTGCCTGAATTGCCTTTTCCATTTCCTTCACTAATTCGAATTCATCTTTCCAGACTGAGGTTCCGGTACAACTATTTGAGGATTCCATCCGTATACCTTATATTCGGCTGCGTCCCTTGTTGCTATCACATCACTGACTATTGCCCTTCTTTGGTTTTAGCACTTTGAACAAAACTGGCTTAAGTTTCTGGAAGGCGTTAACATCATTGAATCCCAGGACTTAGTTTAGATTCGGGATGTGGCAGACACTCGAGTTCAGTTACTTGTTTACCTCTACTGAGAGCCGCTCACTCCCACTCCTTCCTGCTCCCCCCCCCCGCCCCCATCCCCGTCCCGTGGAACTTGCTGGAAGCTTCTTCTATCTGAATTGCACGGGTCAAAGGGCGGTGACGGAAGGCCTGACCAAAGAGGTGGAAAGTAAAGCAGCACTGAGACAAATTCAGGCCACCTTTCTCCCTTCAGTGCCTTCGGATGGTACACGTTTGTCTTCTGTCTGGGAAGCCAAGTAGGAAGAAAGCCTGGGCCTGTGTCGTTCTGGGGAAAGGAACAGTTCACCCGCACCGGAACCAAAAGGTTTCCTCCAGTCCAGCCTCTGCAAGGGCGGAGCGACTTCCGGCGAGTCCGAGGCCTTTAGGGTTCCCAGCGCCAAGATCCCGGCATCGACGCGCCATCCGGAACTCGCTCCCGGAAAAGAACACGTAGCCGAGAACGTCACGGGTCACGAAAAGCTTGGCTGCCTCCGGGAGCCATGATGAGAGCTGCAGAGAAAAGGGAGCTCGATGTACCTTGTGTTATTATTATTAACAGACATACAAACGACCCCAAACGCCACACGTTCCTGAGCGATAACAGTACGACACAAAAGTCCTTTCGACCTACCACCCACTGAGGCTCTGCGCCTGTGTGGGTGCGCGCAGGGACTGGTTTACGCCGCGGCCTGCGTAACCATGGCTGCAGGGGGCGGGGCCTGACAGGCTGCTCGCCGGCCGGGGGTGGGGGCGGGGTGGGCCAGGAGAGTCGGTCCTCCAAGGTCCCAGCCCAACACGCGCCCGCGCTTCACCTCCCCTCCCCTCGCGGCACGCTACGTGGCTGCTCATTGGCTACGTAGGACGGAAGCTCGGTTGGTGTTTCTCCAGAAGTTCCCCCTTGGGCGGCGGCGGAGCTGGTAACCTCGGTAGGAGCAGCACCAGCAGCGGTAACAGTAACTGTTAGAGATGGCGGCGGCTGCTGCGGCACCTGCAGCAGCCCAGAGGTGCGTGTTTTTCCTTCTCTTTGCTATTATTTGTATCCCCCTTCGTCTTTCTTTAGTTAGAGAGCCCTGCTGAAGTCGTTGTTTTCCTGGCAGGTTTTTCCGGAGCTTCTCTGATGCTCTGATCGACGAGGACCCCCAGGCGGCGTTGGAGGTGAGAGAGCCGGTTCACTGTGCTCTGGGGAACGCAGCCGCGTTGGGTTCCGGCCCACCCCGCCTCTTCCCAGCACTGTCTTCCTGGGGTCGGGGCTGCTGCTTTTCCTGTCTCAGCCCCGATGTTGACAGACTCCGCCTCTCCCTTCTGTGTCCCGCAGCGGCCCGGTTACGCTTCCCATCCCTAGTCCGTTCCTGTATCCTTGGAGCTGCTTAGTAAAACCTGCTCTCCATTTTGGGGGTAGAGGTAACATTCATAGTTGGTCTGAAAGGGCTTGTTTGTTTTTTAAATGGCATTTGTGACTGAGAGCAAAAAGTGAAATCTAAGGCTTGATGTTTATTCATTCGGTTTTTCGTTTGACAATCATCCTTGCCATTTCTGTGTACCAGGTTTGTGCTGAGTGCGTGTATGAACTCACACTATTGGAACAGAAACCTTTTCCCGTGTGTGCCCGAAAATTTCCAGATGTCCAGTCACTGTTCATTACCCACTCATTTGTTTATTTCTCAAAACAATTTCTTGGGGGCAACTGTGGAAGGCACTGTCTGCTCTGGATTAAAGTCTTATTTATGTATTTAACTGACTTGGAAGGCACTTTGTGTTTGTGTTAAGTGAAAAACTATAACGCTGTGAAGGAAAGCAAAAGAGCAAGAGTTAAATAATAATTTGAAGTAATAAAGAGAGCCCAGACTAAGAATACATGATGTAGTGGGTCACAAAATTTAGCCAGGGGTTTCTTGCTTTGAAGCATAAAAAAGAGGAAACTTTGTTTTGCTCTTATGGCTTAACATATGTAAGGTTAGGAATTTGAGGCAAGAGAACCTTTTTCCTAGCTATGACTTCTAAAAGAAATTTGTTCCGTGGTTAGTGGAGGAGGTGACATTTGAGAAGAGGCATGAGGGAGTGAGCTTGGAAGCTCTGGGGAAAGATTATTTCAGGCAGGAAGAGGAGTCAGTGTCAGGATGCTGAGGTAGGAATGAAGTCAGCTGTGCAAGGAGCAGCAAGAAGGCCCATTTGGTTAGAGTGGGATGAAAGTGGAGTAAGAAATGAGGTGGGGAGGAAACAAGGGCGTGGGTCCTTTGGGGCCTTTTAGGTTGGATTATGCTTTTGGGGCTGGGATACGAACACCTTCAAATAAAGTGGTTGATTACTCGGTAGTGTTGTGATGTTTCCTAGTGATGCTTTTGGGATCACTATTAGAGTAATGTTACCAGAGGCACTGAGAGTTTTTCTCCATAATTCCTTATGTCAGCTAAATAGCTGTTAATTTTCAGAATCTACCTTTGTTATGGTCCTCTTAGGCCCCATGCCTCCTTTGGAAATCTAGTTTATATAATAGTTGCTATTAAAGGATATTAATGTAATGAATTCTTTGTCACGTTACATCTCAGTTACTTTTAAAATTATCTATTGAAGTGGGATATCTAACACAAATCTTAAGTCTGTACTAATGAACTTGAAGTTTTACATGTATGTATACCACCCAGATCAAGATATAGAATACTTCCATTCTCAAGGCTTTCTCGTGTTTTTCCCCAGCCAATAATTCCTCTTACCCACCTGTTCTGTACTCTGTCACCATCAGTTAGTCTTTCTTGGACTTCATATAAAAAGTATCATACACTAGGTATTCAGTTGAGTGTAGATATTCTGTCTTGCTTTAAACATTATGGGAGATACATCCATAAGTTATTTGCTTTTCACTGCTGTGTAGTATTCCACTGTATTAATATAGCACAGTTTATTCTAACAGTGAACATTTGGGGTATTTCCAGTTGTTAGCTAGTATGAATAAAACCACTGTGAATTTTCTTGTACATGTATTTTGGTGAACACATGCAGTCCTTTTTTTGGGAGTGCATTTGTTTTTTTGTTTCTAGGAGTGAAATTGGATAGTGTGGGTGTGTGATTAGCTTTAGTACATTTGTCCGTAAAGTGTGGCTCTTGGACCAGTAGCATCAGCATCACTTAGGAACTCAGAGAAATGCAAATTCTTGGACCCCACCCCAGATTTTGTTTTTTATTTTTTTTGGCTGCGCTGCAGGCATGTGGGATCTTAGTTCCCCAAACAGGGATCAAACCCGTGTCCCCTGCAGTGGAAGCATGGACTGCCAGGGAATTCTCCACCCCAGATTTTCTGAAAGTACTTATGAATCTGGTAGGCCAGTTCTCCTTACCCGTCCATTTTACAGAAGAAAACAGACCCAAAGAAGTCCAAGTGATCTGTCATAGAGATGTATGTGGCCAGTTAGAGGCAGAATAGGGGCCTCAGGACACATGTTTCCTGATTCTTAGTCTAGTGCTGTAGAATAGCGGCTTTCAAAAGCATGATCCCCAGACCTTCTGCAGAAGAATCACCTGGGAATTTGTTAGAAATGCAGATTCTCAGGACCTACCACAGGACCTACCACCTGAATCAAAAACTGGGAGTGGAGAGAATGATCATGATAAGAACCAGCTTGTGTTAAGAGGAAATGTTCTTTTTAAAACTTAAGATGACCTTCTCACAGAGATAAACAGGCAAATGTTAATTACTAAGTAATTGGTAATAATGAGTAGGGCCGGAACCTTGATGAGAAGTGAGAGTCTGTTTCCCTCTAGATTTTCCCAAGGGTTGGTTTAACAGTAGCTATTTTAAAATTAAGGTCGCTTGATATTACATCAGTTAAAATGTCACATTTTTATATAAGACCATCAATTAAGAATAAAGAGAAAGTGTATCAAGCTGATTACATTTTTCATTCATTAAACAAACAACGTTAGTGGCAAATGCTGTACTGGGAGCCAGCGAGCTAAAGATGAAACTACTGTAGTGAGGGAGTTTGTAGTCTAGTGGAGAGAGACAGGCAAGTCAACAGATCATTAAAATATAAGTACTCCAGTGGAGTGGTGTATCAGGTACAGTAAAGAGCGTAGCAGAGGCTAACTGGGGAAGTAAAAAAAACTTTGCAGAGGAAGTCTTAATTCAGTAGAGGGAGGAAACATATATGTGGATTATGAGAATCTTTTGAGGCCCAGTGTGAGTAGTGCTTAAGAGCATGGGCTCTGGAATCAGACTGCTTGGGTCCATAGCCTGGTTTCAAGAAAGTTCCTGCTATCACTTTTCTGGATCAGGTTTCCTGTCTGTAAAATGGGATTAACTAGGACCACTTGAAAGGGTGATTATGAGGATAAGTAATGTAAGGTACAAGGGTGAGGCCCTTGAGGTAGACATCTTACAGATTCTTCTCTAGGTTCTAGCCACGCTGGCTTGCTTTCTGCTACTCAAATGTGTCGAGCTCAGTCCTGGTGCAGGGCCTTTGGACTTGGCAGTTCTTTTGCCTAGAACGTACTCTCTATTGACTACCTCTTGTTTTGCTTGGAAATGCTCATCACTCTAGATTTCTCTGAAATGTCACCTTCTCAAGGAAGCTGTTTTCTCTGACGACCTTATCTGAATTGGGCCCCAATGTAAGCTTCAAGAGTGCAGGGGTTTTGTGTATCTGTTTACCACTGTGTTCTCAGCGTAGTGCCCGGGATGTAGTAGGCACTCAGGTGTGTTAGATGACTCCTACCACAATTCTTGGAACAACTGTGAGGTGCATTTACAAGGACGCTGAGGCTAAAGAGATTAACTTGCTCAAGGTTATCGAGTTTAGAAGTGACAAGTCGCAGGTTCAAGGTATCAGGGTCATCTTCTGGAGGAGTGGGTAGGATTGGGGTGTATGATACAATTGTTTGGGAGCTGACTTTGAAGTAGTTGACCACAGATAGCTTTGTTGAGGGCATAGCTGGTTAGCATAAAGTATACCAGTTCTACATGGTTATGTGATTTTTCTCTAGGGGTGCTTGCTAGTTTAGGAATGGAGAAGGCTTGATACTCTTGTTTATCCATGATTGGGGTTTAGCTGTGACTAGAAGAAAATGGCAAGTGGAGACAGGCTGAGATATTCAGAGCTAAAGGCCTTTAAATGTTAGGTCAGTCTGAGCAGTCTGCTTTTGCTTTTAATCTTAACAAGTAACCTTTTTGGATAGCATTTTAAGAGAGCCAAAGATTTGGAAATTAATTTTCTAAGATCCAAGTCTTAAACAATTTTAATGCCTTAAAAAGGAATTTTCCCCCTCTCGTTCTGTGTTATCAGGGTACTTCCTTTATCATTATCTTGTTAAAGATTTCAGTGTAATTATATTTTACACTTCATGGGTTTCTTTACTTTTGTGAACTATAACACAACCCATTTTCTGTGAGAAGTACTATATCTTTGGATACGTTTTGTGTAAGTCTGATTAAATAGCCCTTTGCTGCTGTGATTCAAATGTTGGCCCTGAAGTCCTTGCCTTTTGAGATACCTCTCTTTAGTCCCTTTGTATTCTAGCAGCCAGCAGCTGTTGTCACAGAAACAGTAGAACACTGAAAACACTGCCACAAGTCAGATGTAGTTAAGACAACCACAAGTAATTATTTTAACGTCACTTTTTCTGGTATATTCCTTATTCAAAATAAATTTATTGTTGTGTTTTATTCATGACTTACAAGTTGGTGTGTTATAATGTTCAGTTTGTGTTGAGTGGTTTTTTGGTAACTTTTTTTATTGATAGCTTAATAAGTCAGTTGCTTAGTTTATTTAACTGAATGACCATAACTGGTTCTCCTTAACCAACAATTGGTTTGTGTTTTTAAAGGTCACTTGCAAGTTGGTTCAAAATTCAGAAGTTTATACCTGACTCCTAAAGAAAAGGAATATTTTATTCATCTTTGAACCTCCAGTGTCTGGCCTATGTTTATTCCATAATATGTGTTTAAAAATACTTTTTGAAAAACAAACAGAAAAACCTGACTACTGAAAAAAATAAAAATACTTTTTGAATTGATGATCCAGATATTATTATAATCTGTAACAGCCTTTTTGACCTATAATATACATTTTCTGGGTGAGGAGAGGCTGGAAATGTGGTTTTATGATATATTTGAGTAGATATGTAGGAAGCCATCAGCTGTTTTCAAAATTGTTTGAAAGCTTAGTGGAAGATGGTGTTTTTAGCTTAAGAATTTCAAAGTATTAGAAAATCTTGTATTAGTACAAATGTTAGATGGTGTGTGAAAGAAACTTGGAGTAAAATTTTACCATGAGGCAATGTTTAGTGGTTAAAATTTGATTTGGAGTCAGACAGACCTGGATTTGAATCCTATCTCTGGCGCAGTCACTGACTAGGAAGTGAGGGAATGGATTTTCTGCGCACATCTGGGGGAAGAGCATTCTAGTGAGAGGGAGCAGCAGGTGCAGGGTCCTGAGATGTTCGAAGAACAGCAAGGAGGCCATTGTGGCTACAATGGTGGCGCAAGGAGAAGAGTTTTAAGAGGTGAGATGAGAGGGAGAGCAGAAGGTTATATCGAGGAGGGCTTTGCAGATCATTGGAAGGACTTGGGCTTTTGCTATGAGTCAGCTGGAAAGATGTTGGAAAGTTTTGAGCAGAGACATAGTAACAAGATCTGATTTTCATTACTGCTTGGATCAGGGTGATAGGGGTTAAGATAGTAAAAAGTGGTTTAGATCTTAGGTATGTTGGGTTTTAGGTTTACGATTACCAAGTATAGTATACATTGCTTTGTGAGAATCACACTGCGAGGTTCAAGCAAAGCCACATGTGTGGCTATTGAAGTAATTTTGCCTGTTAAGGAAACTACCAAGTCCCTAGGGTGTGTGGGCAATGGGTAGAGAATCAAAGCCTTCCTGTTTGCCTGCATTTGTCCTTGGCTTCACTGATCGTGCTCTCTCTTCTTGCATCAGTATTGTTCCAGCTACCACTTATGAACTGTGACTGCCCAGACTGGCAGAGTTTTAATCGCTCTGTTAATTCTTGATCAACTGATAGTAGCTATCTATGAGATATTGCATCTGGGCTTTTGACAGAATGCTGTAATTTCTTAGGCCATTGATAAGAGGATAGGAGAGGACCAGGTAAACTTGATTATGTATTTATTGGTTCCATTAACCTCTCTGAGCTCTAGGTTTAACTTCCATTTTTTAAATTTTTTTTATTTTTGTTTTTATTGGACAGCTTCACATTTTCTAGGCATCTCAAACTGTACATGATCTTTGAATCTTCTCCAAATTAGAAGGAGAAAATCAGTGGTGGTCAATGTATATGAACTAAACTCTCCAGAATAAATGAGGTGATAATAATGACCATTTATTGAGTTCTGCTGTAGGCCAGGAACTGCTAAGTGCTTTAGGTAGATGTTACATTCAGTTGTGGTCTTTTGAGGGGAGAAGGGAGGAGAAAGGGGGATATTGATCCTCTTGGAAAGAAAAGCTCCAAACTTGTTTCCCTGTTATCTTTCCTCCAAATACTTTATGATAATAAGTTATTTGATTAAAAATCATGTTTAATTAGAATTCGATGGCTTTTAAAAAACATGTACTGACACTCAACGTGTTTGTATTTGTAGGAGCTGACTAAAGCTCTGGAGCAGAAACCAGATGATGCACAGTATTACTGTCAAAGAGCTTATTGTCACATTCTTCTTGGGAATTACCGTGGTAACTTTTCTTACAAAGTATACTGACTCTATAAGTTACTTACAAATTTTGCCCAAGATACAATGAATCAAATAAAATAAAGGTTATCTTCCAGGATTTTTAACTTGGTCTTTCATACAAGGTAAAGTAGCCGAAATGTGACAAACATGTTAAGCATCACCCATTTAAATTTTATGGTTGTCCGTTCTTTCTTCAGTGGGTGTAGAATTTGTACAGATTTCATTCATGGTTACTGGATATGCTAACAAAGAATAACATCAAATTTACTATTTTACAAAGTATTTAAATGAATTCCCTTGTTTTATTTTTTTATAAAAAGAATGTATTTCTATATTCTGTAATTTTAATTATCTGGATAGATAATCTGAGTAGGGAGAAATTAAATACCTTGAGTCAGATTACATAAATGATGTTAATGAGAAAATTAGATGAACTTTGTGATACAGAGCTTTATTCATTGCCTGAAGCGCTTTAAGAAGGAAGTTCAATATTAGGTCATTAGGAAGGTATGAGGGTAATTTTATTTTGGATTAACTTTTCCTAATTTAAAATCATTTGTCCATTCCACCAGCTTGAAAACTTAAAAATCAGAGGCTAATTCAAATTTTGTGTGTAGTATTTGTTAGGATCCATAAGTAACTGACTAAAAAACCCATTTTTTTTCATATGCAGACGCTGTTGCTGATGCAAAGAAATCTCTTGAACTTAATCCAAATAGTTCCATTGCTCTGCTGAGAAAGGGGTATGCAGTAACTACTCTTCTTGCTGGGTCTGGACTATAGTTTCTTGAATGAATTAATTGTAAGCTTTATATAAATAGTAAATTCTGTATTTATACATTTTATAGCTGAGATAGGATTCAATTTTAGGTATATTTTATACTTTTATTGTAGTATAGTTAGTATATATATATATAGTTTAAAATAGTGATGGTTGAAGGCAAAGTCTAGATGAAACTCTTGGATTTCACATCCCTTTTTTGCTTCATCATTTGGAATTTACTGTATTTAATTGACTAGAGAACATCTGTTCCTCACCCAAGCTGGACAGGCTACATTTAATGAAGACTCTGTTATCTGTGTACTTTATATCCCAGTTTGTTTCTGTTGATAAGTGTGACTTTATTCTTTAAGAATCAGAAACGTCTTTAATTCCTTAATATAACTATATTTTGGAATAAGCAAGAATATACAATTAAAATCAAGAAATTCCTTCTGAAATGAGTTCCAAAATTGGATTCTAATTATACTAGAATTTATTATACTAGAATTATACTAGATATTATAGTAGAGTATTTTAGGAAATCTCTTGGCTGGCTTATTAACATATACTTAAATTCTTTCTTTTAATAGTAGGGAAAATAGTTTCTTTTTTTTTATTATTTAGAAAGAAGGCTGTTTTTCATGATCTCATGTGTGTGTATTTGTTTTTAATATTCTCATGCAGGATATGTGAATACCATGAAAAAAACTATGCTGCTGCTCTAGAAGCTTTTACAGAAGGACAGAAATTAGATAGTAAGTATTAGAATTATATGTTAGTACACTAATCCATTATACCTATGTGTCTTAAATACCATAGCTGAATTTTGTTAGTGTAATCTCAAGTTAATTATAGAAACCCAGCTTTTTTCTCTTCTTGATGACATTTCGTGTTGATTGCAGAATTTGAATTTACTTAAAAATTGATTAAATTGGCCTTTCTTTAGCACTTAAATCACAGATAAACTATCATCAGAAGCAGAAAACTACATAAACACTTAGTGTGCTCCCAAGTACTTAGTCTGGCTTTATTTTTTTTCTAATGGATAAGTGAAAGTATAATTTGCTCTCACATTCAGAAGTCTATTTAAGTTATTATCCAGATGGCTGAGATAATGAAATCTTAAAATGAAAATTTTTATTGAGAAATGAAGTGTTAAGTTTGGGGTAAAGTATGATAGGGTATTGAAGAAACATGGAGGTTTGAGAGTATTGTGAGTTTCTAATATCACCTTTTTGAGAGAAATAGATGAAAATTATCACAGCAGTATAGATATCTGTGCATAATATATAGAAATTGTAAAATCCAAGTATCAAAAACTCTGCAGAGTACAAAAAGGTTGTAAGTAATCTATAGTTACAGTACATAATCCTAATTGTGTACTATCATTTTATCTTCATCTTATGATAGAGTGTCATCACAATTCTCCAAAGCAGTAGCTCCTAACTGGGAATGGTTTTGCCCCATAGGGGACATGGAGCAGGCTTCAGTAGTTGTGGCTCGCGGGTTCTAGAGCACAGGCTCAGTAGTTGTGGTGCACGGGCTTAGTTGCTCCGTGGCATGTGGGATCTTCCTGGACCAGGGATCGAACCCGTGTCCCCTGCATTGGCAGGCAGATAAAATTGATTTTTTAAACATCAGAATTCTTCAGGATGAACAAGTAACTAACAGGTTTAATATTAGGATAGCTATAAACTCTGTTAGGACAGGTATTTTTGTCTAATTCACTGTTGCATCCACAGTGCCTAGAATAGTGTTTGGAACATAGGTATTCAGTAATTATTTGTTGAATGAATATGTGAGGTTGTGCGGATGAGTGATGTTACAGTCAGTTTGTTCTTTCTAGGTACAGATGCTGATTTCATTGTCTGGATTAAAAGGTGTCAAGAAGCTCAGAATGGTAAGTATGCAGGTTTCCCGTGGTCTTTCCGTTTAAAAAGAAGTAAATGTTTGACATTTGTTTGTTTTGAACTTTATAACTTATAATTTAAGTAGTGGATGTTCTCTTAGGTTGGGCTTTCCCAAGGTATTTTGATTTTTTTACCTCATTCGATATGTTGAAAGAGAAATTTGGATGGATTTGTTTTGCAGTGGTATTACTGGTAAGAAATTACTGAGGAGTCTCAAGTGACTCCAGGATGCAGTTAAACCCCTTTCCCTTATTAGGTATGCATGGAGAATTGGTTTGCTTAATCACTATGTTTGTGCCATAGAAATCATGTATGTAATTTTGCCTGTACACGTACTGTTACCTGAAAATGTTTCCTTTTTATGTTTTTAATAGGATCACAGCCTGAGGTGGTAAGTCCAAAGGTTTTATCCTTTGTGTGTGTGTGTGTGTTTTTTATTTTTTTTTAATTTTTGGCTGTGTTGGGTCTTCGTTTCTGTGCGAGGGCTTTCTCCAGTTGCGGCGAGCGGGGGCCACTTCAGCGCGGTGCACAGGCCTCTCGCTGTCGCGGCCTCTCCCATTGTGGAGCACAGGCTTCAGACACGCAGGCTGAGTAGTTGTGGCTCACGGGCCCAGCCGCTCCGCGGCATGTGGGATCTTCCTGGACCGGGGCACGAACCCGTGTCCCCTGCATTTGCAGGCGGACTCTCAACCACTGCGCCACCAGGGAAGCCCCTATCCTTTGTGTTTTTACTTAATTATATTATTACTAAGTATATTTGAGGCTGGACTCGGAATGAGCTTTCTGTCAGTTACATATCTCTCTAGGGCAGTTTTACTAATTTTCTTCCTCCAAACGCTGTCTCTTCCCTTCTTACTTAGGGACAACTTGGAGGCCACCATTGACCCAGGACAAGTTCTTTAGATTTACAGTCTGAACTGGCACACGTAGTTTAGAAAAGTTTGGATTGGTTAAGAGTCACTTTGTTTCTCAGTGGTCAGTGTAGAATGTTTGTTGCAGAGAGGCCAGCCATAAATGGTGTAAGACAATATCAGGAAGGCACCATGGAAATAGTGCTTCATATGTTTTTCCAGAGCAGTTTGATGCCATTGTTAAGCCTGAAGGTTATGCTATAGCCTTAAAAATGTTTTTTTAAATGTTATTGTTATTTTCAGCTTAGAGAGTTACTGAATCTTGAAACTGGACATTTTATATGTAACCTTTTCCAAACATATCTTCAGAAATTTTTCTGTTTTTTATCCTTCTTTTAATTTAGAAGAAAAACGGTTTTTTGAAATTGAAACTCGTAAAATTTTAAAAATGCTGAGTAACAGGGAGATCAGCTCGGTGCTTTGTGACCACCTAGAGTGGTGGGATAGGGAGGGTGGGAGGGAGGGAGATGCAAGAGGGAAGAGATATGGGGACATATGTATAACTGATTCACTTTGTTATAAAGCAGAAGCTAACATCATTGTAAACCAATTATACTCCAATAAAGATGTTAAAAAAAATAAAATTAAAAAACAACAACTGAGTATTCTAATTCCTGTGAAGATGAGTATTATTTAACAATTATGGATACCATGCTCTGTAAGAAGTTTTCATGTAGTTATTCCATATCAAAGTATTCCATATCAAACTGTAACACTGGGTAAATTAATAATACATGCATTTTTAATATGCAGTTACTAAACTAACTTGTAAAAATCTTTCTCTTTGAACTTGTCAAAATCAGTCTGCATCCCAGAGGACTTATCAGTCAAAAATCAAGTAAGTGTTTGTTTTTCATAATGCGTGATAAATATGCCTAAAGGGAGAAAACGCTGTTGTTTAATAGTAAGCAAGTCCTTACCTGTGATTTAAGTATTTCTTAGTTTATAAAAGAAATCATATTAAAGCCTTGAAAAACTAATTGTAAGACTGTTAACTGATTTGAATTAGTGTTTATATTAAGGTTAAAATCAAATCAATTGCCAATTAAAACTTACTTCACCTGATTCCACATTATGTCACCTTTCCATGTATTAAAGAGAGTCTCTTCCATTTAAGTTATTGCTGTTACCTAGGTAAATAAGTTAGTAGACTTGATAGAATTGTAACTCTACCTGCCTTTTATATATGGAGTAAATTTTTCATAGAATAATTCTGCATGAGTTGAAAGTCACTTGCTGAGGGCAGCAGTTACAATCATGAATAAGTATTTAGCAAGGATTTGAGTTATTTTTAGTTGGTCATTAGCTGTGTGTACAGCTTGTATTCTCAGTGTAACAGAAAGAAACACAAGGCATTAATCTCGGGCTTTGCATCCTAACTGAATTTCAAAGGAAAACTGTGCGTCTTTTAAAGATCCAGTGCTTTTGACGTAAAATGGCTTGAAAATCTTAAAACCATTTACTCGTGTTCTTTCTGGGGAGATACAGGATGACTCTCCAAGTACCTAGTAAACAAGGAACTTTAGTGACAGGAGCAGGGGTAGGGTACATAAACTTTATAATTGGAGCGTTTGGAGTATAAAATAATCCCACATTGATGTAATAAATATACCATGTATCAGGGTACTGTGCTTAGTCCTGGGAATGTGATAGTGGCAGGATAGATAAATAGCTCTGCTCTCATGGAGTTTATAATCCACTCTAATTTGAAAGTGATGATATATTTTTAGAGCTTTCAGTGGGAAAGATACACATAATTAGAATCTCTAGGCACACTAATCTTTCCACATACTTTGAGATTGAAGGAAGGTACTATGTTTAATATTGTGCCTGGCAGAATGAGTTAAATTATTTTAATTTTAGCTCATTTGCTTCTGTTCCCTGTGCTCAGGGCTGTTTGCCCTCAGCTTCAGTAAAGAGATCCTGGAGTGCAGGGTCAGGTTGACCTGGGTCCAGTGTAACACCTGCTACTGATGTGCCAGTTGCCTCACCCTTCTGAGCTTACTTTTTTTTTCATTTGTAAAATAGGGATGGAAGTGTTTACTTCTTAGTATTAGGTTGAAGTGAGAGGATAAAACTGTTGGTGTATTAGAATTGTTACCTGTTAGAATAAATTTTATCTTTAAAACTAGCTGTGCATGTGGCCTCATGCTGTGTGGTGTGGCCAAAAAAAACCAATTAGCTTAAGCACAACAGTATTAGAGATATGTTAGAACCTAGAAAATTATGTAAGTATTTATTAAATCCACTGGAGGGGTTTTGGACATCATCAACCTTACTTTTCTCTTCCCTTAGTACAGGTCATATGAAATTAGTTACATAAAATTGTTTCTGTGAATCAACAGCTGCTTTGCTATTTTGTTCCTCAAGGTGGAGCTCTTGTTGTTCATCAGATTATATACAGTTTTTATCTTGACAAAACAAGCAACAACTTTAAGAAAATTTAAGTTCGGTTTTAAGTTTCCTTTTTCTTTTTTATAGGTATGACTGGTATCAAACAGAATCTCAAGTAATCATTACACTTATGATCAAGAATGTTCAGAAGAATGATGTAAATGTGGAATTTTCAGAAAAAGAGGTTATTATAGTTTTTGAATTATTTTTGGTTGAGGTTAAATACGTTTATTTGTAAATATAAATATATATTGCAGAATAATCTATAGAAGTCTATTAGATATATATCATTTTTTCCTGAGATAATGTGGAAAATGCTGATGAAAATCTGAAGCATTGCTTTTCCATTTGAATCATTTTAAGTTTTGAAATGAGTATGTATACTGTAGGTTATAGCTAGGTGTGCATTGTTTTCTCTTTCTTTAGATTTGGAATTCAAAGCAGAATTTGGTTGACAAATATAAAAGACATTAGTAAGATACGTGCTTTGGTTACACATATGTGTGGTATACTTCATGAAAAAGATCCACTTAATTTTTGTGACTTATATATCTTAGAGTTTACTAACCATATTAAATGAGTATAACTTTCAATAACTTGGTTTCTTAGCATTTAGTAGAAAACCTTGTGATAGATATTTAAGAGCGTTCATGGTAGAACTAGATGTTTTGCACATGAATATTTCTTTGTTACGTACTGTCTTATTTTGTTCTTGTAGATTGAGTTTCCTTGAGATTTAAATGTTCAGTATGTGTTATGAAACATACTCTGTTCTGCTACTTAATTATGTATACGAGAATTCATGCGAAGGATACCAGATTTTTAAAAGATTATTTTGAGATTCTTAAGTCTGATATTCCATAGAAAGTTTTGAAAATAATCTGCAGCAGTACTGAAGTTCTGTAATTGTAGTCAGTTTAAGTACTTTACCCTTCTTTAAATAAATTTATAAAATGTGCTACTAATTTTGTGATCATTAGTTGTCCGCATTGGTGAAACTTCCTTCTGGAGAGGATTATAATTTGAAGCTGAGACTTCTTCATCCTATAATACCAGAACAGAGCACATTTAAAGTACTTTCAACAAAGGTAAGATAATTGAAAATGGTTGTCAGTGGTAATCTGTGATTGTGAGCTTATAGATCCTTCCAGCTACATATCTTTAAATTAAATACAAACAATAATTTTTGAATAGTTTTTCCACCTTCCCAAATTCTAGGAAAATGGATTGTAAAAATCTAACCTCAAAAGTGTTTATATGCTTATTAAGATAGGTAGAATACTTCTCAATAAAGAGGTTTTCATAAAAGATACAGTGATCAGCATTTTTTTAAGATTTGATACTGACAGTGTCTCATGTCTTGAACTTGTCATTTTGGTCTGTTGTGATATACAAATACTTCTCTCACACTTTCTTATGCAGTTAAAAATACAGACTACTATAAAGATGAATCTGCTTTCTTGTTTTTTAGTTAAGCTGACTTTTAGGTTACTTTGTTATGAAGGATTAATGAATAATTTAAATTGCTGTTTGAGTAACCATAATTTTTAGATTCCTTTATATTTTCAAAAAGAAGTAAAAATATGCAATAGAATTAAAATTCATGGTATATATCAGCTACCAGTCAAAAGATGTAGTACGAGTACGTAGAAGTATAATTTAGGAGGAAAAATACTAATACTAAGCTGAAAATCAAAAAATCTGACTGGTTCTTTGCTTGCCCTGTTAATTTAGAGTAGTCACGCATAGGACAAGATTTTCAGCATCTATAAAAATGAGAGGGATATGGACTGTGAACTCTGAAATCCTTTCATCTGTAAGATTGTATGAAGGTATATGATGAGTTAATGAGTAAGAATGATATAAATTCCATTACTACACCTTTTTTATGCATATGTCCTGCAACACAGTGCGTTATTTAACTTTTGAGTTTAGTTGTGTGAATTTTCCTCTCATAGAATAGAATCAGGGTTGGCCTGTGTCATGAAGAATGGTAACTGGGCCTGCAGGAAGAAGGGGACACCTGAAGAGGGTTGGAGCAGGAAGTAAAGAAGTAAAGAAGCAGTAGTTTTTGCATCTAGTTAAAAAAGATCTGCTCACTTATCTATTGGAAATGTACAAAGTACAAAGCTGTTTACTTAAGAGGCAGAGATAGGAAACAGTTGCTTGGACAATAGAAAGTGAGAAAAAGGGTGACATACTGTGAAGATTTTCATCTTACTGGCCCCATCCACATTGGGTAGAATTTAATAAGATATATTGGGTACAATAAGCACAAAACTATAACTAGATTTGAGAGGGAGATAGGTCAGAAAATTAGGAGTTTGGCATTTTTGTACATCTTTCTATTGAGAGGTTGTTAATGCATGTTTTTTTGAAGTAATTTAAATGTAAATTGATTTGTGTGATAGATGGCAAATAACTTAAAAACCTGTGTTACTGAGCCACCTTGTATAATGGAATAGTGTGGTTGGTGAATACACAAGTATGTGTGGCTACAATTGAGGATTTAACTAAGCAGTGTCCTGTCTTATTCTTTATTTTCCTTTGAATCTTGTGAGTGCTTATTGATTCTAACCATTCCCCAGCCCCTCTTACTGTGTTCCCAGTTTACTTTTTTTGCCCCTTGCTCCTTTCTTTAAATGCTACATAACTACTTTCCTTTCCTGTATACTAGTTTGTTTATATGTATACATTTATTTCCCTTATTCTTTTTTTTTTTTTTTTTTTTTTTTTTTGCGGTATGTGAGCCTCTCACTGTTGTGGCCCCTCCTGTTGCGGAACGCAGGCTCAGCGGCCATGGCTCACGGGCCCAGCCATTGCGTGGCATGTGGGATCTTCCCGGACCGGGGCATGAACCCATGTCCCCTGCATTGGCAGGCGGACTCTCAACCACTGCGCCACCAGGGAAGCCCTATTTCCCTTACTCTTAGTAAGTCTTCTGAAGATAAGAAGGTGTCATATTTGTGTCTATGTATGTGCTTCATGTAGGGTTACCAGATACGGTATAGGATGCCCAGTTAACTTTCTGTTTTTATTTTTCTGAATTTTATTTTATTTATTTATTATTTATACAGCAGGTTCTTATTATCTGTTTTATACACATCACTGTGTATGTATCAATCCCAACCTCCCAGTTCATCCCACCACCACTCCACCCCCGCTTTCCCCCCTTGGTGTCCGCTTTCCCCCCTTGGTGTCCACTTTCCCCCCTTGGTGTCCATACATTTGCTCTCTACATCTGTGTCTCAATTTCTGCCTTGCAAACCAGTTCATCTGTACCATTTTTCTAGATTCCACACATATGCGTTAATATACAATATTTGTTTTTCTCTTTCTGACTTCACTCTGTATGACAGTTTCTAGGTCCATCCACATCTCTACAAATGACCCAATTTCGTTCCTTTTTATGGCTAGTATTCCGTCGTATATATGTACCACATCTTCTTTATCCATTCATCTGTCGGTGAGCATTTAGGTTGCTTCCATGACCTGGCTGTTGTAAATAGTGCTGCAGTGAACATTGGGTTGCATGTGTCTTTTCATTTTCGATGTACCACAGTTTATTTATTTAAATTTATTTATTTTTTAACATCTTTATTGGAGTATAATTGCTTTATAATGTTGTGTTAGTTTCTGCTGTATAACAAAGTGAATCAGCTATAAGTATACATATATCCCGATATCCCCTCCCTCTTGCGTCTCCCTCCCACCCTCTCTATCCCCCCCCATAGGTGGTCACAAAGCACCAAGCTGATCTCACTGTGCTATGTGGCTGCTTCCCACTAGCTGTTTTACATTTGGTAGTGTATATATGTCAATGCCACTCTCTCACTTCATCCCAGCTTACCCTTACCCCTCCCCGTGTCCTCAAGTTCATTCTCTATGTCTGTGTCTTTATTTCTGTCCTGCCCCTAGGTTCTTCAGAACCATTTTTTTTTTTTAAGATTCCATATGTATGTGTTAGCCTACGGTATTTGTTTTTCTCTTTCTGACTTCACTGCGTATGACAGACTCTAGGTCCATCCATCTCACTACAAATAACTCAATTTCGTTTCTTTTTATGGCTGAGTAATATTCCATTGTACATATGTGCCACATCTTTTTTATCCATTCATTTGTTGATGGACACTTAGGTTGCTTCCATGTCCTGGCTATTGTAAATAGTGCTGCAATGAACATTGTGGTACATGTGTCTTTTTGAATTATGGTTTTCTCAGGGTATATGCCCAGTAGTGGGATTGCTGGCTCGTATGGTAGTTCTGTTTTTAGTTTCTTAAGGAAACTCCATAGTGGCTGTATCAATTTATATTCCCACCAGCAGTGCAAGAGGGTTCCCTTTTCTCCACACCCTCTCTAGCATTTGTTGTTTATAGATTTTCTGATGATGCCCATTCATTCTGACCAGTGTGAAGTGATACTTCATTGTAGTTTCGATTTGCATTTCTCTATTGGTGTTGATGCATCTTTTCATGTGCCATCTGTATGTCTTCTTTGGAGAAATGTCTATTTAGGTCTTCTGCCCTTTTTTTTAATATATAAATTTAATTTAATTTATTTATTTTTGGCTGCATTGGGTCTTTGTTGCTGCGTGCAGGCTTTTTCTGGTTGTGGCGAGGGGGGGCTACTTTTCGTTGCAGTGCGTGCACTTCGTTGTGGTGGCTTCTCGTTGCGGAGCACGGGCTCTAGGCGCACAGGCTTCAGTAGTTGTGTGGCACGTAGGCTTAGTTGCTCTGTGGCTTGTGGGATCTTCCCGGACCAGGGCTCGAACCCACGTCCCCTGCATTGGCAGGCGGATTCTTAATCACTGCACCAGCAGGGTAGCCCTTCTGCCCATTTTTTGAGTGGGTTTGTTTTTTTAATATTGAGCTCATGAGCTGTTTATATATTGTAGAGATTAATCCTTTGTCCGTTGATTTGTTTGCAAATATTTTCTCTCATTCTGAGGGTTGTCTTTTGGTCTTATTTATGGTTTCATTTGCTGTGCAAAAGCTTTGAAGTTTCGTTAGGTCCCATTTGTTTATTTTGTTTTTATTTCCATTACTCCAGGATGTGGGTCAAAAAAAGATCTTGCTGTGATTTATGTGAAAGAGTGTTTTTCCTATGTTTTCCTCTAAGAGTTTTATAGTATCTGGTCTTACATTTAGGTCTTTAATCCATTTTGAGTTTATTTTTGTGTATGGTGTTAGGGAATGTTCTAATTTCATTCTTGTACATGTAGCTGTCCAGTTTTCCCAGCACCACTTATTGAAGAGACTGTCTTTTCTCCATTGTATATCCTTGCCTCCTTTGTCATAGATTAGTTGACCATAGGTGTGTGGGTTTATCTCTGGGCTTTCTTTCCTGTTCCATTGATCTATATTTCTGTTTCTGTGCCACTACCATATTGTCTTGATTACTGTAGCTTTGTAGTATAGTCTGAAGTCAGGAAGCCTGATTACTCCAGCTCTTTTCTTTTCCATCAAGATTGCTTTGGCTATTTGGGGTCTTTTGTGTCTCCATACAAATTTTAAGATTTTTTGCTCTAGTTCTGTAAAAACTGCCATTGGTAATTTGATAGAGATTGCATTGAATCTGTCGATTGCTTTGGGTAGTATAGTCATTTTCACAATATTGATTCTTCCAATCCAAGAACATGGTGTATCTCTCAATCTGTTTTTGTCGTCTTTGATTTCTTTCATCAATGTCTTATAGTTTTCTCAGTATGGTCTTTTACCTCCTTAGGTAGGTTTATTCCTAGGTATTTTACTCTATTTTGTGGCAATGGTGAATGGGATTGTTTCCTTAATTTCTTTCTGATCTTTCGTTGTTAGTGTATAGGAATGCAAGAGATTTCTGTGCGTTAATTTTGTATCCTGCTGCTTTACCAAATTCATTGATTAGCTCTAGTAGTTTTCTGGTGGCATCTTTAGGATTCTCTATGTATCGTATCGTGTAATTTGCAAACACTGACAGTTTTACTTTTTCTTTTCTGATTTGTATTCCTTTTATTTCTTTTTCTTCTCTGATTGCCATGTCTAGGACTTCCAAAACTATGTTGAGTAATAGTGGCAAGAGGGAACATCCTTGTCTTGTTCCTGATCTTAGAGGAAATGCTTTCAGTTTTTCACCATTGAGAATGATGTTTGCTGTGTGTTTGTCATATATGGCCTTTATTATGTTGAGGTAGGTTCCCTCTAGGCCCACTTTCTGGAGAGTTTTTATCATAAATGGGTGTTGAGTTTTGTCAGAAGCTTTTTCTGCATCTATTGAGATGATCGTGTGGTTTTCATTCTTCAGTTTGTTAATATGGTGTATTAATTTGCCTATACTGAAGAACCCTTGCATCCGTGGGATAAGTCCCACTTGATCATGGTCTATGATCCTTTGAATGTGTTGTTAGATTCTGTTTGCTAGTATTTTGTTGAGGATTTTTGCATCTATATTTATCACTGGTACTGGTCTGAAATTTTCTTGTTTTGTAGTATCTCTGTCTGGTTTTGGTATCAGGGTGATGGTGGCCTCAAAGAATGAGTTTGGGAGTGTTCCTTCCTCTGCAACTTTTTGGAAGAGTGTGAGGATGGGTGTTAGCTCTTCTCTAAATGTTTGATAGAATTCACCTGTGAAGCCATCTGGTCCTGGACTTCTGTTTATTGGAAGATTTTTAATCACAGTTTCAATTTCATTACTTGTGATTGGTCTGTTCATATTTTCTATTTCTTCCTGGTTCAGTCTTGGAAAGTTATACCTTTCTAAGAATTTGTCCATTTCTTCCAAGTTGTCTACTTTATTGACATAGAGTTGCTTGTAGTAGTCTCTTATGATGCTTTGTATTTCTGTGGTGTCCATTGTAACTTCTTTTTCAATTCTAATTTTTATTGATTTGAGTCCTCTCCCTCTTTTTCTTGATGAGTCTGGCTAAAGGTTTCTCAATTTTATCTCCTCAAAGAACCAGCTTTTAGTATTATTGATCTTTACTGTTGTTTTCTTTGTTTCTATTTCATTTATTTCTGCTCTGATCTTTATGACTTTTTGCTTCTACTAACTTTGGGTTTTGTTTGTTCTTCTTTCTCTAGTTCCTTTAGGTGTAAGTTTAGATTGTTTATTTGAGATTTTTCTTGTTTCTGGAGGTAGGATTGTACTGCTAAAAACGTCCCTCTTAGAATTGCTTTTGCCACATCCCATGTGTTTGTGTTTTTTACCTTTTTTTCCCTGTAATTGATTTCTAATCTCATAGCATTGTGGTCAGAAAAGATGCTTGATATGATTTCAGTTTTCTTAAATTTACTGAGGCTTGATTTGTGACCCAGGATGTGGTCTATCCTGGAGAATGTTCCATGCACACTTGAGAAGAAAGTGTAATCTTCTGTTCTCAGATACAGTGTCCTATAAACATCAATTAAATCTGTCTGGTCTGTTGTGTCACTTAAAGCTTTTGTTTCCTTATTAATTTTCTGTGTGGATTATCTGTCCATTGGTGTAAGTGAGGTGTTAAGTTCCCCCACTATTATTGTCTTACTGTCAATTTTCTGTTTTATAGCTGTTAGCATTTGTCTTATGTATTGAGTTGCTCCTTTGTTGGGTACATATATATTTGTAATTGTTATATCTTCTTTTTGGATTAATCCCTTAATCATTAGGTAGTGTCCTTTCTTAGCTCTTGTAACATTCTTTATTTTAAAGTCTATTTTATCTGATATGAGTATTGCTGCTCCAGCTTTCTTTTGATTTCCATTTGCATGGAATATCTATTTCCATCCTTTCACTTTCAGTCTGTATGTGTCCCTAGGTCTGAAGTGGATCTCTTTTAGACAGCATGTATGTGGGTCTTGTGTTTGTATCCTTTCAGCAAGCCTGTGTCTTTTGGTTGGAGAATTTAATCCATTCACGTTGAAGGTAATTATTGATATGTATGTTCCTGTTACCATGTTTTTAATTGTTTTCAGTTTGTTTTTGAGAAGTTCCTTTAGCATTTGTTGTAGAGCTGGTTTGGTGGTGCTGGATTCTCTTAGCTTCTTGTCTGTAAAGCTTTTGATTTCTCTGTCAAATCTGAATGAGATCCTTTCTGGGTAGAGTAATCTTGGTTGTAGGTTCTTCCCTTTCATCACTTTAAATATATTGTTCCACTTCCTTCTGGCTTGTAGATTTTCTGCTGAGAAATCAGGTGTTAACGTTATGGGAGCTCCCTTGTATTGGTTGTTTTTCCCTTGTTGCTTTTAATAATTTTTCTTTGTCTTTAATTTTTGTCATTTTGACTACTATATGTCTCAGCCTGTTTCTCCTTGGGTTTATCCTGCCTGGGACTCTCTGAGCTTCCTGGACTTGGGTGGCTATTTCCTTTCCTATGTTAGGGAAGTTTTCAACTATAATCTCTTCAAATATTTTCTTGGGTCCTTTCTCTCTCTCTTCTCCTTCTGAGACCCCTATAATGTCAATGTTGGTGCATTTAATGTTGTCCCAGAGGTCTCTTAGGCTGTCTTCATTTCTTTTCATTCTTTTTTCTTTATTCTGTTCAGCGGCAGTGAATTCCACCATTCTGTCTTCCAGGTCACTTATCCGTTCTTCTGCCTCAGTTATTCTGCTATTGGTTCCTTCTAGTGTATTTTTCATTTCAGTTATTGTATTGTTCGTCTCTGTTTGTGTGTTCTTTAATTCTTCTAGGTGTTTGTTCTTTAACTCTTTGGGGTCTTCGTTAAACATTTCTTGCATCTTCTCAATTTTTGCCTCCATTCTTTTTCCGAGGTCCTGGATCATCTTCACTATCATTATTCTGAATTCTTTTTCTGGAAGGTTGCCTATCTCCACTTCATTTGTTTTTCTGGGGTTTTATTTTGTTCCTTCATTTGGTACATAGTCCTCTGCCTTTTTATTTTGTCTGTCTTTCTGTGATTATGGTTTTCATTCCACAGGCTGCAGGATTGTAGTTCTTCTTGCTTCTACTGTCTGCCCTGTGGTGGATGAGGCTATCTAAGAGGCTTGTGCAAGGTTCCTGATGGGAGGGACTAGTGGTGGGTAGAGCTGGGTGTTACTTTGGTGGGCAGAGCTCAGTAAAACTTTAATCCACTTGTCTGCTGATGGGTGGAGCTGGGTTCCTTCCTGTTGGTTGTTTGACCTGAGGTGACCCAGCACTGGAGCATACCTGGCTCTTTGGTGGGGCTAATGGCAGACTCCAGGAGGGTTCACCAAGGAGTACTTCCCAAAACTTCTGCTGCGAGTGTCCTTGTCCCTGTGGTAGCCACGTCTGCCCCCTGCTTCTTCCGGAGTCCCTGCAATACTAGCAGGTAGGTCTGGTTCAGTCTCCTATGGGATCACTGCTCCTTCCACCTGGGTCTTGGTGGGCACACTACTTTGTGTGTGCCCTCCAAGAGTGGAGTCTGTGTTTCCCCCAGTCCTGTCAAAGTCCTGCAATCAATTCCCACTAACCTTCAAAGCCTGATTCTCTAGGAATTCCTCCTCCCGTTGCTGGACCTCCAGGTTGGGAAGCCTGACATGGGGCTCAGAACCTTCACTCCAGTGGGTGGACTTCTGTGGTATAAGTGTTCTCCAGTTTGTGAGTCACCCACCCAGTGGTTATGGGATTTGATTTTATTATGATTGTGCCCCTGCTACCATCTCATTGTGGCTTCTCCTTTGTTTTTGGATGTGGGCTATCTTTTTTGGTTAGTTCCAGTGTCTTCCTGTCGATGATTGTTCAGCAGTTAGTTGTGATTATGGTGTTCTTGCAAGACACAGTTCTTGTCATTTTTTTTCTTTTCCTTTGTGCTTCCTCTAGTTTCACTTGTTCACAGGGTGCTTCATGCACAGGCCTCACACCTGGCACTTCACATCAGTGACTATTGAGAAATGGCTGATCTGACATCTCAGCTTGGCGGGCTGGCAAACAGTGAATAATTTTTAAATATAAGTATGTTTCATTTGCTAAATTTGGCATCCTTAGCTGTATGCACTGTGTGTAGTGAGTGAGTGGTCAGTAATTGTTCAGAGAATGAATTTATATTGCATTCTGATGTTGGCCTTATGAAGCTGGCAGGGTGTAGTAAGTATTTTCCTTCTTAGTTTTACAGGTGAAAAGAAATTGAGGTTCATGGACTTAAAATGCCTTCCCCAAGTTCACAAGTTACTAAATTGTTCAGTGTGGCCCAGGAAAAATACTTATCCTTCTGTAAAGCAGTTGCTTCTTTTCATAGGTTTTTCTGTCTGGACTGAAGAATTTATATTTGTAGGATATATTCGGGAGGATGATTATTTTTATTGTCCTAACCCGAAGTAATATATATTACTTTGTTAAACTTCCAGTTTTTAAGCTGTGTTTTATGGGAAACAAATGGAAAGAATTGTACTTAATTATATCTTAATGTAAATGATGAAATTTTTGAATCTTTTTTATACAGCAGAGGGAGACAATGTTAAAATACTGAAAATCTTTCTCTGGGTTACTGAGTCTTGTTTAGTGATGACACTAAAAGGGAAAAATAGTAATTTGCTTTTCATACGTTTGCAGGCGTCTTGAATCATTTATGTGGTTGGATAAAAGGGTGCATTTTGCTTGGGAAAATATTCCTGAAATTAGAGATTCTGTAAAATCTGTGGTTTAAAAGGGCTATTTCTTTGCCTTTTGAGAATCCTGTTTTCTTTCTCACCTTCAAATATGCATGTTGCGGGCTTCCCTGGTGGTGCAGTGGTTGAGAGTCCGCCTGCCGATGCAGGGGACGTGGGTTCGTGGCCCGGTCCGGGAGGATCCCACATGCCGCTGAGTGGCTGGGCCCGTGAGCCATGGCCGCTGGGCCTGCGCGTCCGGAGCCTGTGCTCCGCAACGGGAGAGGCCACAACAGTGAGAGACCTGCGTACCGCAAAAAAAAAAAAAAAGAAATGCATGTTGTATATTTATGTAATAATAACCATTGGTTAAGTGTTATTAATTCAAACTAAATCTAATTTGCAATGAAAAGAGGAAGAGGTAATATCCTTAAAATACTGAAATAGCATTTCTTAACTAAATTTTTTCTTTTTTCGGGGGGGCTGGTGCCGCACTGCTCAGCTTGCAGGATCTTAATTCCCTGGCAGGGATTGAACCTGGGCCCTGGCAGTGAAAGTGCTGAGTCCTAACCACTGGACTGCCAGGGAATTCGCTCAATTAAATGTTTTACAGTGTAATATGTAATATGTTTTTCTTAGTCAGAATTCATATTTTTTTAGTACCTTTAGTAGTTATTTCTACGTTCTACTGAATACCAGCTTACATATCTGCCTATTAATCCATTTTTTTATTAAGAAGCTGTAGTGGTTCTTTTATTTCATTTTGTTAATATCGTGACAATATTCTCTTATCACAATCACAGGATTATAACTTCAGTAACAGCTATGCTGTGAAATATTCATTTTAAAGATTAATATTCACTCCCTGTAAGAAAAAATTAGAATTCTCAGAATCCTTTGGAGTAAATTTGCCCTTGTGGAAATGTTCTTGTGTTCCTATTTTTAGTCAAAGTAATTTTTTGTATTGTATCAATATAAAATATGAAGGCTTTTAACTGAAATTGTGGGAAATAAAAATGTGTGTCTTAGAGACAAAGAGCCCCCTTCTGCCTTCTTAACCCACTGACATTTGAGAAGTTTTAAAATTCCTTTACTTGATATTCATAGAAGAATCTTAATTATGATATAATGGGGTTGGAGGTGTCCCGGCAGGATACTACTGCTTTTTGAAACACACAGATGTGTGTGGGGTTTTGGATTATTGTTTTGTTATGCCTTTTTGATATGGTCGTGGTAATAGGGTTTTTTTTGTTGTTGTAGTTGTTTGTTTTTTTAAATAACTTTAGTTGCTGATATCCACAAATTGTAGAGCTGCCTTTTCTATTAATGTGTATACATTTATTTTCAAAAGAAAAGGATTTTACTGTCCATACTGTCTGTAGCTGTCTTGTTAAACTTATTCATTATGGGTATTTTTTTTATGCCCTTAGATGTTTTACAGCAAAGTATTTCATGATAGGCATTTACTGTAGCTTATTTAGCCAATGCCATGTTGTTTGACCTTTGGAGAATTACAGTAGGTAACTGTTTTGATTGCTGTGTATTATCCCATGTAATCCTCACAGTTACTGAATGGTGTAGGTATTGTTATTACCTTTTTACAGGTATGGAAACTGAACCTAGAGATGTAAAATAATTTGCCCAGATTTTCAGCTAATTGTAACAATGATGAAGATATTCATAATAGCATTCAGTTGTTACTTGCCAGACACAGTGCTATATTGTTTTCATACGTGGTTTTATTTAAGCCTCAAAAGAATCCTAAGTGAGGTAGACTCTATTAATCCCATTTTACAAGCGAAACTGAGGCTCAGTGTGATTAGTCATACATCCAGCAAGTGGCACCTATTTGTGACTCTTTTGGAATTACACAACTGACTGTTTTTGACTTGTCCTCAACCTCTGCTTATTTCTGAGGAAATAAAATAAGTAAAACTTCTAGCAGAAAAAGACACTTCCAGCAGGTTACTCTATTTATTGGCTCTCTCATCTCTAAAATATAGGTGGTTTTCTCTTCTCACTTTCTGTTAAGTGAGATGATATATATGAAGCACTTAGTACATGGGGTATGTAATAAGTGCTCAATAAATATTACTGCTATTATTATTTAATACTGATGATTTAGTTTTTATTCAGGTTTTTATTCAGGTTGTAAAAGCAATAAATGCATATCATAGAAAATTTGGAAAAATATAAGTGAGCTGAGAACGTAATCAGTCTCATTACTGATGACATTTTGGCATACTTCCTTCCAGATAATTAGATATTTCCCAAAACTTAGGTCTGTCACTACAGATGATGGATGCTGGAATTTTTTGTTTATGGGAATGTGTCTTCTGATTGATTTCTTCAAGAGGAATAGAGGTGGTGGTCTTATGCACCAGCATAGTGCCTGGCTCACAGTAGGTACTCAATAAATACTTGAACTGAGCTTCTAGAACTTCGGAGAAGTTTATTCAGTTCCTCTTCATTCATTACCATCTCTTGCATTAAAAACAATTATAGGGCTGCCCTGGTGGCGCAGTGGTTGAGAGTCTGCCTGCCGATGCAGGGGACACGGGTTCGTGCCCCGGTCCGGGAAGATCCCACATGCCGCGGAGCGGCTGGGCCCGTGAGCCATGGCCACTGAGCCTGCGCGTCTGGAGCCTGTGCTCCGCAACGGGAGAGGCCACAGCAGTGAGAGGCCCGCGTACCACCAAAAAAAAAAAAAAATTATAAAATGATTTGAGTGTAAAAATAAAGACAGTAGATATGCAGTCTGGCCTCAGGGAAGACCGAGCTATTCTAATATTGGACAGAGGGTTTTGGTACAGCAATTAAATGTGCAAAGAGCTGACTGAGAGAATACTGGAAAAGCTGCATTCTAGAGATCAGGAAACATTTATTGACTGCAGACTTGAAACAGATGGTTCTCAAAAGTTTGCCAGAAAAAAATGTTTACCAGTAAACTGCACAGCCCTCTAGTCTCTGGGAAAGATTCCTTCACCATCAATTTGTAGTAGTAAGTGGGAGGTCACTTACCTCTTTTTAAGAAGGTAGTGTCTGGAAGAGCCTTGACCCTTTAGAAGTATGACTTTTCTTTAAACCTGAAGTTCCATTCATTGGAAAAAATTAAACTCTCTGCTGTGCAAAGGAGACCTTAGAAGTGGGTGGTAGTACACATAATATTGAAAACTGACAACCCAACAGAGGAGGGATTCTTAGTAGTAGTTTGTGAATGCTGCTTTGGGATATTACGGCACATTGAAAGCCTTCCCTGTGCATATGAGAGCAACATTCAAGCAAACTACCAAAGGTTTGTTTGTTTGTTTGTTTTTTAATTGGAGTACAGTTGCTTTACAAAGCTGTGTTCATTTCTACTGTACAGCAAAGTGAATCAGCTATACATATTCACATATCCCTTCGTTTTTGGATTTCCTTCCCATTTAGGTCACCACAGAGCACTGAGTAGAGTTCTCTGTGCTATACAGTAGGTTATAAACTACCAAAGTTTTAAGTTAACTTTTAAATTATTTTTGACTTAAATAAAAATAGAATGGCTGATTAATGGTCCCAATAAAAATATCTGAAATTTTACTGGTGGTAATTTGAGAAGTATCTGTCAGAATCATTTTTAAAAGCATATATAAGCATTAAAAGTGAAGTAGGTGTAAAAAGGAACTCATAGAATATTAGTCTCTCCCCCCTTTTACCTTTTAAAAAAGCTGTTTTAAATGGTTTATTATGTGCACCTCTTTTAATGAATGGATTAAGTATAATTTCAAGTTCAGGTCAGCATGTCTCAGTTGAAACAGGTTGTGACTTAGGGCTTTGGCTTTATAAAGACCTCTTTGTTCATAGTGCACAATTATTTAGGTTATAGAGGCTTTCAGAGATGTGAGTGCTCTTCATGTGAAACAAGGGACTTTTTATAGATGGTGCTTAGCTCAGGAACACGTGTGAATATAGGGTGCCCCGTGGCTGAGGTTAGTTAAGGATAGTTTTGATGTACACACTGTTTGTGAGGTCTTCATTTCTGGATGAGTTGAAAATTAAAGGAGCAAGATGCAGTTTTAAATTTTAGTATAATATTAATAGTCCTTTTCAGTAACTATTTCTGTGTCATTGCAGCTGTTGGATTTCTGACCCTTTTTGATAAATATCCCAGCAGTGACAGCTTAAAATAATCAGAGTACTTTCACTTAATACTGTGTATGAGAAAATATTGATAGTATTTTACTTTATAAAAGTTAATCATAGTTCATTTTAGGGAATTCTGGAGATCCTTTTAAATGTTTGATTTTATTTATGTAGAATTTAAACATGTAAATTACATTAAAAATGCTAATTGTTTTGCCCCTTTTCTAGTGAGATTTGTTTCCTGCTTTTCTCATGAAAACATTTTTTGTTACATTTCTGTGCGCCTTAAAAAAATACCCTTCCATTCCATCACTTCATATCTGACTGAAAATATTGGCAGATTTCTTTTAGTGTTTTGTTAAAGTATTTTAAAATGCACATTTTAAGGATTCTCCCCCTAAATGCTGTTGGTAGAAAGATTACCAGTAATTGTTAATTTAAATGATTCATCTTCCCCAAAGGGGTCAAAGAACCAAAGTGTGACACAGTAGGCTTTTCTTTTTGTAAAGTCTGTCTTCTGGGTGTTTTTCTACTTACAAAAGTAGTAATTCTTTTCTTAGAAAAAACATTAGAATATAAAATTCTAATTTGATTCGTAAACCATTTGCATAATAATTATAACTGTGTTTATCATCACTGTAAATGCTTATTTTTGCTAGGCTAAAAATGAGGGCGAGAGCATTATTTGAATAAGGAAAGCATAAGGTAAGTGCTATGCCAGTGTATGTTACGGTTAAGGGTAGATTCTAAGGGAGCAGCCTTGATTAGAGAGTTAAAGATGCTTTTAACATTTCATTGTAGTAAATGGCCTTAGTTTAAGCCTTCCGAAGCTCCTCATGGTCTGTAAAAAATATGTAAAAATGTTAGCATAACTTGTGTTACCAAACCAGGTCCATCTACCCAGTGCACAGCAAGCCAAACACTGGGACACCGGGGTTTGCAAAAGGGAAAGGGTTTGTTCGTGAGGCAGCCGAATGAGGATATGGGAGAACAAATCTTGTATCTGCCTCACCAGAGGTGAGGGGCTTGGGATATTTATGGGATAAAGAAGCAAGGTGGTCTGAGGTGTGGGAAACGATGATGAAGTGAGGTCATTGGTGTTCTGTGTAGGCATATCTGAGTTACATGCTGCTTCGTGGGATGCATGTTCAGAAAATGGCGTTAGCATGATTTGGGGGGTGAAGATTTTTGCCCTCTGATGTCAAAAGGTCATCCATGAGATACTCGAGACGGCCCAGTTGAGTGGTCAGTGGTCTTGACTGGTTTGAACTGGGCAAGAGTAGCTCCATGTTCCTGGAAAACAGTTACCATTACTATAATGCCCCATATATCAGAGGTGTTTTATATAGGGAATAGTTAAAGGAGTCTTGTGATATGTTGTTCAGGTTACATGAAACTTGGAGGGTATGCAGTTTGCAAGAACAATTAAAGTGAGCTTAATCAGTGAAGGCAGGTTACAGGATGTTATTTATCAAGCAAGTTATAGTTTAAGGGATCTACCTGGTGACTGCCCTCAGTTTCACTTGTATCATTTTTATACAATGGAATGAATTTCTCTACTCTAAAACAGGTTAATGTACATGGAAATATAGCAATTCCTTTAGAACATGGTTTCTCAGTGGTGGGCACTGTTAACATTTGGGGCTGAATAATGCTTTATCATGGGAATTGCCCTGCATGTTATAGGATGTTTAGTAGTACCCCTAGTCACTCCTCACTCCCACCTCAGTTGTGATGACCCAACAGTGTATCCAGACATTGCCAGATTTCCCCGGGGGACAAAATTACCCCTGGTTGACAACACTGCTTTAGAAGAAAAGCATGTGGATTTCAAGACTCTTAATTGTAGTTTATAGTGTGTATGTATATTGTTTTTGAAGGGTGGCTTTTAAGTAGAAACAAAATAAATGTTTCAAGTTTTTCGAATTTAACTTGGTATAGTTTAAGGAAACTGTTTGAGGACACTGTTCTTATAAAACATTGATAAGTTAAAGAAATTGCATTTTTTTCACTGTTTTGTGTATTTTACATTGAATAATAGATTTTATTTGGTGTTTCCTCTAGATTGAAATTAAAATGAAAAAGCCAGAGGCTGTGAGATGGGAAAAGCTAGAGGGGCAAGGAGAGGTGCCTAACCCCAGACGGTTCATAACAGGTTTGTTTTCTGGCCTTGATGAGCTTTAAATTCATATTGTGTTATATAGTTGAAATTAAATAGTAATGAGTATTCTATTTTCATTATTTATGTTCCCAAGATAAGATACATTGAATATAAGGAGGTTGCTCTGTAATGAAAACAGAGTATTTCTTATGATCGTTCTAACTTCTTAAACTCCATAAGAATACAGATAAATGGCAGCAAAAGCCCAGAGGGAATTGGGATTTATTGTTTATCATGTCAGTTTGTGATGTCAGTTGGGGGTTGTTTGCTTTTGTGTGTTGGCCTTTCCTATTTTTTCTTTCTGTGTTTTACGTGAATTAGTAGTTTACTCTGCTGATGTATCTCCTCCTCTTCCCTTCTCCCCTCTTATTTATTCCTTTCTGTTTCTTCTAATTATGTCAGCTCTAATTTCCTGGAATTTCAAGGCTTCACAGTGAAAAGTATCTAGCCCATTTCTCCCTCTCTCTCTCTGTCTATGTCTGTATGTCTGTGTCTCTCTGTCTGTCTCTCTCTCATGTTTTGGCTGTGCTGGGTCTTCGTTGTGGTGTGCGGGCTTCTCTAGTTGTGTGGTTCAGTAGTTTTAGCACACAGACTTAGTTGTGCCACGTGGGATCTTGGTTCCCCGACCAGGGATCAAACAGGCCCCCAGCATTGGGAGCGCCGAATCTTAACTGCTGGACCATCAGAGAAGTTCCCCATTTCAGTATATTTCTCTTTTTTTTTTTTTTTATAAATTTATTTATTTATTTTTGGCTGCGTTGGGTCTTCATTGCTACACGCAGACTTTCTCCAGTTGTGGCGAGCAGGGGCACTCTTCATTGTGGTGCACGGGCTTCTCGTTCATTGTGGTGCACGGGCTTCTCGTTGCGGGGTCTTCTCTTGTTGTGGAGCACAGGCTTCAGTAGTTGTGGCTCATGGGCTCTAGAGCGCAGGCTCAGTAGTTGTGGCTCACGGGCTTAGTTGCTCCGCAGCATTTGGGATCTTCCCAGACTGGATATCGAACCCGTGTCCCCTGCATTGGCAGGCAGATTCTTAACCATTGCACCACCAGGGAAGTCCCTCAGTATATTTCTAAGAGGTGGAGGCAAACAGCTAATGAAGGCCTAAGGCAGGCTTAGGGGTAGAATAAGGTTGATTGCTTAACCCTTTAAGGGACAGACTATGTTGTGGTCAGTTCTGAGCATAGGCAATAGGCACATAGGTATTTTTCTAATGGAATGATTAATCTGTAGGACACACTTAGAACTACAGTCTAAGACTATTTTATAGCAATGGCCTCATTAATGAATGGAGAGAAATTTCCTTTGATTAGAGATAATGTTCTGATTTGATGACTGAAAAGAGGTAACTCTAAGTTTCAGCTACTTTTAGATTTTTCACTGCTTTCTTCTATAAAAGAAAATATAATTTCCTTATGGCACTTTGTAGAAAACACTAAGTTAGCCAACAGATCATTTTTAAATTTTATTTTGAAATGATTTTAGATTCTAATAGAAGTTGCAGAAATAATAGAGTTCCCATGTACCCTTCACCCAGTTTCCCTGCATGATAATATCGTAACTAACCTATAGCATGATTAACAAAGCCAGGGAATTGACACCAATAGATAATTTTTAAGAATTGAAATACTTCAAGTTGGTATATAAGCTGTTTATTAAGCTTCTGCTTCCCACTTTATGTGAAAGGTATAGTAAAGATATTATGCACTCTTCTTGGGGCTGACTCCCAGATACTTTTGGATTGAGGTTTATATATAGCTTAAAGCATTTTTTAAAAGAAACATCAACACTTTTAATATAGTATCTCACCTAAGTCTAACAGCAGCCCTGATATTAGGTAGCCTAGTATTGTTCTTCCTATTTTACAGGCTCAGAAAGGTTAAGCAACTTGCCTAAGATTACCTAGCAGTTTTCATTGTCTGGGACTAAATCCAGCCATTTAGAGTCTGACCCTGGTTCTTCTACCCCATGTGTGATACTGCTTGTTGCTGCATTTTTAACAATGGGAAGTCTCTGCTGACATGAGTATCTTTGCAGTTATTTGATATCAATATTATTGTGAATAAGCAAGGAAGTTAGGTTACCTGTCTCTCAGTAGTTCATCTACCATCTCTACAGGTGTTAACTTTTTTCTGAGATTAAAGATTTTTTGGTGTTATAGTTACAAACTCTCTAAACTCAGTGCCTTGGAGATTCAAGATGCTATTCCTCCTGACCTGTTATATTTTTGTAAGGAGTTAATATGCTTGTCAGAGTTTTGACAAGCTGGAGACTGCAGATAAAGGCAAGTTGATTAACCTATCTGGGTCAGCTTTCTTATCTGTGAAATGGAGATTAGAACTGTGCTCCCATCTGGCGAATCAGCGTTAGGATTAATTAAACCCATGTTTCCTAGGTTCTTAATTTACCATGGCACGCATGTTTTTGTTTTCCTGGCTAGTAGTGAAAATGTACAGAAGATAGAGGAGATTACTTGTAGAGGAAGGATAGATAAAATTTGGAAAACAGTATGCTTGCCCTGAATAAAACTGTGGTGTGCTGTGGTTTTGTTTTGTTGTGGGGTGGGGGTGAGATGAGCAGGGAGGGAGTTGGTTTACAGGTGAAGAGAAAGGATGGAAAAGCAGAATGAACAATTAGTAGTTTCTCAACTATTTTGAGAAAGGGCATATATAGAGCTCTAGGCAGCAGTGCAAGAGGGACGTTTAGACTAGCATTCATGTGTCCTAATATACTCATAGGGAAGTTTTGAATCCGTTTTTTTTTAAAGCTCTATAGCTGTACTGTCCAGGGTAGTAGCTGTGGCTACTGTACCTGTTGACTACTTGGAATATGACTAGTCTGGATTGAGATGTGCTCTAAATGTAAAATACCTACCAGATTTTGAAGACTTAGTATGAAAAAAAATATAAAATATCTTAATATTTTTATATTGATTTCATGTTGACCTGATATTATTTTGCATGTATTAGGCTAAATAAAACATATAATTAGGATACATTTCACCTGATTCTTTTTAGTAATGTGGCTACTAGAAATTTTTAAATTATGTATGTGAGTCGCATTTGTGGCTTACATTATATTTCCATTGAATAGTGGACAGAACTGCTCTTACAGCTCTTAGGTAACTGTTTAGTTACCTTTTAATTATTTGTGTGTGAAGATCTTGATTCCCTTGGTCTTTGGGGCAGTGTTGGCAGTGCCTGAGTCCCTGGGTTCGTTGCCTCTCTGGCTGCAACCAGCCTCTGTTTATCCCAATGTGCCCTACAAATATTGTCATTTTCTATGTGTGCATGATGTGGGCGCTGAACTCTAGATCATCACGTGTAGTATTTTTCAACATTCAGGAATTCTTTATTGTTTTCTCCTACTGAAGTAATCTAATATTTTTAATGTGGGGAGAGGATCGAGTCTTAACTCACTGGCAGATGGCCTGGCAGTTCAATACTTTCAGCTTATTTCTACTCTGAAAGATACAAGTACCTCAGGAAAAGCCACATTTTTAACGTTTATTAAAACTGTTTAGAGAAATCTGTTAATGAAGCATCTTTTTAAAAAATTACTATTTTTAGAATTGTTTGTACTATCTTTGCACCTGTTTTGTAAACATAAAAGTTCCTGTATGCTTCTCACCCAGTTTCTCGTATCATTAACATGAAGGATCTGTTTTTTAATCTAATTTTGCATAATGTACCAAAAGTTTACACTTTGAGTTATTTTGCTCAAAAGAAATTCCCAGATTTTACATTATGCTAACTGATTCAGTTTTTAGAAGTGTAAATGTTAATTATTGATTTATATATCAGAAAGACATTTATTACAAACATGAAATTCAGTGACTTAAAACTATTTGCTAAGATGTTGTATACATCATGATCAGAAAGTTACATATGCTTGACATAATCACATGTTGATTAATCACTTTTGTCTTTTTTTACTCCATAGATATAAAGAACCTGTATCCATCATCATCTCATTATACAAGAAATTGGGATAAATTAGTTGGTGAGATCAAAGAAGAAGAAAAGAATGAGAAGTTGGAGGGAGATGCAGCTTTAAACAAATTATTTCAGCAGATCTATTCAGATGGTTCTGATGAAGTGAAACGTGCCATGAACAAATCATTTGTAAGAATATAAACTTTAAGAAAATCTATTGTAGTAGTAAATTTCACAAATTAAAAAAAAATAAGTATGTAATTTGAGATCAGATTGCATGTACTGTAGTTGGGAGACCATTTTGAATGGACTTTGTCTGAACATTTGTTCTTGCTCTAAACTTAGAGTAATTACTGAGGAAGTTGGGAACTTGTGGAGGAGGTGAGAAACAAATGGTATATTCCAAATAAATTTTTTCATCAGGGAGTTAGAACTTGGAAGTCTTAAGAAATACCAAGGTTATAGTGAGTGGATGATATAGAGTTATTTCAGTTGGATTTATCACAATAGCTGAGTGAGCTTCCGGTGTTTACCTTCTGGTATCGTGTATAATCTCAGTGTCAGATGAAGAATATAGAAGGGAAACTTCCAGAACAGTGTTTGCCAAGTAGAAGGTGCACATTAATTATTCATTGGTTTGTTAATAATTTCTGTATTGATTAAGAAAATCCAGGCTTTTTGCCAGGGCATGAATACCACCTGAATTAGGCATCAAGTTCTGAGATTTTAATGACAAGTCATCACTATAGAACCATGTAGATTTTGCTTGAAGCTGTAATCATTTGACTTTTACCCGTAGCTCTGGAAATGTCACTGTCTTCTTTTAAGGTGTTGATATTTACAGTAGAAAGTTAAAGTTAATATTTAATAATTAAAACTAACATATAGGTAATAAGTGTGTTTGTGGCTCAGATATTCCATGTAAGTTACCAAGTGGTAACTGATCATGATTATGCTTTTCACTATTGCCTTATAAAATTGTTTTTAATTAAACTTCTTATTTTGAGATAATTGTAGACTCACATGCAGTTGGAAGAAGTAATAGAGATCCCTTATATCCTTTACAGTTTTCCCCAGTAGAAACGTCTTGCAGAATTATAATATTACAACCATGATATTGACAGTTAAGATAGAGAACATTTCTTTTTTATTTATTTGTTTATTTATTTATTTTGGCTGCATTGGCTCTTCGTTGCTGCACGTGGGTTTTCTCTAGTTGCGGCTAGCGGGGGTTTCTCTTCGTTGAGGTGCGCAGGCTTCTCATTGCAGTGGCTTCTCTTGTTGTGGAGCATGGGCTCTAGGTGCGTGGGCTTCAGTAGTTGTGTGTTTTACTGGATATACCTAAGTATTGGGTTCTTTTTTTTGAGTGATTATAAATGGTATTATATGTTTAATTTTGGCATCCATGTGTTTGTTGTTAGTATCTAGAAATACAGGGTTTTTTTGTTTTGTTTTTAATGTTTATCTTGCATTTATCTTGTATTTACCTTGTTGAACTCACTTACTGGTTCTAGGAGATTTTTTTTGGTAGATTCTTTGTGATTCCTTGTGATTTTCTATGTAGACAATCGTATCTTCAAATAGGGACAGTTTAATCTCTTGCAATTCCTATACACTAACAACAAAAGATCAGAAAGAGAAATTACAGAAACAATTCCATTCACCATTGCAACAAAAAGAATAAAATACCTAGGAATAAACCTACCTAAGGAGGTATTTCAGATAGGGACAGTTTAATTTCTTCCTTTCCAATATGTGTGCCCTTTATTTCCTTTTATTGGCTAGAACTTCCAGCACTATGTTGAATAAGATTGGTGAGAGTAGACACCGATGCCTTGTTCTCCATCTTAAGAGAAAAACCATTCAGTCTTTCACCATTAAGTATAATGTTAGCTGTAGGTTTTTGTAGATGCTTATCAAATTAAGAAAGTTTTGCTCTATTTCTTTTTTTCTGAGATTTTTATCATGAATGGCTGTTGACTTGTCAAATACTTTTTCTGCAATATTTCTGCATGTGGTCAATATGATTAGGTGATTTTTTTCTTTAATTTGTCAAAGTGGTGATTTTATGTGATTAATATGATTGATTTCTGCTGTTCTACTGTTGAACCAGCTTTGCATCCCTGGGATAAACCCCAGTTGGTCATAGTGTATAATTCTTTTTATATATTACTCAATTCTATTTTTAAATACTTTCAGCATTTTTGTGTCTATATTTATGAGGCATGTTGGTCTACAGTATTCTTTTTTGGTGCTTTTTCTGGTTTTGGTATCAGGGTAATACGTCATAGAATGGATTGGGAAGTGCTCCATCCTCTTCTTTTTTGGGGGGAGGGTATTTGTAGAATTAGTGTTGTCTTTAAAGATTATTTAAACCAATGAAGCCATCTAGGCCTTGATACTTCTTTATTTGGGAGATTTTAAATTATGAATTTCGTTATCCCAGTAGCTTATAGGACTCTTCAGGTTGTCTATTTCGTATTGAGTGACTTGTGGTAGTTTGTTTTTGAGGAATTGGTCCGTTTAAGTTGTTAGTGTTGGTAGGGTTCCCTTCAACTTTGAAGGGAACTGCAGGGTCTTTTGATGACTGCAGGGTCTGTAGTGATAACCCATTTCATTCCTATAATGGTAATTTGTGTCTTTTTTTTTTCCTTTGTCTTGCTAGGGTTTGTCAATTTTATTTACTTTTTTTTCCCCAAAGAATCAGCTTTTTGTTGATCTTAAATTTTTCCTCCTATTTTTTTTGTTCTAAATTTCATTTATTTCTGCTTTTAATTATTTTCTTCCTTATGCTTACTTTGGGTTTATTTTGTTATTCTTTTTTTAATAGGTTCTGTGGATATGAACTTAGATTATTGATTTGACCCTTTTTCTTTTTTCTGTTATATGTGTTTATGCTATAAATTTCCCTCTCAGAAGAATTCAGCTGTCTTCCACAAATTTTGATGTTACTTTTTCATTTTTATTCAGTTCAGTATATATTTTGATTTCACTTGAGACTTCTTATCCTAAGTATATATTCCACTTGAAAAGCATGTATATTCTGCTCTTGTTGAATGGAGTGTTCCATAAACGTCACTTAGATCCTGTTGATTGATACTCTTGTTGATTTTCTGTCTTACTGTTCTACTGATTGAGAGAGGGTCTTCAGCTATAATTGTGGATTTATTGATTTCACCTTTAAGTTCTGTCAATTTTTGCTTCACATATTTTGCAGCTCTGTTGTTTGGTTCATATGCATTTAGGATTGCTGTATTTTCATGGTGGATTGACCTTTTTATCATTATATAATGTCATTCTCTAGCTCTGGTAATTTTCTTTGCTTTGATGTTAATATAGCTGATTCTTATGTCTTTTGGTTAATTTTTGCATGATATATCTTGTTCCGTCCTTTTACTTTCAACCTTGCCTAAGTCGTTTTTTAAACATTTTAAATTTTATTTTAACAATTTTATTGGAGTATAGTTGATTTACAGTGTTGTGTTAGTTTCAGGTGTACAGCAAAGTGATTCACTTATATATATTCATTCTTTTTCAGATTTCTAAGTCATATTTAAAGTGAATTTCTTTTAGACAGCATGTTGGGTCATGTTTTTTTAAATTTATTCTGCCAGTCTCTTTTAATTGATGCATTTGGACCACTTAACTTTTAATGTAATTATTGGTACATTAGGACTTACTTATGTCTACCATGTAAGTTTTCTGTTTGTTCTGTATTTGTTTTTCCTGCCTTCCTATGGGTACTTGAACGGTTTTTAGAATTTCATCTTGATTTATCTATAGTGTTTTGTAGTGTATCTTTGGTTGCTCTAAATTTTATATTAGCTATATTATACTTAGTTTATCATAGTCTACTGGTGTTATTTTTTTTGACACTGAATGACGTATAGAAACCTTACCTCCCTTTATGTCCTTTTACTTTTTCTCATTTATAATTTTCTTAAATAATTCTTCTCTATATGTTTAGAAACCACATCATACAGTGTAATAATTTAGAAAACGTAGAGGAAAAGCAAACTCTATTGCATTTATCTATATTGTGACCTTTTTCTTTCTTCCTTTCTGACTTTCAGGTTTCCATTGTTTGTTTCTTTTTTTTTTTCTTTTTAAACTCCTGAACACATTGTCTCCTCTCATTTTTTAAAAAAATATTTATTTATTCATTTTATTTTTGGCTGCATCAGGTCTTAGTTGCAGCATGCAGGATCCTCCGCTGTGGCTTTTGAGCTCCTCATTGCGGCATGTGGGCTTCTCTCTAGTTGTGGTGCTCAGGCTCAGTAGTTGTGGCGCGTGGGCTCTGTAATTGAGGCACGCTGGCTCTCTAGTTGTGCCCCACATGCTCAGTAGTTGGCCGCACACAGGCTTAGTTCCCTGACCAGGGATTGAACCCGTGTTCCCCGCACTGGAAGGCGGATTCTTAACCACTGGACCACCAGGGAAGTCCCTCCTTCTGTTTGGAGAACTTCCTTTGGGCATTCTTTCAGAGTAGATCTGTCCATAACAGATTCTTTCTATTGACAAGGATTTCTTTGGGTTTATACTGGTTGGGATTTACTCAGTTTCTTGTATCTATAGGTTTATGTCTTTTGCCAAATTTGGGATCTTTTCATTCATTATACCATTGAGTACTTTTTCCGACCTTCCTTCTTTGTTTTCTTCTTCCTGGAACCCAATGACACAGGTATTGGATATTTTGTTACAGTACTATACATTCCTGAGAACCGTTCATTTTATCTCTGTTTTGTCTCTGTCATTCAGATTGGGTGATTTATATTGTTCTGTTTTCCGGTTCACTGATTCTTTGCTCTATTCTCTCTATTCTGCTCTTGAGCCCATTCACTGACGTTTTTATTTCAAGTGTATTTTTCAATTATAAAACTTTCATTTGGTTCTTCTTTATGTCTTCTGTTTCTTTACTGAGGTTTTCTATTTTTTTCATTTGTTTCAAGCTAGTTCATAATTCTTGTTGAAGCATTTTTACCCTGACTGCTTTAAAAATGTGTCAGATAATTTTAACATCTCTTTCATCTCTGTGTTAGCATCTATTGATTGTCTTCTCTTTTTAAACATATAATCTGAAATCTTCCTGGTTCTTGGTGTTTTTCACCAGTGCCAAGTGATATTCAGTTGAAATCTGGACATTTTCATGTTACAAGACTCTGGATCTTATTTAAACCATCTGTCTTAGATGGCTTTCTCTGACAACCCCTCTGGCAAAGGAAGGGAAGTCACTACCTCACTATTGCCAGGTGGAGGTAGAAATCCAGGTACCCCACTCTACCTCCGTTGACACCCCAGGACATCTCCTTGTTACTGCTGGGAATAGGTAGGAATTCTAGCTCCCCACGTGGTTTCCACTGACACCACAGGCAACAGAGGAGGCCGGTTTGTGATAGCATAGCATGGGTGGAAGTTTAGGCTCTTCATTCAGCCTTCACTGGCCTGGGTGGGGATGGGACCACAGTTTTTTACTGTGGTGTTTAGCTAGAGTGATTATTGTCTAAAAGTTTTCTCTCTTTCTGTTTGTCTTTGTCCATTGGCTAGAGAAATAAGGCTTTTGTTGGGACTTTTTTTGTTTGCACCCTTTGGCATTTCCAGCCTCTTCAGTTCCAGCTCTTGGAAAACATAAGGCAAAAAGAAAACCCAAAGAACTCACCACCAAGGTCCCTAGCTGATTTGTCTTCTTTTCACCTTTTAGAGTTGTCTTATATTTGTTATTTATATAACATACAAGGTTTTTAGTTGTACTTAGTGGGAAGACTAGGAAAAAGTACACTCACTTAATGCCTCCAAAAGGAGAAATCAGGGTTTTGTTAGTTTGTTTTGCCACGCTGGGCAGCTTGCAGGCTCTTAGTTCCCCCACCAGGGATTGAATGTGTGCCCCCTGCAGTGGATACATGGAGTCCTAACCACTGGACCGCCAGGGAATTCCCTGAAATCAGTTTCAGTGTTGACTTTTAAGAACTTCTGGACAAAATAGTGTGTGAGATTTCAAAGTTATATTAGAGAATCTGTGTCCATTTTCATACAGAAACTTTGCTAAGTGTAACCGAACCATACGTATGCATAAAATAAGCCATCTGTTTGGCAGCATTGACCTGGAACATACCAAGGGCTTGCTTCTGTCTTTGTGGGGGAATACAGGCATACCTTGGAGAACTGTGGGTTCAGTTCTAGACCACCATCATAAAGCAAATTTTGCAATAAAGTGAGTCACACTTTTTTGGTTTCTCAGTACATATGAAAGTTATGTTTACACTATGCTGTAGTCTACTGAGTGTGTAATAACATTATGTCTAAAAAATAATGCATGTACCTTAATTTAAAAATTCTTTATTGCTAAAATATGCTAGCTTTATCATCTCAGTCTTCAGCAAGTCATAGTTTTTTGCAGTAGTAGTATCAAAGATCACTGATCACACATCCCCATAACAAAGATAATAACAGTGAAAAAGTTTGAAATATAAGAGAGTTATCAAAATGTGACAGACATGAAGTGAGCACGTGCTGTTGGAAGAATGACGTCAATAGATTCACTTTTTGCAGGGTTGCCACAAATCTTCAGTTTGTAAAAAATGCAGTATCTGCAAAGTGCAGTAAAGTGAAGCACAATAAAACGAGGTCTGCCTGTACAAAGAAACAGACTCTATCTTAACTCTGATCTCTCTGTCTAATTGGGCAAAAAGATCAACATATACAGAATAATCATGGAAGTGCTCAGTTGCACTGCAGTCCATAAGAAGAAAGGGGAAAATAAATGTCATCAGCAAATATGATCAGATTATAAATTAAATCTGCTTCGTTTAGTTCTCTTAGGAGTAGTTATTATATAAACTTGTCCCATTTTATTCAGTATTTTATTTGCAGCCTACTGTGTGCCAGGCTACTGCACTTAGATCTAGGATATAAGTATTGGTAAAATATGTTTCTTTCCTTTTAGAAACTCTCAGCTTTAGTTTGGAGCCACGGGTGGGAAGCAGGTATGAGAAGGCAGATTCGTAAAATTTTATCAGTGCAGTGTCATAGACAAGTCCTACAGGAGTAGCTAGAGTCCTGACTAGGGTCAAAGAAGGCCACAGAGAGATGGTGACATGTCATGTTTGGAGGATAACTAAAGACATAAAAAGAACCGGGACAGAGGAGAGCATCCCGTGCAAAGGAACCCATGGCTAGGAGCTTGGTAGAGAGTGTGGGGCATTGGGATTATTTTGAGACTCCAGTGTAATGGTAGCATATGTAACTTTATACATTCACCAGTAACATAGCTGATTATTTTCAAATGTTTAGATTTTAACAATTTTCTATTCTTTGCTGTGATCCAAATCAATGAATTTTTATTGCATTAACAGTTACAGCTTTATTTTTTAAATGTATTTATGAATATGCTAGGTTTGTTAGTAGGTGTTATATTCAGTGGGTAGTAAATAGATGACCAGCGCTTTACTGAGACACTAACTTTATGTGTCTGTGTATGTGTGTACCTTGATTTAAAAATAATTCCAGCATACACTTGTGTACATTTGACAGAGAGAGAAGGGTCTCTTAAAGTTCTCTCCAACTAGAAAGAGTTTACTTCGCAAAGTCTTCACTGTGCTCAGCAAAAGAGATGACATTATCGTTTTCTTTGGGAGCCAATTTCATTGGGTTGGCCAAAAAGTTCGTTAGGTTTCCCCAGTAAGATGGCTCTAGTAGTGCTTAGTTGTCTTTAGCTTCATTCGAAACAGTTTTGTTAGATTGTATTGTGACAGCTGTCATATCAGGGTGCATTTTTTTAAAACTTATCAAAATTAGTGAATTTTTGTGTAGCTATTTTAATATTGAAGATGGAAGGAAAAAAGCAACATTTTCTGCATATTATGCTTTATTATTTCAAGAAAGGTAAAAACGCAACTGAAACACAAAAACAGATTTGTGCAGTGTATGGAGAAGGTGCTGTGACTGATCAAAAGTGGTTTGTGAAGTTTCGTACTGGAGATTTCTCACTGGACGATGCTCCATGGTTGGGTAGACCAGTTGAAGTTGATAGTGGTCAAATCGAGACATTAATTGAGAACAATCAATGTTATACCATGCGGGAGATAGCTGACATACTCAAAATATCTAAATCAAGCGTTGAAAATCATTTGCACCAGCTTGGTTATGTTAATCGCTTTGATGTTTGGGTTCCACATAAGTTAAGTGAAAAAAACCTTGACTGTATTTCCGCATGTGATTCTCTACTTAAACGTAATGAAAACGTTCCATTTTTAAAACAAATTGTGATGGGCAATGAAAAGTGGATGCTGTACAATATTGTGGAACAATATTTCGCTTGTGGGGCAAGCAAAATGAACCACCACCAACCACACCAAAGGCCAGTCTTCATCCAGAGAAGGTGATGTTGTGTATATGGTGAGATTGGAAGGGAGTCCTCTATTATGAGCTACTTTTGGAAAAGCAAACAATTGATTCCAACAAGTACTGCTCCCAGTTAGATGATCTGAAAGCAGCACTTAATGAAAAGCGTTCAGAATTAGTCAACAGAAAATGCATAATCTTCCATCAGGATAACACGAGACCACATGTTTCTTTGATGACCAGGCAAAAACTGTTACAGCTTGGCTGAGAAGTTCCCATTCATCCACTGTATTCACCAGATTATTGTACCCTTGGATTTCCATGTATTTCGGTCTTTACAAAATTCTCTTAATGGAAAAATTTCAATTCCCTGGAAGACTGCAAAAGGCACCTGGAACAATTCTTTGCTCAAAAAGATAAGTTTTGGGAAGATGTTGCCTGAAAAATGGCAGAAGGTAGGGGAACAAAATGGTGAATACATTGTTCAATAAAGTTCTTGGTGAAAATGAAAAATGTGTCTTTTATTTTTACTTTAAAGCTGAAGGGACTTTTTGGCCAACCCAATATTTTCATCTGAAGGTGGTTTTTCACATATACCTCTGTGCTGATTAGCAGGGAGACATGTGCTTTATATGGCAGTGTGTGTGGACATGGTCCTCCTACCTAACTAGAGTTTCCTTTTCAGATTTTCACACGATATGGTAACTTATCTGGAAAGCCTGAGGTTAAAACAGAATATTGTCTTGTGTATATTGAGCCAAACATAGCTTATATTGGGGACTCTGTGCTTGGAATGTTTTTAGAAAAATATTCTGTTTTGATTACATGGACCAATAATTAATCTATTTTTATTTTTTATTGCAGATGGAGTCTGGTGGTACAGTTTTGAGTACCAACTGGTCTGATGTAGGTAAAAGGAAAGTTGAAATCAATCCTCCTGATGATATGGAATGGAAAAAGTACTAAATAAATTAATTTGCTGTCACTGTATTGCGTATGTTCAGCTAACGCCCATTGTGTATTAATACTGCATTCTTGAATTTTGAACACTGAGTACATCTTTTTAAAGGATTATACCTCTTTACCTCTTTGTGCTTTAGAAATTATTTTCCTTCAAGTGTTCTAAGAGTCTAATGAAGAATGAAGATCATGTTTTATCACTTTTGCCCTTAAGGACTTCAGATATGCTGAAACGGAATGAAATATCATTTGCTACTAGATAGATTAATTCTTCCTAGTTGTGAGAGTGGAGAAATTGTTAATGGGATATCTTGGGTTATTGCCTTATTTTTGATGCAGTATTCTGTTAATAATTTATTAGACGTGGCAACTTTGGGTGAGCATAGATTTCTGAATTTCAGTGTTAAATTGTTTGCTTTTAAAAACTGCTTTTGAATGGAGTTGTAAATACAATTTTTCTATGAAGAAGTTTGGTTTATTTACTTTTTTCTTAAGTTTTTAATGAAAACTTTGAGAAATTATTTATCACAGGGGATTCCCATTTGATTATTTTTATGGGAAGTATTTGTAATTGCACTGAGAATTTTGGTCCTTACCCTTCAAATTCCTGTATAAAACATTGACACCTGTGTTTATCATGCTGCAAATTTAACTGTACTGAAGGCTAATCTGTGAAGCGGGGTCCAACAGTAATTTAGGAGAGCCCAACTCCACTTCTTGCTGCTTTTGCCACAGCAGGATTCCTGAAATTACAAGACTGGTGGTTTGGTTTGTTTTTTTTTTCTTCTTTTTTTCTTTATTAGAAAATCTCTCTTCTTATAGCCCCATGCTTTTGGTGGTTTAGGGCAGCTACTGAGAGAGTAATATGTATACATTTAGTATCTATTCTGTTTATAGAGTAAATAGATAACCATGGGAATACAAAAACTAAAAGACATGATCGTTGGCTTCAAAGACTTTATAATCTAGCAGAGAGAGAAAATTAACATTCAGGAAGGACTTATGAATGGTTGAATGGTGAACTTACTACAAATACAGTTTTTAGATAGAAAAAATATCTATCTGTGATTAAATGTTCTGTGATTAAAACTATTGACAGTCTAAGCTGTTATAAAGCAAAGGTCATGGATGACCTGTAGGTGTGATTCCATATTGTAATTTCGGAACCATAGAGGGTGGTGTCTATTAGGTCTCACTAACATTATGTGGCAAGGAAGTACTCTGTACCCTCATAGCTGAGGATAGGGTAAATGGGGAGCAAATTAGCCGCCATCTCCAAAAAGACTGGGAATTCAGCCTCTTCCTTCTAGTCATTTGACATGTGTAGGGGAGTTCATAAGGAAAAAGTGGTGGGGTGATACCAGGTCATGCCCAGACCTGCTGTTACTGCTTGTTTATGCATGTAGGGGTTTTCACTTGTCCTTCTGCCCACTTAGAGTTACAGGCTACTTTTTTTGATCTTGAACACTGAAGGAAAAGGCAAAATTAAGTTCTTGCATGTATGAATTTCTAAAATTTTCTCCTTAGGAAACAAGATAGTGATTATGTTAAGTTTTCTCAGTACCGTTAGTCCCCAGGGGTAGGGAGGCTCTTCTACAGAGATGGTAAGTCAGGGGCATACCCCAGAGACGAGACTCCTGGCTCTAGCAAGTCTCTGCCACCCACTAGCTTTAAAATCTTTAACAGGTTTACAGCCTTCCTATGTTTTATTAGTTCCTTTATCTGCAAATCCATAGGGTCTTAAAGTTTAATTAAAAGTCCATGATTCTAAATAAGGAAGCATTTCTGCCTCTTAAAAGCAACTTTTTTCTTTCTTAGGAATGACACTATTATAATAGAAGTTGGGTTTTTTTAAAAGGTCTAGTACTAGTTTTGCTTTTATTTAAAGGATACACTGTCTAAAGTGTGTTTATCTGTTGTCTAGATTTGCTTAAGGATGTCTGATTCAGGATTTTGCTGAGCCAAATGGAGTTCCTAATATACATGACTATGTTATATTACAGTGTTACCTTGTCTAAATACAATAGGTTTATGGGTAAAGAAGGGAATTTTGCGAAGTAGGTTAGACTGCTTGCCCTAAAGCACCACTCTAAAGTACTGCTTCTCTTTCACCATTCTAGACAATGAAAAATTGTGAGTCCAGAAAGTTAAAAAACTTCATTTTGAGCCTTTATCTTTATTCTCTGCTATCTCAGCTTGGCTATATTAATTGGTTCCACTTTCTTTCTAGACTCCCATTTCCTTCCTCCCTCCTTCCCTCCCCCCTTCCCCCCTTCTCCCACATGGCTTTCAGGATCTCAGTTCCCCCACCAGGGATTGAACCCGGGTCATGGCAGTGAAAGCCCAGAATCCTAACCACTAGGCTACCAGGGAACTCCCTAGACTCCCATTTTCAGTTCTCAAATCTTGGTTCTCTTTGTGCTCTAGTTACCCTTTTGTTTCTTTAGAATGTACATTTTTCTCTTAGTATTTATTTTCCTTTTTGAGGTTCAGTCTTGGAATACATTTTTTTCTATCTTTATATGGAATGGAAGAAAAGGATGGTTTGCACTAATAACTACAGTTCTCCCGCACTCCGTCCCCAGCCCCAAAATTTCCATTCCTTTGATTTGAGATATTCACTAACTGCAGAACATTGAATTGTTATTGTCTCCTTGAGTCTGGAAAAACTTTTATTTTCTTCGCAGGCTAACTATATAGGACAGGGAGAAAATAATTGACCTGTCCTAGATAAATTTTTTAGATAAATTTCAAATATTTAAAATGAAGCCATGGGCTTCCCTCGTGGCACAGTGGTTAAGAATCCACCTGCCATTGCAGCGGACACGGGTTCGAGCCCTGGTCCGGGAAGATCCCACATGCCGCAGAGCAACTAAGCCCTTGCACCACAACTACTGAGCCTGTGCTCTAGAGCCCGCGAGCCACAACTGCTGAGGCGCGCACACCTAGAGCCCATGCTCTGCAACAAGAGAAGCCACCACAATGAGAAGCCTGCGCACTCCAATGAAGAGTAGCCCCTGCTCACCACAAATAGAGAAAGCCTGCACGCAGCAACAAAGACCCAGCACAGCCATAAATAAATAAATAAATAAAATAAATAAATAAAAATAAAATGAAGCTATGTCACTATGCTATTATGAATAGTTTAGATAGACATTTTAATTTAGTTCACTACTGAAATGTGTTTTGGCTATCCTTTCCCATTTTACCTTTTCTCCTTCCCCAATTATCTACATATCAGATTAGGTCGTTGATCTGAGAAATACATCACTGACCCAGAGCAGTATTGCCTATTAATTGACCATCTGATCTGCTTAGTGCACTTTAATTTTATTGGGATCTTCCTTGTCCAGGTTAGTGTGCATGTCTCTGACTTGTAGCTATTACTGATATTTCCAAAAATAGGTAGAACTTTTCTGGGTGTTACGTGGTGTTTGTTACTAGAGCCACTTTTTTTTTTTTTTTTGTAACCAGCTAGCTGTAAAGAAGTTTACCTTGACACTCTTACCTGCTATTTTAGCCCCATATTTTAGCATCCATAACAGCATCTGGATATCTGTTATCTCTGCCTTGGAGGAACCAGGGAGAGGAAATAATAAAAGCTAAAAGGACAAAGTAATGGTTTCTGTGCCAGGAAGAGTCATGTATAGTTTTAAATAAGGGGGATCTTCAACATTGATCTGGTTTATTTTGTCTCCAACTACGCATATTCTCTTGTAAGACCATTTTACACGTATCAAGAGATTTTATTTTGGAAACACTGGGTACTGGTGGGTAAGTTGGAGATACTGCTTTACTCAAAAGTGTTACTATTTGGTGCCACATTTGTGATTTACTTCTGAAATTAATTTAACTCTTAGCCTCTCTTCCTACCTCAGTAAACTTATCCCCCAAATCAGCTAAAATCATACACATTGCTAGCCCATGCAGGCAATAACAGTGATAGCTATTCTGTACTAGTGCTTTTTATGGGCCAGGTGTGCTTTATATGTACTACCTCGTTTATAACAGCCTTGTGAGGTAATGATAGCATCTGTCATTTCAGATAGAAAAATGAGGCCCAAGTTAAGTTCTTTGCCTAGTTCAGTCCACTGATAAGTGATGGACCTGGGATTTGAACCGAGGCCTGTCAGAATTCAGTTCCCATGCTTTTAACAACTGAATGAATTGGGTGGACGAGTGATTTTTATTAATTAATCAGCTGTCTCACAATGAAGCAGAGGATGTGCAAGTTGAATTTTTTAATTCTTGTACATGAGCTGGGAAGTACATTTCTTAAAGATCAGAATGTTATCATCAGTTTCATAAGTAGGAAAGCTTATTAGGAGTCCAGATCTCTTGCCTCTTGTAAAGGTAATACAAGCAAGTAGTCTTGACTTGCGTTGAGGGTTTTGTTTCTCAAATGCAGATAATTACAGAGAAACAAGATACGCTTAGAACTGTTACAGGTGAAAGAAGACTGGCACATCATCCTGGTCCAATTCTTGTTCTTTAAACTTGGGAGCTCTCACACTAGTTTTCCTTGTTCAAATACTAAAATTGTTTCAAGGTTTTTTTTTTTCCTATCTAGATACGTGTATTAGGATCAGTGTATCACTGATTTCTTTAGTAAAATTGGAACGATTCAGGTTTAGTCCCTTTGTTCCAATCATGTGAACATTTTATATATATTCTGAATTTTGCCTTGTCTGGAGTCTTCTAAATGTTACCTTTGCTGTGCCTTCAAATTTGATTTTTTAATTCTTATTTTTGCATTGAGACTTCTCATACGTAGCTCGTTGACTTTATTTTCTCTTATAGGATTCAGTTATACAAAAGATGTTTCAAAAACAGTACTCTTGGCCCAAAAGCAATTTTTACATATCAAAAAGGAGTAAGGAAGATAATCTTCAGTGCTTGTGTATGGGCTTTTAAAAACCATGCTCTACAGTGCAACTGCAAAAGCTCTAAGTAATAGTAAACTGTTATACGTACTGTGTGCTTGATGCTCTGTTAAGTGCATTAAAAGGCAATATTGCATAGTAGTTAAATGCTGGACTCAGAAGACAGCCTGCTTGAGATCAATCCTGGCTACACCGCTTACTAGCTGTGTGACAGTGGGCAGGTAGTTAATGTCTCTGTGCCTCAGTTTTCCTATCTAAATTGGGCTAATATACCCACCTCATGGACGTATGTGAGTTGAATGTGTTAATACAGTTCTACAATTATTTATCCTCATCCAGAGGGCTCTAAAAACTAGATTTGTGTGTGTGTGACTCAGTGGTTAAAAAAACAAAAACCTGTCCTAAACTTGCAGTTTGAATAGTCATATTTTCCTGCAGAAGTATTAATTTGTTTAATAACAGTGCTACCACAGATCCTGCTGAGGTTATTAAAAAATCAATAGTATATCTATACTAAATTCTAAAATTCAAAATCCTGAATTCAGAAACACATCTGGCTCCAAAGTTTTTGAATAGAGTTACATGTACCTGTATATGTAAAGTGCAGAGAGCAGTGCTTAATGTATATGCATTTAGGCTGCGAGTTTTAAATACTGTAGAAAGCCTTTTTGTTCGAAGTTCAGTCCTTCAAGATTCAGGATTCTGTCTGAGGAAAGTATATCAGCTGCTTAAAAATCATTAGTATAATTTAAAAAATTATAGTGAGAGCATAAAAGTTCGCAGAAAAGCTTTTATTTTGAATGAGTAGTTATTTTAATTTACCTAAGCAGAGCTTAAATATGCAAGTATTGTCAGCAGTACTTTAAAAAGAATCATAAAGTAGGAACTTCCGTGGTGGCACAGTGGTTGAGAATCCACCTGCCCATGCAGGGGACACGGGTTCGAGCCCTGGTCTGGGAAGATCCCACATGCCACGGAGCAACTGAGCCCGTGCGCCACAACTACCGAGCCTGTGCTCTAGAGCCTGTGTGCCACAACTACTGAAGCCCGTGCACAGCATCGAAGAGTAGCCCTCACTTGCTGCAGCTAGAAAAAGCCCGCGAGCAGCAACAAAGGCCTAACACAGGCATAAAATAAGTTAACTAATTTTAAAAAAAGGAATCATAAAGTATAGTGGTGCCAGAACACACAAACTATATGTAGAATGTTAAGGGACTTCCTTTCAGAAGTTCTTTGATTTTAATTCCATTTTAACTTAAATTCAAGACAGTAAAACTATTAGGGCTTATAAAAACAAGTCGCAAAATCATGCTACTTGTAAACCACAGATTCTGTCCTGTTATTTCCATCAGTGTAGAGAAACTGATAGTTTATTTACAAGAGTTCATCAGTCTGTTCCCTCTCTACCCTGCTTCCTGCCCCTCAAACAATCAGTGGGGAGCAAAAAATATGTGCAGTCCTTTGTATATAGACACTAGTACTATACATTCAAGTTTGGGGGTCTTCTCTCCCAACTACCGCTTTTTGTCACTCATTTGTATTCAAACATTGACCTTTTCTGTGACCTAATTGACTACAATTGAACACTTTCCTAAGCTAGCTTAACTTAGTGCCTGTGAAATATGCTAAGAAATTGAATATTTCCTTGGAATTACTACTTACTATTTTGCTATTTATTAGTTGCAAAATGATCAATTTGTTTCGACTACCACAGAGGTAATGGTCTCATAGCAGAAAGGACACTAACACGTGAATTTGGAATCTTAAAATCCCAGTTTTGATATGTTAATAATGGTGTGTTTTGAGGACAAGTGACTTAACCCTTCTGAATTATTTTTCTCATCTCTAACACTAGATGATAATTACCTGTCAGGACTGTGAGGACTTAACTAAGTCCTGACTCAAAAGTATGTGACCAATAATTGTCACTTAGTATAAGTCCTTGATTTTTTTTCTCAGTGCTGTTGAGTAGTAGAATTCCTAAAAGGAAGGTAACAAATCTGACTTAGCTGCTCTTCAAGGGCAGCCTCAGCCGTGTTTTCAGCTGTATCTGTCACTGTTTCACTGTTACCTAAGCTCCAGGCACACAGGAATAGTCTGTTTAGGGGTTTGCATACTTTCCACGTAAAGGGCCATATAGTGAATATTTTAGGCTTTGTGTGGCACATAAAGACTCTATCGCATGTTCTTCTTTTTAGTTTGCAGGCCTCTGCTCTGTCTGAACATCCCATGTATTTTTATTCCTTCTTCCATCCGACCTGGAAAGCTTCAGTTTCCTATTGATGTGTCAAAACTAAGTTCATATGCCACCTCCAGGAAAGCTGTTTAATCTTGTGCTACTCTGTCAATGACTGGCTTTGTAGCAGTTGGATTGGGTTATTTGCTTATGGTTGAGGCACCCATTAGATCCTTTGATAGAATCAAACCAAAACCACAGTGTCCTGTGAGCGTGTTTGAGAGTTTGTTCATTATCAAGTCACTACAGTTGACTCATTTCTTCCCTCGTGACTGAGCTGCTTTGGGGAGGGTCGAGGGGGCTGGCTTTGAACTTTGTACCTGCAGTACCTGGTGCATAGAGAAGCTTTCAGAATTTGGTAGGTGGTCTTAACGCTGCACAGAGGAATGCCCTTATTTTCTTCTCTTCATTCTTTTAAGTGTCCTCAGTTAGAATACTCTTGTTAAATCCCCCCTTCCATCCCCTCCACAGGAATTCACTCCCACTCCAGCTGTGTTGTGGTGGAGGTGCCTTGTTGATGCATCTGTTAAGGCACCGCTCAGAGTTTCAACCAATTTTAGGGTTAGTTGCATGGTGTCTGTTTTACCCTGTGTGTCCTACTTCATTACATTGTTATTTACTTATTTTTGGATCTTTGATGCCGAGCACAGTGCCTTTCACATGGTAGACATTCAAGTATTGAAACTCTTGTTGCACACTAAAGAATTAGTTTTAAAAACTGTACTTTGTTTATAATATGTGCCCTTGAAATTATTTATTCATCAATATAGATAGAATAGTAATTTAAAAATAGATATTTAACCCTGGTCATGAGAGCTAAATCTAATTTGTTATTCAGTTATCTACATCACTAGAGGGAATAGCAATTATATAACTAATCAAAAGCCATGTAAAACATATTTTTTTGTGTGTTGCCATTTAATTTTCAGATTGCTTTTATTCCCTGCTGATTGTTTTAAAACCAAAATATATGTGTTTCCTTAAAGAAAGGACTGAAATTTACTTTCTAATTAGGTTAGTCATCCTTTGAGAAGAAATTTTGAGCCCAAGGAACTTGGGTAAAGGAGGCCAGAGTTTTACAAACCCCGGAATTGGTTTGGGCATATGCACAGGCCTGGAAACTAAGAGTGAGTCGAGCAGTTTCATTTATAAGCATACCAACTTCTGGAGGCAAAAATTTGGACTGCTTACTAGTACATATTTTTTTTTCTGGAAAACCCCCAAAGAGATTTTGAGCTACTGAATACTACATGAACCTCTTCGGTGAGGGTTACGTACTTTATTTTTTTAACAATACCTTTGCCGTCTTTCAAAAGCCATATACTTTTTTTTTTGGATTGGGTTTTCACTTTAATATTGGTAATAGAATAATATATAGAATAATATAGATAAGTGACAAATACATGTTCATGGTATGATACCCATTCATTCATTCATCAGCGTTGAGTGCAAGGTATGTGCCAGACACTGCTCTGGACACTAGGGATACACTGGTGAACAGATGCCCTGCGTTTATGAAGCCTAACTTACGGGGGAGATGAGCAGAATGTATGTTAGAAGATGTTAAGTGCTAAGGGAGGAAACTGCACGTGCGAAGAGGCCCGTAGGTGGTTGAAATTTGAGATAGGAGACCAATTGAGAACTCAGGGAGCCGACTGGAACTCAGTACAGACTCGAAGGAAGCAGAGGGAGCGGTGGAGATTCCTGAGACCGAGCACCGCCAGCAGGAGGAGCAGCAGACGTGCAGGCCTCGGTGTGCGTGGGCGCTAGGAAGGCCGTGGGGCTGGGGCCGACTTGGTCGGGATTGAGTGAGTGGAGGCAGTGGGGGCCTCAGTCACGTGGGGCCTTGCAGGTGGTAGAGATGACGTGGTGGTAGCCAGTGCCAGGGCTCGCCCCAGCTTAATGTGGAGTCCTGTTGTCCTCAGTGCTGTCAAAATTTTACTGGTTATCGTCCTTTTTAAAAATGTTCTGATTTTTATCAAGTGTATATACGGTCGAATCAAATTTAGTTTATAGATCTAGCAGGGATTGCAGTGGAGTTTTGCTCTGAACACCTGATGGTATCGATGTGAATGAATTTGAGTCGTGGTATATGATTTAGTGGGTATAGGCGAAGGCCTCAGGTTCAGTACTTCATTGAAATATTTATTTCTGTTCTTTTAACACATTAAATTACAGATAATGTCACATTTTAGTGTAATCTGTGTTTAGCAAAGCTGTTTCCTGTTCTGGAATATAAGTATGGTTATAGCATACTAGATGCTGAGACAAAATTGGATTAATTAGAATGATTGGTTGTGGACAGGGACTTAATGAGTGTGGCATAGGATTTTATGTTTAATAGAATTGTCAAAATCAGATCAGCAGGCATGTTTTTATGGGCCGTCTGCCAAGGCTAGAAGTCGCTTTGGTACCTGTACTCCCTTAAACATGTGTTTGCATTCCATTCCTTGTCAACGTGAGACAAAACAAAGAAAAATAAAATCAGAATTTTAGAGCTGGAATGAATCTTAAGTACTGTCTGGTTTTACAGATGCATTTTTTTCCAGAGCACTCTCATACACTTTTTTCTTCATAAGAGTTCTTCAACTCACACAAATAGTTAGTTGGTGATAGAATCAGAATTTAACTTGGATAAAACTTATTTACCCCAGTCTTGTACTGATCTTCTGACAGTTGTCTCAAATATCAGGCAACTAAAAGTTCCAGCATTGGGAAGATATTCTGTATAAGATAGTGGTTCTCAAGCTTGAGGGTGAGTGACCCTCACCTGGGAAGCTTGTTTTTTTTAAAATGTAGGCTTTCTCTGTTTCCTTCCTGAGATTTTGAATCAGTAGGTTTGTGATAGGGCCCAGTAAATCTGTGTTTATCATGACCTGGTGACTTTGAAGTATGTGACCTGGGACCTTGCCCTTAAAAAAATGATTTCGCAGAGTAAAGGTGAGAGAAAAAGTGAGGTTATTAGCACTAATCATCTCTGATGTCTTATTTCTGAAAAATTTTAGAAAAAAGTAAAAAGCTACTTGAGATCTTGTTCTTTTGAAGAATTTGTTTCCCTCTCACATAGAGGTAAAGGCAGAGGAGAGATGCTTAATGATTATTTTTGTTCCTCTGTCATCAGAACCTTAGGGTCATTATGATACAAGTCACTGAATCCATATAACCACAATGGTACACCACATGAGGAAGGGAAATCTTTTTCAATGAAAGTGAAACAAATTGAGACTATTTGGACAAGATGCTAGTTTATCATTGCTGAGATATTACTAAAACTGAGCAGAGAATATTAGAAGAGTCAATATTCATGGAGTATATATGGAATATGATAGTACTGATTGATGATAAGGCACTATTTCTTTAGCGACTGGAATATTCTCAGATGTTGCCTGATTACACCTAGGTGCTAAGTGAATTAAAAATTATGGTGGTGCTGGTGGATTAAGTCGAGTAGAATATGTTAGGGAGATCTTTCTGGAGTGGAGATCTTTTTCACTATGTAGTTGTATAGTTACCTTAGTAACTAATAGGCAGGAATATGGTTTTAGTTGAAAAGAAACCACTTGCCTTTAAAAGCATAATGTCCTAGATGAATGGATAAAGAAGATGTGGCACATATATACAATGGAATATTACCCAGCCATAAAAAGAAACGAAATTGAGTTATTTGTAGTGAGGTGGATGGACCGAGAGTCTGTCTTACAGAGTGAAGTAAGTCAGAAAGAGAAAAATACTGTATGCTAACACATATATATGGAATCTAAAAAAACAAAAGGTTCTGAAAAACCTAGGGGGCAGGACAGAAATAAAGATGCAGACATAGAAAATGGACTTGAGGACGTGGGGAGGGGGAAGGGTAAGCTGGGATGAAATGGGAGAGTGGCGTGGACATATAAACACTACCAAATGTAAAATAGACAGCTAGTGTCCTGCAGCTAATGTCCTGCTAAGAGAAGATTTATGCTTGGTAAGTTTATTCCAGGTCTTTGACTATGTCAGTATAAAGTAAATTCATTATAGAAAGACGGATAATAGTCTAGGTTAATGGAATATAGGTAGTTGAAAATTTTTAGTAATTAAGTAATCCACACCTTTGAAAGGCTGAAGAACAGGAAGCTAAAGAAATCATGTTTTGAAAAAAAATGTATTGCAAGTAAATTTGCAAATACAATGCTAGTTTTAAGAAAAAGTGTACAGAGGTTATTTCTTCCAAACTATCTCATTGCTATTAAAATTTTTGTAGCCATGTTACAGATGAGAAAAAGATTGATTCAATTACAGAAATTTGATATGAAGAGAATATTTGTAAAGGAAGAGGCACAAAGAGAACAGGAATATGACATATCTGTAAAGTTATTAGTAAGCTCATTTGTTTAAAGGAACTTAAAATGGTTTTTAATAATTTGGTGTTTTAACCTAGTGATTTATTTATAGCTTTGTAGGTATACTGTTTCCAGTACCATTACTTATCTTTATCACTCTATGGTGATAACATAGACCCTAATAAAGACTGACGCCTGTGTATTTGATTTAAAAAATATTAAGACATGGTAAAGGTTCAGTAAACCAAACACCTTAGCAAATATTTGCTAGGTCAGGTTATACACGCATAAATGTATATATAGATGTACTTACCTTTTACACAGTAAGTACCCAAAAATTGTATGTAAATTGATTACTTTTGAGTGTAGGCAGTTTAAATAAAACCTGTGGTTGAGTCCCTTTATTGTTAAAGGTCAGTCAACACTAACTTAGTCTTGTAAATTTGATTCTAACATACTGGGCTTTTCAAAGTGAAACCTGTATATGCATATAAAATACGATCATGCATATATGTACCAAAGCCCTTAAAAGGAATTCAGCTTTCTTTTATAAACACCAAAACTCACTCTGCCTGTAAACTGTTTTTGCTAAAGTTTGCATCACTGACTCTCAAATTTGCACCTTTCTGTCTGCATACGCTACTAGGACTATCCTGTGCATGTAGATTTTTGTCAGCTCCCTCCTTTCCCCTCAGTAAATCCGTTAACTTAAAAAAAATGTGACACTTCTATAGAATAAATGTTCATAAAGCAAATTAGCATATTCAGCTTATACAGAAATACAAATTATTCCACTCACACAAGGAATTTCTACTTTGTAAAAATGTAGCTTGTATTTTGGAGTGTAATAAAATCTGGTGTAAGAACAACTGTTGAGTGGGTTAAGTGATTATTCTGAATATATTTACTTTTTTAGTGTCAACAGTTATTTGAGGTGGTGGTGGGAAGGAGGTATGAGGATGAAGTTAAACAAGTTTTTAACATTGCAGTGGAAGTTTGTTCCATGGGATATGTTCATGTAACATAGAACACTTACTGAAGCCCAGCAGTACCAATTCTTCATTTTCTCTCTGTGCTGACACAGCAACATCTGTCACATTCAAGACTACTGAGTCAAACTAGGACCTTAGGACCTTGAAAACGAACCTGTGATGTCCATTAGGATTGGTTTATGTCACCACTGAGAATTAATTAAACGACAAGTCAAGATTCAGCACAGCAAACTGGGCAGCATTTGCAGCTTTTGGACTGGCCTGGTTAGAGGTTATTTAGGGATTGGCACCAGTTTGCAAAAAGTTTGTATTCAGCAGTGTCCTCTCTTCTGTAAAGTACATTTCTTCCTTTGTACGCTTGATTCTTCTCTTTCAAAGTAGACCTTCAGTTTTCTTCATTGAACACAATTTGAGTCTCTTTTGTCATTCCTATGATTAATCCAACCTTGAGTTTCCCCTCTGCCCTTAAAAATCCATTTCCTTTCATGTTAAGTTGACTTCCTTGGGTATTGAGTGACTTTTCATAACACAGCATAATTCCATTCTCTGTTAATTAAATTAAGTAAATACACCTCCTGTATTTCATTTAATTGTGGTGCTTTGAAAAGGAAACACCTTTTCAAGAGGCAGCCTTCCTTCCCTATGACATGCTCTCCTCGCTAAGTCTGGCATCTCTTCAGTTCTCACATGGAAAGCTACCAAGGGGATCCAACTAAAATGGAAACCAGCCTCCTCCTTGCTGGAAACCTTTCATTGGTTTCCTATTCCTTATCCCCAAATAAATTCAATTAACATGCAATATGAGTAAGATACAGCTCCTGCCTACATTTCCTTTTTTTTTTTTTTTTTGGGCCACACCTTGTGGCATGTGGGATCTTTCCAACCAGGAATCGAACCTATGCCCCCTGCAGTGGAAGCGAGGATTCTTAGCCACTGGACCACCAGGGAAGTCCTACATTTCCATCTTGATATTGCCTACCTCAGCCTGAATGCTCTGTTTTCCTGCTCGAACCATACAACCTCACCTCTACCTGACCTATTCCCTCTGCCTGGAATGCCCTTCCTTTCACCACCCGGCGCTCTCCTGCTCATCCTTGAGTACCCATTGAAGGCATTCTTTCTCCAAGAAGCCCAATGATCCCATCTTCATCAAGGCCTTTGGTGTACCGAATCCCAATCATCTGTTCTCTCATTAGACCACAGGCTCTTGTGGGGTGGGATCACTGGCTCAATCTTTTTTTTTTTTCCTTTTATTTCCAGAACCAAGTACATACAGTTTGCTGGGTGGTGAGGTGGGAGATGGTGTGCAGAACCATTGGCACTTATTTGCTTAGTTAGTAGAGTGACAACCATTTTGAAAACTCAACGTGTAAAATTTGTAGCTGTAGGAAGTTGCTGCTGCCTGAACAGTGTGATCATTACATATAATTCAATGTGTATCTTTCCTTCATCCCTTTTTTCTCCAAAGACTAGCTTGCTGTACACTCCATTAAATGCAGGTATATGAGCGTTCATCTCATAACCAAGTTTTAAAAATTCCGTATGACTTTACAGATGTAAATTGGCAACACTAGATATACAGTAGTATGGTGTATATAGACTATGGGACTGTCATGGTATCAAGACCTTTCATCTCTGAATCTTTGTGTTGTTTTGGAAAACTTTTATTTTCCTTAAGAAAGTTCTTAATCTCTTAAACTATGAGAGTCAAAACTAAAATGTCAAAAACATGAAATACCTGCTCATCTTCCTGATCTAATATTTCAGTTTTTAAAGACAGTCCTTGTTCCTGAGATTCTTTATGTCATTATAGATACATAAGCCATTCCTCCTCAGCCGTGTCTGTCAAGCCACACTGCCAGCCCTGTTACTAGGAGAGTAACTTATTGGTAATTGGACTACATCAGCAGCCTGATTTGTACTGCAAAGGTAGACATCATTATGCTGCTTCATGCCCAATGACCACTTTCTGAAAGCAGACTGAAAGGGTGTGAAGACCTGGTTTTCAGAATGTCAATGAAAGTCCTTTCCCCACAAGTCTGATTTACCTTCACCTGCATTTTTCCTCTGTATCCTAACGCTTGCTAATTCTCTTTTCTTGGGGGTGACTGTTAACAGGGCAGCCACCTCTTAATCACATGCCAACACATAGTATAGATAAAGAACTTCCTATGAGCTGCCTTATAGTGTTCACTCTCAGATGCCATTATATGTCTTGTTTTCCCTTTTCTGTCTATGTTTTTATCTAGGAACTCTGGGGGCACATTTGCAAGACTGGGAAAGAACAATAAAGGTTAAGAACAACTGAGGAATTATGTACAAATAACAACAGAAGACAATTGTTTTAGTGACGATTTAAAAGGAACTCAAGTGCACAGTTGAGATCTTTGACAAATTGTAAATAATTTTTCATGATTATTTCAAAATAGCTTGGTAAGGAAGTCTTAAAAGCAGGCCTTACTGGCAAAGAAAAGCAAAAAAGAGCAAGTAATAAAAGGATTATGATGATATTTTAGACTTAAACTACCCTTTCAGTACATTTGCAATTCTGGATAAAGTTCTGTAAAGCAGTTCAAAAATATTCTGTTAAGTGTCTCGAATAACATTGCTCAGATGGAATATAAAATACTTTGTGGTCCCTTCAGCATCAAGATGCCTCAAACTTTGGTTGTTTCTGGAGTTAATTCTTTACAGCACCTGGTATATGAAGTGATTTCACACTATGCCCAAGATGCGGGCCACCCACCAGCTACATGGCATGACAACTCTACAGGCTGAACGGCAACCCTGGTAATTATAAGGCCATGGATAATAGCCCCCCAGTGGTTCACAGATCTTCTGGCAGTGGGTGTAGCTCCGCCTGCATTCTATACAGCAGATTCCTTCATGATCCAATCTAGGGTCGAATGTCATGCCTTCTCCTTCCTGCTGCTGTGAAATAAAAGAGAATTATTTGTGTCTCCTTCATAATGAGAAGTTTATAGCATCCACGTTATTTTAAAATAAGGTCCTGAATGTCTCACTGCTACCAGAAATCAGCATTATTTTCTGTAAGAAGTTTTCAATCTTTAAACCTTATAATTCAGAAATCCTTCTAACATCAGGGAACTTCCATCCTAGCTAATCTGTCACTGGCAGGAAGGTTTGTTTTTTTTTTTGTTTTTTGAATGTTATGGTGAAGTTTCTCCATGCCTTAAATGAGCCATGGTTACCACTCACTAGTGACTCAATTTGTTTTAAATAGGAAAACAGGGAGCGTGATTCAAAAGTGGCGTTTCTGCCACTGCTGCGGCACCCTGGTGCCTTCTTGTAGTAATGGCTTCCAGGGCTCTGGGGAGCACATTTTAAAACGCATTGATCCAGGCTAACAGCAGATTGCTATTCCACTTGAACTGGCTGAGAACACTGCCAGGTCACTTAGCTTCTGCCTTCGTGTCAACATAAGGGTCTGTAACACTCAGAAGAAGACACCATACGGTGTAAAACTTCAAGACCTTAAACTTTATCTTCTAGTTTCTATGTGCCATCATTATAGTTACATAAATACAAACTCGTATCGAAGTAAAAGTCACCTACAGAACCCTATTTTCACTGCCGGAGAGATCACAGAACTGGAAGAAATGTGCCCCTGCCAAGTTATGTAATATCTGGTTTTCCTTTTCATGGATTTCTAGTGGTAAAGAGTCTATATCCTCTTTAATATGGCATTGAATTACACTGGCAAAAAACCCTTATCATTCATGTAAATTCTTTGTTCAATTTAAGCCTCTTTCCTGGAAGAATAACTTGGGGAGATGCAGCACCAACATAGGTTAGGCTTGAGCTAAGTGAACTTAAGCAACCCTATCACCTTTCTGGTATACTTTTTAAAAAGTCTTTATTCAACTTTTTTTGCTGTGTGTGTGTGAGGGGGTGCTTTCTATTATGAGAAATTTCCAACGTATTGGAAAGTGGAGAAAATTGTGTGCCAAACATCTAGATTTGACAATTGCCAACCTTTTGTCAAATTTGATTTTTTAAAAAGTATTTTAAATTCTGAAGTAAATTTAAAGAGACTTGAGGGCATTGTGACATTTCACCCATAAATACATTAGAATGTCTTACCAAAATAAGATAGCATTTTCCTGCACCACACTGCCATTATCACACCTCACAAAACTAACAATTCATTAACACCATCTGACACAGCCTATGTTCAGATTTTGTCATCAAAGTATTTGTCTTACTCTCTTAATACCATTTTTTTAAAAATTCTTTAGACTCTCCCCTTTAGACATTTTTTCCCCCTTATCTCTTGAAATAGGTTCATCTGGGACAGCAAAATTAAAAACTGCCTCATTCATTAATTGTCACTGACTCTTCCAGGGCAGTAGTCAAAAAGCCTGTTGGTTGAGGCATTTCCTCACCTGAGGGTTCAACAAAAGTTTGTTAGGATTAAAAAGTTGGCAGAAATCTCAGGTTCTTGCCCTGAGATATTTCCTTAAAGGGATATGTGAAGGACGGAGATCACGGGGAAGGTGTTCCTGCTTAAAGCTCAACATGTAATAAAGGAAAAAACTGTTATCAGTGAAATTTTTTCAAGAATATGGATCACTTAAGCCTGAAAGCAGGGCAGTCACATCCTGCCCTTCTGTGGAGGGGCTGATGCCCTCATCCCTAGAACCAGATGCAGCTAGGCCAGCTACTTAGAGAATAAACTATATTAAATTTTCTGTTTGCCTATTCAGTTTTTGTTTTTGTTTTTTGTCTGCGTTGGGTCTCTGTTGTTGCACACGGGCTTTCTCTAGTTGGGGTGGGCGGGGGCCCCTCTTCGTTGCGGTGCGCGGGCTTCTCATTGCAGTGGCTTCTCTTGTTGCGGAGCACGGGCTCTAGGCACACGGGCCTCAGTAGTTGCAGCACATGGGCTCAGTAGTTGTGGCTTGAGGGCTCTAGAGTGCAGGCTCAGTAGTTGTGGTGCACAGGCTTAATTGCTGCACGGCATGTGGGATTTTCCTGGACCAGGGATGGATTACCCGTGCCGCCTTCATTGGCAGCGGGATTCTTAACCACTGCGCCACCAGGGAAGTCCCAGATTTTATTTCTTCATTATTCTTTGAGCTTTAGGGAATGAAGTACTGTGGTGTCCTGAGTTATCTGGTAAGCCTTGGGTTACTTAAAAAAAAATACTTTTTTGCTCTAAATCTTTCTAAAATATATTAGTCTAAAATGGTAAACTAGAAAATATATTTGCAACACATGAAACGAGGAAAGAAAATGTACAAGTGACTTCTCTGTGTATGAAAAGATGCTCAATCTTACACATAACTAAAGACTGGCAAGATAAAGATAACCAGGAGATACAGTTTTACACCCAAGACTTTTTAAAAGTTTGATAATAAATTAGGCCTTTCATTACCATTTGAAGACATGTAGCTGCTGTAATTCCCCGGAAGACAATTTAGTGTCCTCCATTAAAATGTAAAATTCTTTGACCCAGCAGACCCATGTTTCAGTATTAGTGCTAAAGATATACTCCTACAGTGTACAAGAGGTATAGACTAATAGCTAGCATGGAGTAAGGTAGTGCTTCCTATGCGCCCAGCACTGTGCTAAGAGCTTCACCTGCATTACCTCATTTACTCCTTCCCATACCCTATGAAGCATGTACAAGGTGTATCTTATTAACACTATTTGAGGAGGGACTCCTCTGGTGGGGCATTGGTTAAGAATCCGCCTGCCAATGCAGGGGACATGGGTTCGAGCCCTGGTGCGGGAAGATCCCACATGCCACGGAGCCGCTAAGCCCGTGCACCACAACTACTGAGCCTGCGTGCCACAGCTACTGAAGCCTGCACACCTAGAGCCCATGCTCCGCAACAAGAGAAGCCACCGCAGTGAGAAGCCCGTGCACCCCAACAAAGAGTAGCCACCGCTCACCACAACTAGAGAAAGCCCCCATGCAGCAATGAAGACCCAACGCAGAGAAATAAATAAATAAATAAAATTAAAAGTTTAAAAAAAAAAACGGTATTCGAGGAAAATACATGTCCACCAAAGCAGAACTCGTTCAATTTCTGTACATTTATCCACACAATGGAATATAATGGTGCCATTAAAATGAATGAGGTGGATCCATATAAGAGATACAAAAAAGCTTCCAAAATACTGTGTTGGAACTGAAAAGCCAGCAAAGTGGAAGTTGTGTATGCTTTTTGTGTTAAAAATGTGTGTGTGTGTGTGTGTACACTGATACAAAGGAACTGGGCAAATAGCCATTGTTAACAGGTTGCTCAGGGGAGGGTGTCTGTGGTAGAAGGGAAACTCACTTTTCATTGTATACATTTTTATACTGTTTTAAAAAAATACATGCATGTATTATTTTTTCAATTAAAACACTAGTTACACATAAGTACTTATTTTTCTATTTTCACTTCCTGCAAAGTATAGTAATGGTAAAACTACATTTCATTGAAGATTTGAGAAGTTTTTAGCATGTTGGTGTCATCCTTACAAACACCAGTTCTCGAGGTTTCTGTCTAAAGTGTTTGATCCCCATATGTGAGTCTGTCTCCCGAATGGACTGAGTGATCTCAAGGGCAGAAGTTACTCCTGTCTGTGTGCACAGGGCCTGGAAAAGAGCAGGTTCTCAACGAATGTCTGTTGAATGGACGAATAAAGTGGATATAAAGGAGGAAAGAGAATACTTTCATCCTGTGTGTTGCCTGCAGGGCACACTCTCGGAAATATTTTTAAATCATCAAATTCCTGATATGAATTTGTCTGTATAAATTCGCCTGTGACTCAAAAAAGGAGAGCACAGAAAACAACTTTGAACAAGGAGTACAACCAATCAGGATTTTACACTACAGAAGCAATGCTGGAGTTGTTACCCTCATTTATAAACCCTGCAACAAACGAAAGATGTATTTTTTTAAATAATTGGGTAAAAGTCTCAGTTGAATACTAGATGCTTATTTGAAATCTCAAGCAGAAACATCACTGCTTCAGTGCTGGGTTTAGTGCAGTCATCTGAACCTGTCATACAAACACCAGTACACACGTGGTAAGGGTTGTCTGGATTGAAGGGCTCTGAATCCTCTTGAACACTGGGTCTGGTTTCGTTATTTGGTCTTCCAGGCCCTGGGTTGCCCCATGGGCCACTGCGTAATCTTCTTGTGGTCATTGTTGTAACAACTTTTCTTACCAATTCTCTTCTTTCTCTCTGGATTTCTGCCCAAAAAAACCCAAAACTTGCTGTAAGTTAATTCCTTTATTTGAATAATTAAGGAAATTCTGTGTTTATCAGGGTGAAAAACATAAGAAAAGGATATTAAAACACATACGACCAGATCCTATTTAAATTTGTATTAATGATTTTCATAAGAATAAAGCATGTTTCACAGTCTTGGGTTAGTAGTTAAACATCAGATAATCAGAATTTGGTTTATCATACTAACTGAGGCAGGTGTTGTAAGATAACTGACAGAATCCATTCTCAGTTCCCTTTTTCTTTGCCTGCCTCTACTTGGGGGCTGAGAAAGTAAAACAGCACTTATTTCGCTAGACTCCCTTGCAATTAGGAATGGCCAGATGGCACGTAAGCAGACTATGCTAGTGCAGTTTCTGGGAAAGCTTTTGCTTTCTAAAAGGGGACAGATACAGCTTCCTCCATCTCGTCCGTCTTCCTCGAATGCAGATGTGACATCTGGGTTATGTGACCAGAAGTGATAGGCACAAGGATGACAAGCCAGCATGCCACAGATAGCAGATGGTGAGCTAGAAAGAGAGTTGACGATAGTGCAAAAAACCTACCTCCAGACTTCTGGCTGTATGAAAAAAGTCAACCCGTATTTGTTGAAACCACTGTTGGTCTGCTATTCTGTTACTTGCCGCCCTACACATTCCTCATGAGTTTACTATATAGGTATAAAGCTTTACAGTTTTCAGAGGATTTACTATTATCTTGGTTGATTCTTTTAAAAATCATTTGGGATAGAATAAGCAGATACTTTTATACAAAAGGGCAACAAGGCTCGGAAAGACCAAGTGACTTGGCCGAGATCACAGAAGGTGGCAGAGAAGAGGGTCGAACATGAACTTCTCTGGCTTCCAGCCCACTGCCCTCATCCTCCACAATGCCTCATGGGTCCTGCAGCAGGACTGATGGCTGCCGAGTAACAAGAATGGAGAGAGGACCACACAGGGTGGCTTTGGCATCTGAGTCTCAGTTTCTTCTTCAGTAAAACGGGGATAATAATAGTATCTAATTCAGAGGATAGTAATAGAGTTCAGGAGAATTTGTTTCTAAGGGTTCTAGCATAGTGTTTGGCATATCATAAGCCCTCAAACATCAGGTGATGATGATGATATGATGCTATGTTATCTGTAAGGGCATGCATGTGCGTCCAGCCGTGCATAGCTTCCCCAGATAGCTTCTTGGTTTCTGTGGCAGGGCTGGAGAGGCATCAGGGAAACCTGGATTCAAACCTCAACTTCACTCCTTTTTTTTTTTTTTTTTTTTTAGCAACTCCACTTGTTTTAACTAACAATGACCTCAGGAGAGTGATTCAATCTCTGAACCTTAGTTTATTCATCTATAAAGTGGGAATATTACTAGTTAGCTGGACAGTTGTTGGCAAAGATTAAATGAGGACAAGATGTAAAGCTCTAGCACAGTACGGTGCCTGGTACACAGCCCGAGCTCAGCAGACTTCAGCTCCCACCCCCCTCCCCGCTTTCCTCTGACCTTGTACAGCGTCATTCCCAGGGTCTCTGATGATATGGTTACATGACACTGATAACCTGCCAGCATAAAGATCCAAGGGCAGGGGTTGCTGGACCCTGGAGCTGGGAGGCTTTTATTAGAATTAGGTGGCGGGGAGCCAGGCATCCTCAGGGAGGGTTTCATTTTGTTGACTTTATTGTAAAATATGACTGCATTTATGAGACTGGAAAAAAATTCCCTCACTTTTAATGTCTATGATATTCCATCCTATGACTACACCAACACTTATTTAATCCTTTTCAAATCTGGGGCCATTTAGGTGGTTTCTACTTTTCTGGTGTTGTATGTAATGCATGTAATTCTTGGATGGATGGTGTGATGACTGAATACTTACGATGTGTAATTAATACTTAATGATACATAATTGAATACTTAAGATGTGCTCATGGGATTTCCCTGGCAGTCCAAGTAGTTAAGAGTCTGTGCTCCCAATGCAGGGGGCACAGGTTCGATCCCTGGTTGGAGAACTAAGATCCCGCATGCTGCACAGTGCGGCAAAAAAAAAAAAAAAGATTCGGTCATGCTGTTAGCTGTGAGGGGCCAAGTCACATCTTGGATGTAGGAAACAAGCTCCTTCCCAGAGGGTGACGGTTCTCATTTTATCAGTCATCCCAGCACTGCCAAGAGCGCTGCCTTCCCAACCCCACCCCCAGACCCCTTGCCCTGCTCTTTTTCCATAGAACCTTGGATCATCCCATACGATTTCCTTGTTTTAGTTTAGTGTTTATGTACTGTCTCCCTTTAGCTACAATGTAAAACTCCTGGGGGGGCATGGATTCTTGTCTCTTCTGTTCATCAGCACATTCCAGGTGCCTAGAACAAATGAATGGCACATAATAAACGTGTCAATAAATGTTTGTTGAATGAATGAATGAATCCATGAATGAACTCTCTGGGTAAGAAGCATGTCCTCAAACAGAAAGTGATCAGAGAGAGGGCTACATGTAGCAGAGTTGGAAACTTTTGTCCTTGACTGGAAAAGGTGACAAGGTATTGGAGAAGGAGTTCCTGGGTAGTGGAAGGCAAGAAGGCCCATTCCACGTGGAGGCAAGTGGGGAACTGAAAGCCAGAACTTGTAAATGGCCAGAGAATTGAGTTGCGACCACCCGCTGGGGCAAGACCTAGGATGGCAAAAGCGATGGTCCATTTGGCAGCCCCTAGAGTTGTGGCAGACACCGCTCAGAGGATTCCTTCTCACTGAGCATGCGTGTAGCTTTGGAATTCTCAGCCCACTCTTCCAGTCAGCCACTTCCAGCAGCTTATAAATTGCATCCTATTTGCTTCGCCTGGGCTAAAAAGTAACCGTCTTATCCAAGCTTTGGAACTGAATAAGACTTGTGAACTGTAGGAATAAGTTAGCCATGGCAGAATCAGAAGCCTGGAGTGTGTGTGTGTGTGTGTGTGTGTGTGTGTGTTTTAAATTTTTGGCCGCACCGTGCGTGGCATGTGGGATCTCAGTTCCCCGACCAGGGATCAAACCCATGCTCCCTGAATTGGAAACGCAGAGTCTTAAACACTGGACGGCTAGGGAAGTCCTTGTTTATTCCAATTGTGCTAAAATATATATAAAACTTACCATTCTAACCATTTTTAGGTGTACAGTTAAGTGGCATTAAGTACAGGCATATGGCTCTGCAAACGTCATCACCATCTATCTCCCGAACAGTTTTCATCTTACAAAACTGAAACCTGCACCTGTTAAATAGTAACTGCTCGTTCCCCTCTCCTAAGTCTGGTGGTTTTAATTCCTGTGTTTTCTTTATTTCCATGCTGCTCTCTCTCTGAGTTCAACATAATCTTTCTGAGAACATAGCCTATCTAGGCTGTGCTAGGAGAGGGGTCTTTTCCCCCCGCTTGAGCCAGAGCTACAAAGTAGGACTTTGGGAGGCCAGTGGGGTGACTGGGATGGGAACCAAGAGAGCAGCCCTGGAGACAGACAAAATCCAGGAAAAGAGCCTGGCCTGCAGAGCTCATCAGCTGCCCTTCTCCACCCGGAAACAGCCCACAGGGTGCTCCAACCTAGCTCTGAACCCCAGGGGCCCTTCACTTATTTTCCCCGGACTTGGAAGTGGACCTTGAACTTAAGGAATCTCAGCCTACGCCCACAGCTGCTTTTGGCTGCCCCAGAATTCAAGGTTTGACCATAATAAGGATTCGGCGGTGTAACAGCTTCTTAGACCCCTGATTCTCTGCTTTAGGAACAAAAAAATGTAAAATTGCAAAGTGCAAACAACAGAGATTAGGGGCAGAGCGGAAGCAGTGGGAGTGTCATAAATAAAATCCGCAGGTAAGGCAGAGGTGTTCCGGGCCCACCTGCTTCCTGTCACCCCGCTGCTCTGGCCCTGCCCTGCGACATTCACGGCTGTCCTTTCCCTTCCCTTTGATGTCTCATGCCAATTACTGTGACACTGTGATGTGCACCCGGATTCATCTTCCTTGTCACATGCTTGGGCCTGTGCAGGGGCTCACAGGAACCTCACCAGGGCAGGGAGAATTCCAAGCAGCGTCTTAAGAATTAAAAATGTTACCTTTGGGGTAGGTTGGTTTAAGCCAGAAAATAGGAAGGTCACCACAGAGTTCTAAGATTTTAGAACTCAAGAAGCTGTCGTCCTTCACGGGCTGGTCTACAGCCACCCAGATGAGAGAATTTTCTTCATATTTAACAGGCATGATCTTGCCTTCCTGTAAGTAAGTGAAAATGAAATGCACTGAACAAAGTGGGCATGGAACATGCTGCATATTAAGATTCATGTGTTGGTAAAAGATTATTTCGCCCTATAAAAACTTAATGAGTTTGGGATTAGCAGGTGCAAACTAGTATATATAGGATGGATAAACAACAGGGTCCTACTGTATAGCACAGGGAACTATATTCAATACACTGTGATAAACCATAATGGAAAAGAATATGAAAAAGAATATATATCTGTTCAACTAAGTCACTTTGCTGTAAGCAGAAGTTAACAAAACATTGTAAATCAACTATACTTCAACAAAATTTAAAAGAAAACTTAATGAGAATTCTCTGTGTATATGTGTGTGCATTCGCGTTTGCACACGTGCGCACGCACCCACACACACACGCACTCTGAAGTTCTAATCTCTTCTCTCTGTAGCTTTTCTCACAACATTCCACACCCCTCATGCCATCCTGCCTTTGGATAACTCGAATGTGTGAACATGAGCGTCCTGAGTGGAAGTGAAAATTACTTGATGTCAACTTTGAGATTTAGGTTAACCTGATGTTTTTGATCAAAGATGTTTTAGAGGAAAAGCAACTGAACGGACTCTGGAATCTGATAAAGGATAGAGGAGCCCTTCGTGTGAAGTGAAAGTCCTTTGGGGGCTTGTTCTGCCACTGCCAAACCACGATGGAAAAAGCCGGCAATTGGTTCTTTAATGTCTTCAGTTCAAAGTAGTATTTAACATAAACCATTTCTACATTTCCCAGCTATAACAAAACGTATTTCAGATGTTCTCTGCATCAAGCACACCACTGAGATTTCAAAGCTAAATGCTGAGTTTTCTCCTACAGCGAGATGCTGAGAATAGTTTGATAACCTAGGAGACAAATTTATTTTGCGAGGTTGCTCCTTTCATGCATTTATTAGTTTGCAATAGGTTGTAGGTTGGAGAAATTAAAATGTTTTCTTATTTTTTAGCTAAAAGCAGCACTTCATTTATGCTTTCTCTCTCAGGCTTCTGGCTGCCTTAAAACAAGTTAAAGTTATTGGAGGTAGCTAACACTCAGGTAATCCAGTTATTTACCTTAAGTTAAATGGCTCCATCCAGGAAATGAATGTTCTTTGGGTATAGGAGCTTTTAAAAGTTATACAAACCTGGGCTTCCCTGGTGGCGCAGTCGTTAAGAATCCGCCTGCCACTGCAGGGGACGCGGGTTCGAGCCCTGGTCCGGGAAGATCCCACATGCCGCAGAGCAGCTAAGCCCGTGCGCCACAACTACTGAGCCTGCTCTCTACAGCCCGTGAGCCACAGCTCCTGAGCCCACGCGCCTAGAGCCTGTTCTCCGCAACAAGAGAAGCCACCGCAATGAGAAGCCCGTGCACCGCCATGAATAGTAGCCCCTGCTCGCCGCAACTAGAGAAAGCCCGAGCGCAGCAATGAAGACCCAAATAAACGTAGCCTAAAATAATTTTTTTTAAAAATAAATAAAATAAAAGTTATACAAAACTGATGAAAAATGTATGAGAGCTAGTGGTGCATAAATCCACCCCATCACAACCTAAAGTGTGTGGGCACAGAATGGGGCGATAGGAAGAATGCACGTGTGCGCAACCTACAAGCTAGGGGTGTTAAATAAAAAGGATATGATGTTGGGCTTCCCTGGTGGCGCAGTGGTTGAGAGTCCGCCTGCCGATGCAGGGGACACGGGTTCGTGCCCCTGTCCGGGAGGATCCCACATGCCGCGGAGTGGCTGGGCCCGTGAGCCATGGCCGCTGAGTCTGCGCGTCCAGAGCCTGTGCTCCATAGCGGGAGAGGCCGCAACAGTGAGAGGCCCGCGTACCACACACACACACACACACACAAAAGTGTATGATGTTAAATAAAAAGCGTACGGCACATACTTTCAGCTGCCGACCCATCTCCTTCCTCCCTCCCTCCCTTTCCTTGCAATACAATCCTGCTTTTGTTGGTGGCAGCAATCTGCTGGCCCCAGGGGAGACACCTGCTTTCTCAGACTCCCCGGCAGCTAGGGGTGCCCGTGTGACCAGCTCTAGACAATGCGATCCACGCTAAAGTGTGTTGTGGGGCTGAGAAGGCATCCAGCTTTTCCCGAGTTAAGAGAAACCACGGTTGACACTAAGCGTCTTCCTGCCTTCCTTACTTGACTGCGTGGTTGATGTTTAGAGCTGGAAGGAAAGGACGAAAAAATCAGAGATGCTGGCCACGGTGCCAGTGTCTGGGGCTGCCTACCTCCACATTACTTACTGTGGAGAAAAATCCTTATTTGTCTAAGTCACTCTAAGTGTAATGTGCTGCTACTGACAGCCAAACACATTCCTGATTCCCACAAACACGTTGCCTGAATTTGGTTTTGTCCACCAGAGAAGCCACCACACACCCTATAAACAACCAAAACACGAGAAAAAGCATTCACCTCTATGGCCTAAGAAAAGACTCAGAGGCAAAGATTTAAATACAAAACTATTCACCACAGTGAATTATATCTGTATTCAAAAAATTATTTTGAATTATTATTATTATTTGAAAAATGGAAAATTGAAGATACCTGTATTCAAGAACAAAAGACTTTTAAAATTATAATCATATGATGACATACAATACATCCATTATAATCTACGTTTTAGAAGACCTAAAGTTAAGTGAAAATAATAAGAATGTACACCAGTATAACTTCAATTATGAAAAGAATATCACATACATTTGCACATGGAGAAAATCCACCAAAACATTAACATTAGCTATCTGTGGATTATGCAATTGTGGGTGATTTTCTTCTCTATTCTTTTATGTATTTCCCAAATTTCTACAATGACAAAGTATTGTTTTTAAAAATCAGGAAAAGGGACTTCCCTGGTGGCAAAATGGTTAAGAATCTGCCTGCCAATGCAGGGGACAAGGGTTCGGTCCCTGGTCTGGAAAGATCCCACGTGCCATGGAGCAACTAAGCCCGTGCGCCACAACTACTGAGCACATGAGCACAACTGCTGAAGCCTGCACTCCTAGAACCCATGCTCCGCAACAAGAGAAGCCACCGCAATGGGAAGCCCGTGCACCGCAACGAAGAGTAGCCCCTGCTCGCCGCAACTAGAGAAAGCCCGCACGCAGCAACGAAGACCCAACGCAGCCAAAAAAAAAAAAAAAAAAAAAAAATCAGAAAAAAACCCCCACCTTGTTTTTAAAAAAATCAGAAAATGAACTGCAAACTTATGATAAGATCTCAGTCGGCTATGGTTGAGGAGTTGGTTCTTTATATCCACTCATGGGGGAAATGTCAAGAGTTATTAGTTCACTAAAGGCTTCATAACAGAAACTGAGTGATAGGACCATTAAAAAAAAAGGTAATGCAATAAGGGATGTTCAAGGTCAGAACACAGGCGGTCTCCGTCTCATTTTTAGACTCTGTACCAGTGGGTCCACACTTGTGTTCTGAAGGGCGCAGCTCATGGGGAACAAACCAGATCATGATCAGAGGAGAATCACGAGAGGGATGAAGGGCTGGAACCCATCTCACAGGATGAATGGTGGGGAAACTGGGAGTAGAGGAGATACTGAGGACATGAGAGCCAACTTTTAAAACTCACGGGTTGGTTTTAGCTCTTGTTTTGAGACACCTGGGGCTGCTCCTAGGAGAGCAAACAATTGGACAGTTTCCAGGCACTTTTGCTTATTCTTGTTTTTCCTCAGCTGCCCTGAGGGAGCTGATGCCTGATATATCTCCCTCTCGGGGATACTGGAAAGATCAAAGTGATCATAATAAAATTAAGAATGAAAGCAGCAGCCGTCTATTCATTGTCTATCGAGTTCAGGGCCGTGGGGACAGGGCGCACACTGTAGTTTGTAGGTGGCAAATCTGAGGCTCAAAGAGTTGAAGTCACATCATAGCAAGGGTCAGAGCTGGGATTTGAATGCACTTTTTCCAAAGTCCATTTTTTTCCCACCCTATCCTGCCGCAACTCAAATGGAAGATGAGAACGAATGCGGTTACTTTGTAAGCCCTAAAGCACCAAATAAGTGTAAGGTATTATTGTTACATGTGCCTTTATAACTCTGTGTGCAATTCTTAACATAAATTTTTATAAAGCCAAGCTCAAAGGCAAGCTATTAATAATAAATGGATGAACAACGTTTAAAGCACCTCACAAGCCTGACACGTAGGAAAGGAATTCGATATATGTTGAGTAGCCTCCTTGGGCTGAACTTGAACCAGTGGGAAGAAATTGCAGAGGGAGTCACTCAGCTCAACGTAGGGCAAAACAATTAGAACTACCTCCCATGAAGGTGCCTGATGCACAGGGAAGGAGCGCCCTGTTGCTGCTTTCCAGCGGAGGCTAAGGGATCAGCTATGGTGAATTTTCAGGAGGAAATCCCCCTGCTGAGCGGCGCTGAGGCTGGAGTGAGGCTTGAGGCTCCTGAGGCCCCTTTAATGAAAAGATCCTAACACGTGAAGTCCTTTATTATTATTATTTTTAAATGTATTTATTTTTGCCTGCGTTGGGTTTTCGTTGCTGCGCATGGGCTTTCTCTAGTTGTGGCAAGCGGGGGCTACTCTTTGTTGCAGTGTGCGGGCTTCTCATTGCAGTGGCTTCTCTTGTTGGGGAGCACGGGCTCTTGGCACGCGGGCCTCAGCAGTTGCAGCGCGTGGGCTCAGTAGTTGTGGCTCGCGGGCTCCAGAGCGCAGGCTCAGCAGCTGTGGCTCACGGACTTAGTTGCTCCGCGGCATGTGGGATCCTCCCTGACCCGGGCTCGAACATGTGTCCCCTGCATTGGCAGTCGGATTCCCAACCACTGAACCACCAGGGAAGCCCATGAAGTCCTTTAAGTTGTCATTTTTTTAAAAAATTCTTTTGGTTGCACTGGGTCTTAGTTGCAGCAGGTGGGCTGCTTAGTTGTGGCATGCCAACTCTTAGTTGCGGCATGCGTGATCTAGTTCCCTGACCAGGGATCAAACCTGCATCCTCTGCATTGGAAGGCAGATTCTAAACCACCGCACCACCAGGGAAGTCCCCTTTAGGTTGTCGTAATCACTGATCAGATAGTTCCCTAACATCAGGCAAATAAGGGCCATGTCATGACCAATCCCCTTTATGTACTTTAAAATCTGGTTTTCCAAAACCTCCAATTATACTACATCATGTAAGAATGATCACTTGGAACCAATGAGTAGGACCAAAATAATTAAGTTCCTTTGGCAGAGAAGAAAGAGAACTTATGTTCTGGTCATGAACCTATCCAGGAACTAGAGACAGAAAGGGTTGTACCTTCAATGTCTGCCCAAAGCCCTTGCTGTGTGGTGCAGGCTGGTACCCACCAGTTCAGAGGAGATGCTCTGCTTGGTCACGGTGCCCACCTCAGGAACTCGAGCCTTCACCTGTGCTTTGATGTAGCACTTCTCCCCTCCAGCAAAACGGATTCCTGTGATGCCCTAGGAAACAAAAGTTTATGCATCCGTCTATCCATCCATTCATTTATTCAGTGTATTGAGTGTCTACTGTGAGCTAGGCACCATTCCAGGTCCTGGGTACAGGGATGAACAAAACAGATGGAGTCTCTGCCCCCATGGAGCTTATCTTTTAGTGTTATTTACCAAAAATAAAACAACAGAGATAAAGTCAGGTGGCGTTAAGTGCTATGGAGAAAAATAAAGCAGAGTGCAGAGATAGGAGTGACAGGGGATGGTGCTTTAGATCGTGTGATGGGGAGGCCCCTGCCAGGGGCTGCCTCCAAGCTGACAGAGCTGTTCATTGCTCCATCCATCCTGCCAAGCTCAGATGAAATGCCATCTTTCCTGTGCAGCTTTCTCTGGCCATCCCAGGCTAAGTGGGCTTCCCGCTCTCTAACTCCCTGAAAGCCCTCCCATCTTCATCCCTCATTTGGCACTTGGCTCTCAGGGCCCTTGCTCCTTGTGAATGTCACCTCCCTACGCAGCTCTAAGCTTGAGATCGATCTGAATGTTTTCTTTTTTGTTTTTGTTTGTTTGGTGCTCCCACAAAGGTTCTCAAAAGATGTTGGTCCAATTTATTAATTCCATCAGTTCGGATTTTTCCTAAGTCGCTGAGCCCAGAGTAAATAGTAGCTTTCTATAACACTGGGAACTGAATTTTGCTCCTAGACCTTATCCAAGGACTTGGACGTTTTGTTTTCGTCCCCTGTGAGATATAAACAGTGTCTCCTCCTCTGCCTAGGGAACAGCCTCAAGGGAAACCTCAGCCGCAAGGCTCCAGTCTTGGCTGACAGCTGGGCACTGACTCCGCCCGCGGAGCGCATCAGGCATAACGGTATGTTCTGACCCAAGAGTGTTTACTTTCCCTCTGCTGGTTAATTTCATGACTAGTGAGTGGCCAAAAGCGGTATTAAAGACCTACAAATTTTATGCCATCATAATGTAGATACCAACACAAATCTGAACATCTCAACTGATCAATCTTCTGTTGAGCTGAGACAAATGTCAGGAAGATACAGAACTTGTTCTAACGTCAACACCAAGGAGCGGGAAGAAGAAAAGCCTTTATCAACCTAGGGGCCTGGCTCAGGAGTCAGCCCTCTTAAATGAAGAACGAAGTCAAACGTCATTCCTGCTTGAGGATATTCATGGACGGTTACACCATATGGAATCTCAGAGCCAGGAGCCCTGCAAAATGGGGTGGGTGACAGACTGGAGAGGAGAAGGAAAGGCTCCTTCTTCCTGAAGCTTCTCGTTATCTGCCTTGCAGCCTGATTGGCCACATACACATGTAACACGTTTCACTTATTCCTCCCAGTGTCACCTCTCACCCAGAGAGAGGTGGCGGCGTGACCCCCCCCCCGACCCCCCTTTACAGAGGATGGACTCCAGGCTTACTGCAGAGGGTCTCGACTCTGCACCAAAATCACCTGGAAAGATTTTAAAAACACAGAGGCCTGGGCCTCTCCTCAGAGATTCCCATTTAATTGGCCTGGGGCCGTGCCCAGACACTGGCATGCTAAAAAGCTCCCCATGTGTTTATAACGTACAGCTGGAGCTGAGGACCACCAGTTTAGGGAGAAAGAAACTTGTTCAGGGTAACAAAGTTTTAAAATAACTGAAACAGCCTGCTATGCACTGAATGTCTGTGTCCCCCCACATTCCTATGTTGAAACCTAACCCCCCATGGGATGGTACCCAGAAGTGGGCCTTTGGGAAGTGATGAGGTCATGAGGGTGGAGCCCTCATGAATGGGATTAGTGCCCTTTTCCCAGAGAGCTCCTTCCCCCTTCTGCCATGTGAGGACACAGTGAGAAGACAGCTGTCTGTGAGCCAGAAAGCAAGACCCTCACTAGACACACAACCTGCTGGCACCTTAAGCTTGGACTTTCCAGCCTCCAGAACTATGAGAAACAAATTTCTGTTGTTTAAGAGTCACTCAGTCTATGGCAATTTGTTATAGCAGCCTCAAGGGACTAAGACACAGCCTCTGGACCCAAGTTTCTTCTGTACTAGTGGCTCACAAACTTTCCCTTGTATTCCAATCACCTGGAGGACTTGATAAATAAAGTACTGTGTTGGTCCCCTCCCCGAGAGTTTCTGATTCAGGAGGTCTGGAGTGGGGGCTAAACTGTATACTTCTAACAAGCACTCAGGTGCTGCTGCTGCTGGTGGCCTAATGAACACACTTGGTGAACCACTGCCCTCTACCATGCTATCTCTGGAAGGTCTGCTGTTCTTAATCTACTTGTAAGTCTAGGGCGCATGGTTTGAAAAACAGAAGGCAGGGGAGGGGGATTACTGCCCCTCTATGTGATATGTTCTTTTAACTTCAAACTCTCATAGCCTCTGAATCTGAGATGCCAGGGAGGAAACACCATAGAGCTATTACCATATCCCCAGGGAGAGAACTGACGCTCTGGAAGGATTCACAGCCCTGAATGTGAGTGTAGTATGTATTGAGTTAGTTCTGACAGTCTACAGGCTGCATAGAAAACCGAAACCCCATAGGGATGGGCCCTGTGGGAAGGAGTTCACACTTATTAACCACCCTGTCTAGATACAAATCCATATCAAACAGCCAGACATGTTAAGAGATTAAACAGAGGGAAGGGAAAGTCAAGAAAATATCCTGTTTTTGCAAACAAACAAAACCTTAGAAGCTGGTGATAATGAAGAAATTTGCTAAAAAGGTAATGAGTGAGGATCCCAGTGATCTAACATCCTTTTATCGAGTCGGCTAATCTCATGTTAGCTGCACCATTTTTTTCTTTCTAGGGGATCTCATTTATTTCTGTGGCTTAAACCAGAAGTTTCCAAGGAGGGCAAGGGGTCCTTTCCCCAGGGGGCCATTTAGAAACTTTTGAGGGAGTTTTTTATTGTCACCAAAACTGGGGGCTCTCTGGGCTTTTGTTGGGTGGGGCCCAGGGGTGTCAGATCCCAACCAGCTCAGGGGGGCCCTGAAGAACCAACCACCTAGAGCCCTGGGTGAAAAGCCTGATGGTAAGCATCTGTGCCTAGAACATAACACCGTTTTACATATAAAAGAGTGATGTTTGGTATAGTCTTAATGTACAACCAGTTTCCTAGGACTGGAATTACTGTGCAAATGGAGAAAAAATGGTACTTTCGTTTACTGTTTGAGAAAATTACCTGGTATTTAATTTGTCAACACACACTTAGGTCAATCTGCATTTTAGGCTGTGGCACAGACAGTGACCCAAGCATATGACTTTTATGATGTTTTCTAGTGCATCAGGCTCAAGTCCAAATTTTATTATAAATTACTTTCAATTTATTTTTTCTTTATGTTATAGTTGGGGGCCATACTGATTCTTGAAACCAATAACCTACTTACCTACCAGGTAGGTTGCGCTATCCTTTCCCACCCCCCTCCCACTTTTTTCCCTTTTCCCAGCTCTTTAAATTAAAAATTTCAAATATACACAAAGTCAAAAGCGTTGTATAGTGAAAATCTGTATATATCAGTTTATTCTATCTTAATTTCTAACCGGGATTTTTGTTATATAAATGGGTCATTAGGTCTGAGAGGGTTGGCTTAGACCAACATCACTCATGCTATTGAGGGTGTAACTTTCTAGAAAGTAACTCATATATTATCAACAAACTTAGCTTCTGTGTTCCACAGGGTATTGACAAAGACTCTCCTGACCTAACTCTAGTCAGGCTCCTCTGGGTCCTCTGTTTACTAGGCCCCAACCTTGGGCTCTGTCTTGGCCCGTTTATTCCAGTTTTAGCAAGAATCCTGCTGAGTCAGCCTTGGTCTGATCAACCTGGATATTTGATCTCCTTGACCTGCCTGCAGCAAAAATCCTGTTAGGTCAGTTTAGCAAAGAACCTCTTAGTAATTTTCCATCCACCAACACCTCCACCCTGTTCTTTGGCTATAAATCCCCACTTTTCCTTATTGTATTCGGGGCTGAGCCCACTCTCTCTCTCCTACTACAAAACCCCACGGTAGTAGCCTGCCTTGAATGAAGTCCGCCTCACCTTCTTTAACAAGTGTCCTGAACAACCTTTTCTCTAACAGTGTAGAGCCTGGAGCCCTTTGTTCAGTGCTAATTCCCTCTCAGGGGGCTTTTTTTATCCATTGGCTCTACTACAGTCTTGGTGGGGTTAGCGGGGAAGGCTGTTCACTTACAATTCAGAAACTTTCCTACTCTGGCCCCACCTGCAACTCCATTTTCTCATCTTTGCCACCTCCCGGGCTACTTAGAACTTGGGAGCAGACCTGAGCACGGGTATTGCGTAGTCTTCCCTGGGCCTGGAAAGCCCTGCCCCAGCTTCTCTGCCGGTCAAAATTCTTCTTCCATTCTTCCAGACCTGATTCAACTGTTGCTGATAATGAGCAGGTCTCTGTGGGGCTCCCGGGCACAAAAGCCTTTCTGTGTCCCCTATTTCTTTGGTTACAGGAAATAGGCATCATTCAGCCTTCAGGATCTTCCCTGAGTTCCAACGGGCAGGTTCAAACAGTTGCTAATTAAGGAAGGGAAGGGATGCAGAGACCAGGGAGGAACAGTCAAGAAACAATAGTGCAGCCTTGGGGCAGGGTCCTGGTTCCCCATCAAGGGATACAAACAACAATATCTTTGAGCTGTTTTGCAGATACTGAAACCCCCTCCAGGTGGGAGAAGTTAACTGTGTGCTGCCCACAAGCCTGTAGACCCCAGACCAGTTGGAACCGGAAGGTTGATGATGCTGACTCCTCACCACCAACCCATCAGAAGAGTGTCCACGAGCTGATCACACCCTTTTTGAACCATTACTGTAAACTCCTCACTCCCCCCTCCAGGTTGGGACACACAGTTCTGAGGGCATTAGCCCACTGTGGCTCCCTTTGCCTGGCAAAGCAATAAAGCTATTCTTTTCTACTTCACCCAAAACTCTGTCTCCAAAAATTAATTCAGGGTTGGGATTTTCAGAGACTGGATTCGGCTTCCTCGCCACCTCTGTAAAACCTGCTCCCTCCCCCAACTGACAGCGGTGGCCTCCTCCTCTCGATGGCTCCACGTTTCTGTTCACAGCTCCATGGCAGCGTGTTTCCCGGCCTGACCTGAAGCCACTTCTGTGTGGATGTCCGCCTCCTGGACATGGACTGTAAGGTCCTTGAGGGAGGGAACAAGTGTCAGTCATCTTTGCATCCTCCATGCTTCACACCATCCCTTGCACACAGTGGGCTCCAATAGCACTTCCTGAATTTGACTGACAGTTCGGAATACAGGAGAAAGTAATACTGCAGGTACCATAGTGGCTGATTCATGGGTTTTCAAAAGTCCGGGCTTATTTAAACCCATAACATGTTCTATCCATCAAAAAAATGTTCTACTCACCAGTTCTGACTTAGAGAAATATGGAAGCTTTCAAAGACGATTGATCAGTTTATAAAATATGTGTGGCCCCATTGGCCTCTGAGAACAAAACACAATCAATACCATTATTAGAACCAAAGGATTATAAAACAGAAATATAGGTTTGGGATTAAATTTTTTTTTTAGTAAATTTATTTTTGACTGCATTGTGTCTTCCTCGCTGTGCGCGGGCTTTCTCTAGTTGCGGCAATCAGGGGCTACTCTTCGTTGCGGTGCGCAGGCTTCTCATTGTGGCGACTTGATGCGGAGCATGGGCTCCATGTGTGCGGGCTTCAGTAGTTGTGGCACGTGGGCTCAGTAGTTGTGGCTCTCAGGATTAGCCGCTCCGTGGCATGTGGGATCTTCTCAGACCAGGGCTCGAACCCATGTTCCCTGCATTGGCAGGTGGATTCTTAACCACTGCGTCACCAGGGAAGCCCAGGATTAACTATTTTAAAAGGATATTCCTGATACATGCATATCTTGAGAGAGATGGATCTTTTCTTATTTAACTGCATAACCACCTTTGCATATCTTGATATTGTGGCACATCCTGGGTATTCAATTTTGTTCTGGGTTGGATGAATAGAGCATGTGTGGGAGTCACATTTTATAATTTTATATTGAGCAGTGCAAAGGAAAACATCCCTTTTACCTTGTCCTCGGTCTTGCAGTAAAAGCCTTTAATAGGTCCAGAGAAATTATCCCTGTGCCTTGACCAGAACCATCTGCAAAGCTATGACTAAGCGAAATGCAGCCACGCACACATGGGGCTGCAGAGCTTGGCCCCGGGGCAGAGCCCACGCTGAACACAGCCAGCCCTTGTCATCATCAAATAATGTGTAACATCAGCCGGGCTCTGAGGTTAGCATCTGTTTGTTATTCAAAAGGGCTTGTGAAGTGTGTTTGGGTCTCAACAAGGGGAGTTCTTTCATTCGAATGAAAAGCATCTCTAGTTTTTCTCATCAGTCAGAGGAAGACAGGTCGATGAGATGTTTGCAGGCCAATAAACTATCAGGAGAGACATTATTTTCAAGAGCCTTTTTTCATGAAGTCTCACCGACTCCATCTACAGATTTAACAGGAGAGCACAAACAGTGATGCCTCTTTCTCATCTCAGAACATGAAAGAGAGGAAGATATTTATGGTGGCCATCCAGAGAGGAGGCCTGCAGTGACACTTCGGTTCACAGATGTCCACTGAAGCATCAATGCGTGGCTTAATGTCTCCAACTGCCTGTAAATTGAATTTTTGAAAGCAAACATGTGTGCCCTTTTCAAAGGAGACTCGAAGGTTTCATCTGTAATAGGCCATAGTCAGAAAGCAGATGATACGCCAGGGGAATTTCTCCACGCTCACTTCCTGGATTAAACGGGAAATCTGAAGAATTGAGAAACATGTATAAATAGATCCCACCTGTTGTTGATGAGATTATTAGGTCATTAAAGTTTCCCTCCTCTTGACAAGTGCCACTTTCAGACCTTGCAATGTTCTAGAGGAGCTTGAGCATTTTATTCACTGTGTTAAGAAAGCTGCTTGGAAAGAAATAGCTCTCGCAAGTCTTTCTGCCAAAACTTTTTTTTTAAGTTTTTTAAAAAATTAATTAATTTTTGGCCATGTTGGGTCTTCGTTGCTGCTCGTGGGCTTTTTCTAGTTGCGGCGAGCAGGGGCTACTTTTTGTTGTGGTGCGTGGGCTTCTCATTGCGGTGGCTTCTCTTGTTGCGGAGCATGGGCTCTAGGTGTGCAGGCTCAGTAGCTATGGCTTGCGGGCTCTAGAGCGCAGGCTCAGTAGTTGTGGTGCACAGGCTTAGTTGCTCCGTGGCATGTGGGATCTTCCCAGACCAGGGCTCGAACCCGTGTCCCCTGCATTGGCAGGCGGATTCTTAACCACTGCGCCACCAGGGAAGTCCCTCTGCCAAGACTTTGTATAGTTCTAAGAACTTGGTTTTTTTCAATGCTAAGGTGTTGCTTTTTCATTTTGAAAATGTAAAGGACACAGAGTGGTCCTCTCTCAGAGAGAATACGCTGCACGGTGCAGGTGGGTTAGTGGTACCATGGCTGCCAAAAAGAACAGTTCCTTCCCATTTGGATGTGTGTGAGGGGCGCTCCTTCTCCCTGAATGAGAAGTCTCCCAGGCTTCCCTGGTTAAACTCCTAAATGCATGAAATATACTTACATTCTGGAAATCATTAACTTCAATCGCTTCTTCAGCTCCACTTCCCATTTTAAAGGTCTCCAAGTTGTTCCCAGCATCTATTTCCATTGACCCATCTTGTAATTTCCCATTGATACTCATGGTATAATGGACATTGTAAATCTGGAAGAGAACATCAGAGTTAGTGATGCCTCCCTTTTAGAGTAATTCAGGGCTTATCTTTAGATCTGCAGTATATAAAGTAGCCTTCCTATTTCTCAGAGATACACTGAATCATTCTTAATAGTAAGGATGATTATCTTAGTTATCTGTGAGGACTTTATTCATAGACCAATCACTTAATACATGATTTCTTAAAAAATATCTTAAAAGTAAAGCTTTTGATAGTCTCTGATACTAAATCAAATAGCTCAGTGATTTGCAATCTTGGCTACATGTAGAAGCATCTTAGTAGAATTTCCAGCTACCATGGTTAGGTTCTCCCCACTGGACTGATCAAATCCGAGCCTGTGGGGATGGGGTGTGAGCACAGATCTTTCTTTTTCTGAAGGTCAATTCTACTATGCAGCCAGAGTTAAGACCCATTGATGGATAAATGGAAATTGAGGAGGCAGAGGGTTAACTGGGCTGTTATCTGAACAAATCTGCAGTGGCACGTCACTTTGAAGGTATTTTTTTTTAAGTCCTTCAGGCAAGCTTTGGCGTGGAGTGTGGTATACAGTAAGAACTGCAGGCAGGACTAGGATATGCCTGAGATAGAGTAGCATTTACAGAGAGCAAGATCAATGTGCACATCTGTTTCAGCTCAAAATAAGAGGTTCTCATTTTAATGACTCTGTGGGACAGACATGGCGTCATAAAGCATTATGTTACGAGACTTGTGGGGAGAAGAGAGGGAGGCTTGGCATTGTCCAAGAGCACTGGCCCAGGAATCAGAAAAACGATGGCCACACCCCTTATCCCTGTGTCTTGGGAGTTACCTTGAGTGTAAAACAATGAAGTGGGACCTCAGAAGTGATTTTTTTTTTTTTATGTTGGGGGTAGGAGTTTATTACTTCATTTATTTATTTTTGCTGTGTTGGGTCTTCATTTCTGTGTGAGGGCTTTCTCTAGTTGTGGCAAGTGGGGGCCACTCTTCATCGCAGTGCATGGGCCTCTCACTATCGCGGCCTCTCTTGTTGCGGAGCACAGGCTCCAGACGCGCAGGCTCAGTAGTTGTGGCTCACGGGCCCAGTTGCTCCGCGGCATGTGGGATCCTCCCAGACCAGGGCTCGAACCCGCGTCCCCTGCATTAGCAGGCAGACTCTCATCCACTGCACCACCAGGTAAGCCCCCTCAGAGGTGATTTTCATTTATGTCCTTAGAGTTCTGGGGCTTCATGGAGGTGGTCCAGAGGTGAGGGGAGCAGAGTAGGTGGGACTGTGAGGTTCCTTTATCCACCCCAAGCCCCAGCCCCATGCAGTTTAACCAGAGCAGCTCTGCTTCTGATCTCTTTTATGTGTTGGATTTCTGAGTAATATCTTGTTTAAAATTCCACCATTAGAAATTTTTTTTACAGTGTACCACTAAATTAGATGATCCAAAGGGCTCTCTTAGTTTAGACATCTGGTAAGGACAATAGTTTAAAAAGTAATTCACACACTGCTCCTGTTCAGTATGCCGCTGCTCTAGAACATTCTCTGTGTCATGGGGTAGTAGGTGGGTTCCTTTTCTTATCTTTTCTTCCTTTTTCTTCAAGGTATATATATGTATATATCTATATCTTATATATGATATATAATATATCTCTTATGTGATATATAAGCTATAAAATCTTTAAAGGGGAAGGAATGGGAACTGATGAAAGACACTTGCTACTTAGTGTCAGGTCAGTAGGTCAGAACCGCAAAGACCTCAGATTCAATTCAAGTCTGATTTTCTCCCTCTTTATGACGAATGGCTGACCGCAGCATGGACAAACCCCGGGAAAAGTATCTGTTGTTATTGGATCATTACTTGTAGAAAACTCATTATTGCAAGACCCACAGGGTGATATTTTAGTTTATCAGCAGAGACGTAGAAACGGCTTTGCTAGCATGTACCCTTTTAGGTAACAGCCCTCTGTCAGTTGAAGAGAAAATGCCGGCGTGCAGTTCAGCCTCATTCTCAGTGACCCTCCTTCCCTCGTTCTGATGAACTCCGATTCCTGCAGGACACCGTCTTCACAGCTCACCCGATCATAAGAACCACGTCTAGGGGCGTCCCTGGTGGCGCAGTGGTTGAGGGTCCGCCTGCCGATGCAGGGATCACGGGTTCGTGTCCCGGTCCGGGAAGATCCCACATGCCGCGGAGCGGCTGGGCCCATGAGCCATGGCCGCTGAGCCTGCGCGTCCGGAGTCTGTGCTCCGCAACGGGAGAGGCCACAACAGTGAGAGGTCCGCGTACCGCAAAAAAAATTAAAAAAGAACCACTTCTAGGGGTTCTGCTTTAGGGGAAGCGGGAGCAGAGCCCAGCAATCTGTTTTCACTTTGCACCTCAGGCGTCCTCACCATCGGCCAGTTTGGGGAAACCTGTTTTCTTTGGCTGAGCCAGGGCTTTCTGCAGGTAAAGCTCAGAAAGCAGGCTCTGTTCTGCCCCTGTGCTCTCTGAGCAGCCCCTATTCACTTGAACTAATTTTGGCTGTCCAAGGGCACATGGCAGACAACGCGCATGTGAGTTTCTGCTGGCACGAGTGTCCTTCCTTCACTCATGAGACAAGAGGCTCTTTTTTTTTTTTTTTTAAGCATTGCACATAAGCTTTTTACTACTCAAGCAACCCTAAATTTAAGTAACTGTTTGCAAATTCTTAGCGGGTCTTGAGGAGACAAGATCGCAACACTAGAACTGTGGCTTTTATCCTAATTTCACTTTCCTCTACCACCCTTCGCCACCTCCCCGCCAGCAGAAGCTCCCTAACGAGGCGTCCTTTGTAATGTAGCTGCAGCCCGGCTTTCATAAGCAGTACACTGTCTGCATGGGGCAGCAATGGAGGTTTGTGCCCTCCTGAAGTGCCTTGGGTTGGGGGGTGGTAAAAAGTCGGAAGTTATTTCCGAAGTACTGGGCCCTGAGCTCAGAAAGTGGCTCGGTTGGTGGAGCAGTAATCACATTATCTGCTCCAAACTGATGGAGCTGTTAGCACCTAAGGCTATTTCTGTCCAAGCACAAAGAAAGTTTATTATGTGCCAATAGTCTGCTCAACATGGTACCTTTTACAGCCAAGGAGGTTTGCTAATGAGTTTCTAATAAAGCCTGGGTTCATAAGATAATTACATCATGTTTGGGACAATGTCTTGAAAAATCAGGCTGAGAATAAAGTCCCCGAGCAATGATGTCTTCGCCTCATCCCACGGGGTAGGGTTGTCAGTTATGTCATATTGGTGGGCGTTTCCCATATTTCAATGCCTTGTTCCATTTACAATAACGTGGATGAAGCATGGCCTCAATATTTGAGCCCAGTCGCTTGTCCCCTGATTATTAGCACTCCAATGCTTCAGAATTCTCTAGCTGCTTTCCAGTAAACCTGTCCTAAGGGGATTTACCCATATGAAAGGCATAGGAGGTAAATTACTGCTGGCTCTCCTCTATAAACCAATATAGAGCAGCAGAGGCATAGATAATCCCCAAAGAGTGGGTAGTTCATTTGGTTGGGGATGTCTTTCTGTTTGACAGAGACTTGATTATGCTTTGTTTGGGCCATTTACATTTGTATTCAGGGAAAGCAGACCTGTGCCTGTGCTATGCATAGACGGTGCCAAATTTACTCTATTTAGTATTTTGTGATTTGTTTTTCAGACTTAAGTAATGGATCAGCATGGAATATTTTGGGAGTTAAAAAAAAAAACAAACCTACCACGATTTTCTTCATTTTCCTGCCTCTATAAGAGACAGGGATAACTTTGATTGTTGGCAATAAAATGTGATAAACTATTCCTCTGTATTTTTAGAATTTAATACTGCTCTCTTGAACCAGACAACCAACCATCTTGCAGTAAAGTACAAGTTATGATAAAAGGAGGCCCTGCTCTTTCAGGGCGATCTTTCAATCTCTCTTTCTAGAAGCTTGTCAGTTAGCTGTGTTTGCCTTGAATAATTAAATGCCAAATGGTGTTCATTTTCATACATACCAGGACCAAAATCTTTACCCGCTCCCTCCTAAAAAGCAAAGCTATTTTTGTACCCAAAGGACCTATACCATTGAAGTTTTGTCATCTAAAAGATAGCATTTACATTCGAAGATGGTACAGTTTCCCAAGGGATGACAATCTAAACCCTGCTGTTAATGGAGGTGGAGATACTGACATCGTTCTCATGTTCAGATATGCTGCTTTCAAATGTGAGCATCTGGCCCAGCTTCTATATTTAAAATATACAAATAGATTACGGCACTTTTCAAATATACACAAAATACTGTGCAATTCTGATCTTCCAAATCGATGCTTGTAAATTTGATATAGTCTCTAAAACAGACTCTGCTAAATGGCATGCTTATCTACGTTAGGCATTTGAGTTAAAAATACAAATTATGCCGTGACTGCAGAAGATGTGATGTGTAAAATGGCTGAATTGCTTTCAGCACCATTTTCTCTAAGTACTGGGATTCATTCATGCTTTGAATTTCATGGTGGGAGAGAAACGGGAAACAGCAGTCACAGATCCTCTGAGGGTAGTGATTAAGAAACAGCCCTTTGTGTGCACCCTGGAGATGGAATTCTTTTCCATTAATTGAAATACTTATACCAAGCCTGGCAATGGTCATCAAGATAAAATGCCTCCCTTTACGTAGGTGAACAAAATTCAGAGTATTTAACAAAAACACGGGTATTTTGCTTAGTTGGGTCAGAAACACTTTTTAGATTCCTTGAGAGCCAACTGAGCTCTAAAATAAATAGTTGCATACAAAGAAAGTAGGACAGCAGTTAGTAAAACATTTACCATTAAATCACATGTGACCAAGCCAGAAGTGATTTTTAAAGACATTTGCCATCTTTAAGGAAGTTAGATCTTTTTTTTTTTTCCCCTTACTGCATGAGAGAAGGGGGCATTAAAAGATGAGAGAGAGAGGGAGAGAGAGAGGGAGGGAGAGAGAGGGAGAGAGAGAAAGAGAGAGAGAGAGAGAGAAGACAGAAGGGAGAGGGAGGAAGGGAGGGAGGGAGGGAGAGAGAGAGACAGCGCTACTGAGAGGTCAAATTCGTCCCCTTATTGGGTCTGAATGTCCCTCCACTGTCTTTGTCTTAAATTCACAGCCTTTCTCAGCTGGGAGAGGGCTTAGTTCCATTTCTTTCCTAAGGATGAGTAAAGCGAGGCCAGAGGGGATGTGCCTTACCCATGGTCACTCAACTGCTTAGCGGAGACGCCAGGCTGGGATGGGCCAAAAAGAACTTTCTTGGAACCGTCCCCTGCTTTTCCCCGCTACTCTGTCTTTAACATCTTCCCATAAAGCCCTGACTGGCTTTTCTGCAAAGTTGCCCGTGAGTGGGAAGCCGCATCGTGGAGTTGGTTGGAAGAAGGGGGAAGGTACCCGGGAGGCCCCGAGGGGAAAGCATCAGCTGGGGCGAGGGGGCCGCTCTGGCGCCACCTAGGAGGGGACACGCGAGTGACAGAGAGGACCCCGCTGTCCCGCGCGCCCCCAGGCCCCGCGCCCCTCCCGGCCTCGCGCACCCTGACTCGTGCCCGCAAGCCGGCAGCCGCCCTCCGGACTTACGTGATTGTCGCTCCCCTTCCAGAAGTAGAAGGCCCCGATGGCCCCGAAGAGCAGCAGCGCCGCCCCCGAAATGAGGACCACGGCTCCGACCTGGAGCAACCGCGCGGGGCTGGTGGGCTTCACGGTCACCGTGGCGTACGCCTGCGGGCCGGCGGGAGAGGGACTGTCATGTCCGCGCGCGGCGACCCAGCGCATTGGGGGTGTCGGACAGCTCGCCCGGGGCTCCTCCGGGCGGCCCTTTTCGCCGCGCTTGCGTCCATGGGTCCCTGGTGCTCGGGAGTGGATGTGCGCTGAACAAACTTCGCGGTGCAGGGCCATCGCCCCGCGGGTCTCTCTCCGCCTGCCACCCAACGCCCCCTCTTTCCTCCCTATCCACCCTCCCCTTCACACCAGACTGGGGATGCCAGGCCCCTTGCACACGCACACGCGTGGGGCGCCACCCCAAACCCACATTTGGGCGCCCACATTTGTTCCCAGCTCCCCAATTCGGTGACACAAATCGCTGACCCGGGACAGGGGATACGGGCCCCGCGTGTCTGGGGCTCCCAGGCGGTACTCACCGGGGGGCTACAAAACTCAACCTCGTCGGGTCCCACCAGGGCGATGGGCACTTTGTCCGAGTTCTCCGTCATGGCTGCGGTCACAGGAGCGGGACACTGGGCGGCTCCGCGCGCGCCCTGGGCTCTGTCCTGCTGCCCCGACGTGCCGGGCACTTTAACGCGGCGCACGCGCGCTTGCTTGCACCGTGCCCCGTCCCTCCTGGGCCAGCCCAGCGCTCCCCACCCCTCCCAGCGCCTCACCTTTCTCCTCCCTTCCTTCTCCCGCCTGGAGCAGCAGTGAGTTCATCCTGCCTTCCAGATGCCCCTCTTCTCGCTCTCTCCCGTCTACTGCCCCCACCACTCCATCCCCGCACCCCCTGCCCCAAACATCCTTGTAAACCTAAGTGTGTCATGGTGGGTGGTGCTGAGCGAGTAGACTAGGGGTGCTGACCCCAAGAAATGCTAAATCGCCGGCACTCCTTCCACCATCCAAGGATCTCTTAGGATGTCAGAAGGCTCTGCCGTGACGCCTGGCTGGAGGCCCATTTCCTGCAGTGTCCTTGGATGTGTGTGTTGGGCGGTGGTGCTGGTGGAACAGGACGCAGAGGAGAGCAGGGCCGTGAAGGTGGAACTGGGGACATGGGCCAACGTTTGCCAGGGTTTATGCTGGCCTGGCGCTGCTGGATGGCCCTGGGACAGGAGCGTGGATCCGGGTCTTAGAGATGGGCCCTTGTCACTGGTTCCTCTAGGAGCCTTAGCAGGAGGGTACAGCTGCAGCAAAACTGAAAGCCAAGCAAAGGGGCTGGAGGGAAAGAGCTGGTGAGACCAGACTAAGAGTACATTCTGGTTGACTGACTAAGTTAAACAGAGACAAAAACAACAATGGCAACACGCATACACCAAAAACACCGATATGTCCAAAGGAATAGCTAAGTATATATGTACATGTATAGTATGTATATTATACTATATACACAGAGAGATAGACAGATCGATATAGTATATAGTATGTATTTTTAAAGCAGAACAGGAGAGAGTTTTTTCACTTTGGGAAATGCCATCTGCCAGTACTAGGACTACGTGGTACCTCGTTTGGATCCAGGTTTCATCAATTGGGTTCTAGCTTGGTGCAGAGTCCTTTGCTGGGGAGTAAGCGGGGTATGGGACGGTGCAGGGGAGGACCTGCGGTTTCCTGAGCAGCGGGAGGTTGGGTGGACAGTACTTTGGTAGGAGGAAGTGTTGGATTTTGAGGGGATGCTGATGAGAGGGGGCACGTGGTGACAAGTATGATGACAGCGGAGCTGGGAAGGAGCAGAGGAATGGAAGAGACTTGCACAGAAGAGTCTGTAGGTCTCTGCCGGTGCTGGGCTGGGGAGACTGAGGCTTCAGGCCGAGGGAGGCTGGGAGAGTGGTGGGAGCCCAAGGGAAATGAGGAAGTGGCGAGGAGCAGTTGGGAGAGAGCGGATATGGTAAGACTAATTTCAGACTTGTTGAGCTTGCTGTGGGGAATGGAAAAGAAGAGCCCGGGAACGTCCCAAACCTGCCTTGGATTCAGACAAGGCACCACTGGCTGCACCTCCCACTAGACGTAAGGGGCTGAAAAACCCCCTTACACTCTGCAGAGGCTCAGCCCCAGGGCACTGCTGCAGAGTTCAAGACCTCCTCTCCCAAGGGCACTTGTAATGGGAATTTCAGAAGCATTAAGAGTAGTCACAGTCAGAAAATTGGGAGAAGATCCAGGATAAAGTAGTGATGCAGGAAGAAAAGGAGAGTTTGGGAAGGATGGGTCCGCAGAGTCGGAGGCTGAAATCACGGAAGCACGAAGGAATACACGGAAAGGCCATTGGATTTCCCAGTTAGGAAGGCGCGGGAACCAAAGAGACAGCAGTTCCAGTTGTCTTATTTTTTGGGCACAGAAGACATGCCTCAAAGCATCATAGAGTGACTAAAGATATTTGCAACTCATACCACAGACAAGGAGCTCGTTTTCTTCAATAGAGAAGTCCTCAGAATCATAAAAAGACCACCAAGAGATAAAAGGATAGGAACAGAGACTCCACAGAAGGGGAAATTCAAATGGCTCTTCAACAAAAGAAAAATGCTTGACGGCATTTATAAAAAGGCACGCAAATGAAAAGTATTCTTTTTCACCTATCAGACTGGCAAAAATAAAAACCCTTGTTAAAACAATCTGTTAGAGGGTATGAGGGGAAACGAGGTCTTGTTGCTGTGGGTGGGTGAATTGGTACAACTTTTATGGAGAAAATTTAATTCCAAAATGCAAAGCATAATTTCATTTCTGTGGATTTATCCCACAGATGCGCACACAAGGCTGGAAAAGTCCTCTACATGCAAAGATACTCCTTGTAGCATGTTTGTTAGAACAAAGGACTAGAAACGTTTTCAGTGTCCACAGCAGAGAATTTATGGTACGGCCTCACAGAGGGATCTTGGCAGGCATTTCAAAGTATGAAGAAGCTTTGAATGTACTGATCTAAGAACATCACCTAAGATACTTTAAGTGGAAAAAGGAAAGGGTAGAAAATGTTTATAAATGCCTCCATTTGTATAAAAGATACAAACAAGGGAATTCCCTGGCGGTCCAGTGGTTAGGACTCCGCGCTTTCACTGCCGAGGGCCCGGGTTCGATCCCTGGTCAGGGAATTAAGATCTCACATGCTGTGCAGTGCGACCAAAAAAAAAAAAAAAAAAAAAAAAAAATACAAACAAGAATATGTATATGCATATGCTCTCTGGAAAGACACACAGCAGGGTTTGCCTCTGAGGAGAACCATGGGGCTTGGGGACACCAATGGGAGGAAGGTGCTTCACTGTGTACCTTTTGGAACGTTCTGAATTCTGTCTGTGCACATGTATTAACTATTCAAAAAAATGAGTGAATAAAACAATAAATAGGGCTTCCCTGGTGGCGCAGTGGTTGAGAGTCCGCCTGCCGATGCAGGGGACATGGGTTTGTGCCCCGGTCCGGGAAGATCCCACATGCCGCGGAGCGGCTGGGCCCGTGAGCCATGGCCGCTGAGCCTGCGCGTTCAGCGCCTGTGCTCCACAACGGGAGAGGCCACAACAGTGAGAGGCCCGCGTACCGCAAAAAAACCAAAAAAAAACCCCAAAAAACAATAAAGAGCAGTCAGTGGGTGGGGAGGAAGTGAATGCTGCAAATGGAGGCGATTCTTTCGAGAACTTTGGCTTTCAGGGGAGAAGAAAGTAAGGAGGACAGACCAAGGGAGTTGGAGGATCAAGGAAGTTCTCCCCAACCCACCCAGGTTGGAAAGATGTTTGAAGGCTGAAGGGGGATGGGAAAGGAGGGGGTGGAGCCAAAGCAAGCGAGAAGATTAACTCTGAGAAGGAGAGAGGGTCTGGGGGAGTAAGTGACGATAGGGATGCTTTGGGGTTATGGTTGCTGAGCAGAGGGTGAGGAGTGGGGCTGGGGATGCAGGACTCTGCCGCATTCATACAGCCAATGATGCCTGTTTCAGGTACGACACAGAAAGTAGCTGACTGGGGCTCGAGGGATGGCGGTGAGGGTTGGGCAGGGAGACCACTTACATCCTCTGAGCACATTCTCCCCAAGTGGTACATTTTCAACAATTTTAAGGTTATACGTTTATACAATGATCGTTAAGAGTGATGAAAAGATAGTAGAGGCAAGAGCACGGTGGGAGGTCCGGGGTGAAGGGGATGAAGGGATCCCCACTTCACAGACTTGCTCCGCTCTGCTCATCCCCCTGCTGTACCTAATCCATGGGCTCATTTCCTGGGGGTTGGGACCCGACTCTGCCCTTGTGCCAGGCACTGTGCCAGGTCTGGGGACACAGCAATGAGCCAATGAGACATGGTCCCTGCTCTTGAGTTGCCTATAGTGGAGTGGGAAAGACAGTCATTGGCCAGGTAATTGCAAAATAAAGGTGTCCTTGCCTTTGTGATGATAAGAGGGAAAAGTACAGGTACCCCAAGATAACATAACATCTACTCTACATTGGGCAGGGGAGGAAGGAGCCCCTGAGGAAGTGACATTTAAGCTGAGGACTGAAAGAAGAGTAAGAATTTTCCAGGTGGAGATGGGCATAGGGGCGTGGGAAGTGTGGAGAGACAGTGGGTTCAAAGATCTTGAGGTGGTAAAGAATTTGGCATTTGAAGAAAAGAGAGGCTGGATTGTAGAGAATGAGAGAAAGGAGATGAGGCTACAGAGAGAGGCAGTTATCTCATCAGACAAAGCTATGTTAAGAGTTTTGAATTTTTTTCTCTTGGGATTGGGAGGTCATAAGGGGTTTGAAACAGTGGAATGGCACGATCAGGTTTGCATTTTAAAGACATCATTTTTATTACAACCCACACAAACTCATGATAAATTTTTTACCTGAATATTTTCTATTATAATGATTTTATATTTTTTCAGACACCTTTTCCTGGTAGCCTAGATCTTTGGCTATATATAGGGAAATACTTTACCAGACTATAGAACAGTGCTACACCTGGAGTTGAAAACCCTCTTTTCTTTCCTAAACTTGTCATATACTTGCTGTGTGACCTTGGGTAAGGTTTTTCACTTCTTTGGTGCTCTTTTTTTCTCATCTTTAAGATGAAAGAAAAGTCTAAAAGACGTCTCAGTTTGTGACCTTCTATAAGTCTATGTTTTTCCTTACAGATAGTCATAGAAATAAAACATTACTACTTGCAAAAAATGAAATGAAATGAAATAATAGAAACATCATTTTGACCTCCGTGGGCTAGAATGACTAAATTGGAAGGGGGCAAGATTGAAAGGGGTAGATGTTTTAGGAGGTTCCTTAGCAGTCCAAGCGAGAGAGATGATGGTGGTTAGGACCAGGAGAATCACAAACGATGGGTATGGGAAGGAAGGAATGGATTGGAGATTTCTCTTGGAGGAAGAATCAACAAGCTCTGAAGGTTGATTGAGTGTGAGGTATGGGGCAGAGGCAGACGTCAAGATGACCCCTACATTTGGAGCACAAATAACTGGGTAGATGGAGGGAGCGCTGGCTGAATTTTGGACACGTTAAATGTAAGCGCTATAAAAATTCAGGTGGAGAGCTTGTACTTGATAGCGTCAGGGAAGAGGCAGAGGGGCCATCTGCTGAGACAGAGAGGCTGGGAGACCGAGCAGGGCTTCTGAAGTGTGGGAGAAGTTGATAGCAGTTGTATGAGAAACACAATATGGAGTTTATAGAAGTTGTGACCATTTGGAGCTGGAGAACAGAAAGGTGCCAGGATCCCATCAGCTCAGAACAAACTAGGAGCAGGGTAGAGGGCGCTGGATGACGTTGGGGGTGATGGGTATATTGGTCAGGGTTCTCCAGAGACACAGAACAAATAGGGTGTATATAGGTAAATAGAAAGGTATTTATTACAGGGGATTTGTTCACACGATTATGGAGTCTGGGAAGTCCCATGATCTTCCACCTAAAAACTGGAGGCTCTGGAAAGCAGGTGCTGTTAATTCCCAGTTAGAGTCCTGAAGACCAGAGAATGAATACAGATGTCTGAGGACAGGAGATGGGTGCCCCAGCTCAAGCAGAGAGAGTGAATTCACCCTTTTGTTCTAGTCAGACCCTCAACAGACTGGAAGATGCCCACCTGTATTGGTAAGGGCAGATTTTCTTTACTGAGACTACTGATTCAAATGCTAGTCTTTTCCGGAAATGCCTCATAGATACCTATAAATGTTTTACCAGCCATCTGAGCATCCTTTAGTCCGGTGAAATTGACACATAACCATCACAACATGTTAATAAACTAGATGGGGAGGAATTCTTTCACAATGTATATGTTATCAAATCACCACAACGTAACACTTTAAATATCTTACAATTTTATATGTCAATTATACCTCAATAAAGCTGAAAAAATTAACCATCACAATTGGGTATTGAAGATGGTCTTGGGAAGGGCAGAAGGTCAGGGTCTAGTGATTCTAGGGTATGGGCTGCAAAGGGAGGTCCTTGAAGTTGGGAGGTGCTGATGAACTTGGAGAAGGATTGGTGTGATGGTGGTGGCCTGATGGGTGGGAGAGGAAAAAGCTATGTAGGTTGTAATCAGAGGGGGAGAACACAGAATTTGAGATCTTAGAGGTGGTTTGGTTCTGCATAGAAATGTGGTCTAAAGTGTGGACTTAGGGACAGCGGGGATTGGAGATGATGCTTCTGGGAGTTGAGGATATTGAGGTCAGGGTGATTTTGAAGTTGAAGTAGGGGTTATAAGGATGTGACGGAAAAATAAACTATAAGAGAGTTGCAGAAATTGTTAAGGAAAGAGGGAGAATGTTCTGCATGGAACTCCTTGGCCAGAGATGAGGGAGTGAACAATATGGTGTGAAAAAAAGAAAAAGAAAAAGATGGCGTGAATGGATGCATGAACGTCAGAAGAAGAACTCTGTTCCAAGAGGGTGGTGAAACCCAGTCCGGGAATGGACTGCGGAGAACCAGAAACAGCTTTTGGTCTCCAGAGAATGCATGGAGTACCTCTCCTTTCCAGGAGAGCGATAGAGGAGCAGCATAGAGCTCCAATATTAGCACTATTGTTGTAGCTACTTTCATACGGGTTTTCTATCACTACCGCTTCCTGTATACACTGGCATTTAGGTGAGGAAATGGTGGACAAGTGGTTAAAAGAGGGGATTCCAAAAGAAAACAAAAACATTAACTCAAAAAGATATCCACACTCCCATGTTCACTCTAGCACTATTTACAACCAAGATATGGGAACATCCTAAGTGTCCATCAATGGGTGAATTGATAAAGAAGATGAGCTATGTATATACAACAGACGGAATACTATTCAGCCATAAAAATGGGGAAATTCTATTTTTGACAATGTGAATAAATCTTGAAGGCATCATGCTAAGTGAAACAAGAGAGAAAGACAAATACTGTATGATCTCACTTACATGTGGAATCTAAAAGAAAAACAAAACGAAATCAGAAAACTCACAGAAAAAGAAATCAGATCTGTGGTTACTAGAGGCGGGGTGTGGGAGGATGGGCAATTGGAGGAAGGTGGTCAAAAAGTACAAACGTCCAGTTAGAAGACAAATAAATACTAGGGAGGTAATGTATTTACAATATGATGGCTAGAGTTAACACCGCTATGTGATATATATGTATATATATAGGAAAGTTGTTAAGAGAGTGTAGCATAAGAATTCTCATCACAAGGAGAAAACTCTTTTCCTACTTTTCTTTTCTTTTTATTGCAACCATATCAGAAGCTGGACGTTGGCTGAACCTATTGTGGTAATCATTTCACAATATATGTAAATCGAACCACCATTCTGTTCGCCTTAAACTTACACATTGATGTGTGTAAATTATTTCTCAATAAAACTGGGGAAAAAGGGATTCCATGGTGTCACTAACACACACTTACTCTACTCAGGCAGTTGGCATCTCTCTATGACTTTCCCGTGGCAACATCGATGTCCACGACTAGGGGGACCGAGAGGGCGTTGATGTACGGCCGTCGTAGGCAGTTAAATCTCGGTGTATCGTTCCAGTCCCTGTATCCCCGTGCTCATGAGCTAGCTCATGGGTTCTGTTTGCTTTTCCTTTCCCACTTCCTGCTGTGCAGCCAGTTTGGAGTTAGTGCAGGGAACATTTTTATACTGACAAAATAAAAAGTCATTTCACTGATGGCAGATACACTCCAGAAAAAAAAAAAAAAGGTACATTCCAATGCTACATACCAGGGGTTAGTTTATTATCTGCCTTTTGGGGTCATCAAAGCAGGACTTCTTCCTTTTAGCTTAGCCAATTTGGAGCCTTTAAAATTTCTGTCAGTCCACATAGATAGGTTAATTTCCAGATGATTTTTCACTACTCATCCCTGAGCTGCCTCCTTCTCTTCATCTAAATGCCAGAGTGTATAGAAAGCGTGCAGAACGTAGTGGTGCAGAGCCTGTATACGTAATGGGAGCCGTAGCCTGCCACTGCACCCCTCTAGGCGGCTATTTCTTGGCTCATTGGCTCCATCTCACCTTTCCACTCTCAGGAACTGAAATCCCCCTCGATGGAGGTTTATGTGGCAGTAATCCCTGGGATATCATGAGAACGTCCTCTGTGTCTGCCTGCCTCCCTTCAGGCTTGCCCCCTTCAACCCCTTTGCACTGTAGTGAGATCCACTTCCCAAGGAAGTGCAACTCCCATCCCCTCCCACCTCTGCTTAAGACCCCACAGTGGCTCTCAGTGCCCAGAGTCAAGTCCATCTTCCTTCAAAGAACATACGAGGCTCCAGCCATTGCTCCAGTTGCCCATTTGCCTAGTTGTTTGTCTGTTTTCCCCGCCAGACTGTGGTGTAAGTTTCTGGGAGGTCAGGACTGTGTCTTATTCACTGTCATTCATTGGATAGATGCATAGTTAATTAATTAATGAAAAGAGAAGCAGCGCAAGGGCCATCGAAAACAAGTCATAGTTTAGGAAACGTTGCTGGAAAGGCTCATGTTCCTTGTTAATTGCCTTTGTAGAATTAGGAATGGTCACTCACCTTATGGTAGGAGCTACTCGTGTGTTCAGTGACCATCATTTTTAGCTAAAAACCAGAACTCATGGTTTGACAGGATTTTTCCTTCCTTCCAGATAGGAGAGGTGGTCTGAGAAATGCAGTTTGCATGCTGATTCTTGGAGTACTTCAATGAGTTATGAGGATAATGACATAGAAAATGAAGTATTAATACTAGCCTGTTTTGGGGGGGGCAAGAAAAATATAACTAGCCTAGTAAATCCAGGACCTATGATCACGGATCATAAGGATAGCAGAGCAATTGGCATCTAAACTGTACGACGTTGTGTTGCTGGGGACTGTCTTGTACAACTTTGGACCCTTCCAATGTTTAGTGGTGTGTGTCGAACATGGTAGGTCATTGGTAGATGTTTGTTGATGTTGAAGAGGGAGTAAGTCAGTCATCTCCTCTGTGTTGCACATAATTGCTCAGGGGAACGGAGACAGAATACTCAGGAACATCTAGACACTCTTCACAACAGAGCAATTACCACCTGAGCCCGTTCACTGTGATTTGCCCTGGGTTTCCCTCAGAGAACAGCTCATCCAATTAACAGTTTATTTATTTATTTAAAAATTGATGATTGATTGATTGATTTTTGGCTGTATTGGGTCCTCGTTGCTGTGGGTGGGCCCTCTCCAGTTGCAGCGAGTGGGGGTCACTCTTCGTTGAGGTGTGTGGTCCTCTCATTGCGGTGGCTTCTCTAGTTGTGGAGCACGGGCTCTAGGTGCGGGCTTCAGTAGTTGTAGCACGCAGGCTCAGTAGTTGTGGTGCACAGGTTTAGTTGCTCCGCGGCATGTGGGATCTTCCCAGACCAGGGCTCAAACCCGTGACTCCTAACCACTTTGCCACCAGGGAAGCCCAACAGTTTATTTAACATGACTATGACTTCAACACACCTTGCCTTGGAATCACTAAGGAAAATGGGCCAAGCTGGTAACTTTCAAGTCCATTCATATGAATCTTTATGGTCCTCCAGCCATACTCATCCAGATATGTTTTTCCATCAATTGTGGGAAATTCCTTCTAAGAAAAAGAACTGTGAAAATAGATAGGGAAAGCCAGTTGAATTCTCTTTGCTGAAAGTAATAAACATGGGAATAGAGAGAAATGAAGATGGGGGCCTCCTGAAGGATCATTAGGTCTGCCTCTTCTGCATCCTTGCTGAATAGCTACTGCGTGTCAACCCACAGCGGGCGCAGTAAGTGGGTAGGATCCCTGCACAGCAAGTTAATCCATATGCAAACACGGTGACCCCAATTGCTTTGCAATAGAGAGCCACATGGCCTGTGCCCTTAAAATACATCGTTTGGGCAGCTGCCAGTGGGCTAATTTATCCCAGCTGGCCAGAAACAGCCCTGAGATCATCAGCGCTTTTGTTAATTGGGAGAGAGGGTTAGAGGAATCGAGATATTCCTGGGCACCAAGCATTCATTAGCCACCTGGCCTCCCTAAATTATGAGCCTGCCATGATTTTCCCAGTGCTTCGACTGAAATTTTAATATTTGGAATGTATTAATAACTCGGAACATGTCATTTCCTAAATAAGCAATGCCCTTCTGGACTCATTGGAGAAGGGAGCCCAGAGAATGGTTAAATGACACAGATATTGGCTACTCAGTGAAATGAGCAGTGTGGAGGTGACCCTGGAAGTTCTATCCACGGCAGCAAATACAAACAGATGCGACGTATGAATGGACCTCTGGGTTGATGCCCCTGATTTCTATTCATTTGTTCTATTCATACAGCATCTTAACGGGACCAACCTGAGGAGAAATGGTGAAACAGATGATAATAGCAGCTAACAATTCTAGAGCACATGTTCTGCACAATCACCGTGCCACGCAGCTTATACCACGGACTCTTCAGAGCAACCCCATGGGACACTGTTACCATCCCTTGGGGATATATGCTTCACAATGGCAGGGACGTGGCCTGTCTTGTGTACCTTTTTATCCCCAGCACCTACAACCATTCCTGGCATACAGTAGCAACTCAATAAAATATTTGGTGGATGAACAGTTAAGTCTTCATTTTAAAGGAGGTGGTTGAGGTGTGGCAAAGTTAGTAACCCATCCAAGTTGTCCAGCTCTAGAAAGTGACAGAGCCAGGATTCACATCTTACTCACCGTCCCCAAGCATCCCCGTATTCCGGGTGCTCAGAGTCCCATCAGCCTCCCATTTAGGTCTGTTTCTCTTAGTGCTCTGTTCTCCAGTGCTCTGCCATTCATATGTTGAAACTCTGGCCCCCATGGATGGTATGTGGAAGCAGGGCCTTTGGGAGGTAATTTGGTTTGGATGAGGTCATGAGGGTGGGGTCCTGTGATGGGATTAGTGCCTTTATAAGAAGAGGAGGAGACATCAGAGCTCACTCTCTCCACCTTGTGAGGACACAGTGAGAGGGCAGTCATCTGCAAGGCAGTAAGAGGGTCCTCAACCAGGAACAGAATCTGCCAACAACTTGATCTAGGACTTCCCAGCCTCCAGAAGTATGAGAAATAAGTGTCTGTTGTTTAAGCCACCCAGTCTGTGGTATTTTGTTATGACAGCTTGAACAGATTAAGACAACCCTTCAGGTACACTCATCAACATTTCCCTGTCCTGTGTCCCACTCATTTAAGGCTCTGTTCTCCGCCATTCAGCAACAGCTGGTGACATGATCAGCTTCCTGCCTCCCCTTCCTGCTCTCTCACCCCTCCAACATCTGTGTTGTACAACAGAGTTTACAGACAGTTCACATATGTGAGCTCACATGATACAAACACAACTTGTGAAAGAGGCAGCACAGTCATTATTATCCCCATTTTAAAGATAAATAAACTGAGGCTTAGCAGGATCAAGTGACTCCCTGTGGCCATGCAGCAAAGACTAGGACTCAGTTCTCTGACTCCCTAGCCCAGTGTCCCTTCCCCAGTACCACACTGTGGATGATGTCATAATGTGTCATTCATTCAAGAGCAGGTCACCTCATAACTGGAGGCTGATGGAGAGGATGTCAACTTAAATGAATGACCCTCCTATGGCTGCATTTTGGGCAGGTGAGCTCAGATTTGGGGTACCTCGAAGGACTCTGAATTAGCAGGTGTCTCTCTTTCCTACACCTAAGCCTGAGGCAGGATCATTCTGAAAATCTCCCAAAACCTGGCAAACAAGTTCACTTGCCTAACCTGCATATCCGATGGACCTTCAAGCTCTGACCATTCTTTTTTTTTTTTAATAATTTTATTTATTTATTTATTTTTACTTTTGGCTGCATAGGGTCTTCGTTGTTGCGAGCAGGCTTTCTATATTTGTAGTGAGCGGGGGCTACTCTTTGTTGTGGTGCATGGGCTTCTCATTGCTGTGGCATCTCTGGTTGTGGAGCACGGGCTCTAGGCACATGGGCTTTAGTAGTTGCAGCATGTGGGCTCAGTAGCTGTGACTCATGGGCTCTAGAGTGCAGGCTCAGTAGTTGTGGCGCATGAGCTTAGCTGCTCTGCGGCATGTGGGATCATCCTGGACCAGGGCTCAAACCCATGTCCCCTGCCCTGGCAGGCGGATTATTAACCACTGCGCCTCCAGGGAAGCCCAAGCTCTGGCCATTCTGTCACCTGCGTTGGCCCCTTCTGACCATCCCCATCACATCTGCCCTACATACCTCAGAGCCTCACCCTGTCCTGCTGGGGCTATTGCTAGGGTCTCCTAACTGGACCCCTGCTACTCCTCTGCCCTGTCCAGGCCACCTCCCATGTTGGGGACAAAGTGATCTGCCTGAATAACAAATCCAGTGACCTCATCCTCCTGCTTAAAAACCTGTGCTTGAAGACTATAAAACGTAGATGTGGCTGACTTAAAAACGGAAAGATAACAAAAATTAAAAAAACTTTCTTTGGGGGGAAGAGTTGAAAATTGCTTAACTCTTTTTTAAAAACCTGCCTTTTTACTTTCTTGTGGAAAGTAAGCTCATTGAGAGCAGAATTTTATTAATTTATGACACGAAGTGATTAGACACCTAAATACTAAGTAATATGTGGATGAACAACCACACCTGATGTGAATTCTACTAAGGACTTGGATCTGTTGTATGTCATAAAGTTCCCTGGTGGCGCAGTGGTTGAGAGTCCGCCTGCCGATGCAGGGGACACGGGTTCGTGCCCCGGTCCGGGAAGATCCCACATGCCACGCAACGGCTGAGCCCGTGAGCCATGGCCGCTGAGCCTGCGCTCCGCAACGGGAGAGGCCACAACAGTGAGAGGCCCACGTACCAAAAAAAAAAAAAAAAAAAACAACAAAAAATTCAACACAGAATCCACTTACATCAACTTTATTTTTTAAAGAGTATACCGATTTTTGACACCAAGGAACGAATCCAAAAGAAGGAAAAGTCAATAAAAGTGAATAACAAGTCAACAAAAATGAAGATGATCATTGTGGAGTAATTTATAATGAACAACTAGAAACAACCGAAGAGATGTTAAGTAAATTACGTTGTGTCAGTTTGATGGGTTATCATGCAGTCACTAAAACTTAGAATCAGGCAGACTGTGTAGCAACAGAAAATGCTTATGATATAATGTTAAGCACACAAAGTGGAATAGCAAATTGCATGTATACCTCATTACAACCCTAAAAATCATGTTTACATGTGGCAAGGACTAGCAGGAAGCAGGGAGAATGAAAACAGATGATTAATTCAGCCAGTGGAATTGTAAGAGATTCCTCTGCTTTTGGCATTTGTGTGCTGTTTTTCATGTTGTTTGTGCAGTTTCAAAAGGATGCTGTTCCGCCCTTTGGGGAACCACTTGCGAGACTGTCAGTCCCAGGAAGGCATATAAACAGCAACAAGAGCTGCAATTCCTGAATATACCTTACTACGGAGTCTCTCCTGTGGGCCTGGCTCTGCTGGTGGGAATACACTGATCCAACCTGATTGTGGCTGTTTGCACAATCGTTCCCAAATAGAACGTTGCTGCAGAAACGCAAACACTGGAAGAATATTTACACGTAAATGTGATCATAGCCATGGCCATTTACCATCTTTTTTTTTTTTTTCATTTAAAAACAACTCAAGTACAGGCTGGGAAACTGGACTGCTGTGGAGGGACTGTTGATTGGGGTAGAAGTTTGAACTAGATGATCTGAAGTCTCGCTGAATCTACGAGCCTCACCCATCATCCGTGTGACGTTTATACACATGTGGCCAAGGCTCTTCGCTGTTCATAGGCCGTCTCCTCCTCCAGGCAGACATGGTGCATCACTAATGAGCAGGACACTGGGAATGGCTAGGCCAGGCTCTGCGGTCAGGTAGTCCTGGGAGCAAATCCCAGTTCTCCCAGTGACAAGCTTTGTGACTGTGTCTGAATTACTTTGATCTCTCTGAACCTCCCTTTGCTCATCTGTACAACTGGGACATCAAAACTTATCCCCGAAGGAGTGTAAATTGGTGCAGTCACTATGGAGAACAGTACGGAGGTTCCTCAAAAAACTAAAAATAGAGTTGCCATACGATCCAGCAATCCCACTCCTGGGCATATACACTGACAAAACTATAACTCAAAAAGATACGTGTGGGCTTCCCTGGTGGCGCAAGTGGTTGAGAGTCCGCCTGCCAATGCAGGGGACACGGGTTCGTGCCCCGGTCCGGGAAGATCCCACATGCTGCGGAGCGGCTGGGCCCGTGAGCCATGGCCGCTGAGCCTGTGCATCCGGAGCCTGTGCTCCGCAACGGGAGAGGCCACAACAGTGAGAGGCCCGTGTACCGCAAAAAAAAAAAAAAAAAAAAAAAAAAGATACATGCACCCCTATGTTCACGGCAGCACTATTCACAATAACTAAAACATGGAAACAACGTAAATATCCATCAAAAGATGAATAGATAAAGAAGATGTGGTATATATATATACAATGGAATACTACTAAGCCATAGAAAGGAATGAAATAATGCCATTTGCAGCAACATGGTTGGACCTAGAGATTATCATGCTAAGTGAAGTAAATCAGACAGAGAAAGACAAATGCCATATGATATCACTTATATGTGGAATCTAAAATATGACACAAATGAACCTATCTATGAAACAGAAACAGACTCACAGAGAAAAGACTTGTGGTTGCCAAGGGTGAGGAGAGGTGGGGGAAGGATGCATTGGGAGTTTGGGGTTAGCAGATGCAAACTGTTCTATATAGGATGTATAAACAACAAGGTCCTACTGGATAGCACAGGGAACTATGTTCAATATCCTGTGATAGGGGCTTCCCCGGTGGTGCAGTGGTTAAGAATCTGCCTGCCAATGCAGGGGACATGGGTTCGAGCCCTGGTCTGGGAAGATCCCACATGCCACGGAGCAACCAAACCCGTGCACCGCAACAACTGAGCCTGCGCTCTAGAGCCTGTGAGCCACAACTACTGAAGCCCGCGTGCCTAGAGCCCATGCTCTGCAGCAAGAGAAGCCACCGCAATGAGAAGACCACGCACTGCAACAAAGAGTAGCCCCCACTCGCCACAACTAGAGAAAGCCCGCATGCAGCAACGCAGCCAAAAATAAATAAATAAATTTAAAAGAAAGAAAAAAAAAATCCTGTGATAAACCATAATGGAAGAGAATATGAAAAAGAATGTATATATATGTAAAACTGAATCACTTTGCTGTGCAGCAGAAATTAACACAACATTGTAAATAACTATACTTCAACAACATAAATTTAAAAAAACGACCTATCCCTGAAGGTTGTTGAGAGCATAGAGAGGAACAGGCGTGTAGTAGGTGCTAAATTAAATGGAGACACACGATAGTGACCCAGGAGCAAGCTGGTGGGCTTACAGACATGGAAGCACAGGAGAAGTGAGTTTTAAGTAGGGATTTCAAGGAGCATATCAAGTGCACGAGCAACAGAAAACTGCTGCTAACATATGCTACGACGTAAAGTTGGGAGTCACTGCCGATTCACAGATGGTGAAGATCCCGCTTCTCCTGGGAGCAGCTGTACCAAAAACAAACGTGAGCAATCAAGAGGCTCCTAACTTCTCATTTAATTGCAAAAAAAAAAAAAAAAATCAAATGCAAAAATCTGAGAATCACCATAGGCACCTGCTCTATCTTCCCTGAGTCAAGATACTGTCTGCAGCCACGAGATCATCCTTTCATGCTGCAATTCAAAGAGTAGCTTCCCTAATAAGCTGGCTTCTCAGACTTATGCCAGCTACACATGTCATGTGAGCTATTTTCTGTTTTAAATCCCTAGCAATTCTCTTGGGACCAAGATTTCCTTTGACATTGAGATTCGGCATTGAATTCAAAGATTCTTTACATAGTTACACAAGAATTCCATAAACGAAAACAGAAACACTTGGGACTTTTTCATCCCAATATTAAGTTTTTCTCTTCTCACCCAGCCTTCACGTTGTTTAGGAAAGTAAGAATGTGGAAAGGAGAGTAGTTCTTAATGTTTTGTACAAAACTTAAAAAGCAATCAGCTAATTTGATGTCTCAAAGCGGAGCTTGAACACCCGAGAAACTTCTAGTATTTCAGGAATGTGGAAACTGAGCGAATGAGCATGTTGCATGAAAGGATTAAATACACGGCAAATACACGGTATTTTCAGAGTCAACACAAAACCCCCTGGGTATGTATGGCAGCTCAAGACTGGTTTTATGAAACCCACTGAGCCAAGTTTTGTGCTGAAGCCAGCCAGATCTATGAAGGGAGCTGGACAGAGGCGCTATTCATAGCACTTGGGGATCTTTGTGGAAACAGCTTACAGATTTTCTGACAACCTGGTCTTTCAGTTCAGATGAATGAAACTCTATTGTTTGGTCATGAGGAACTTTAATTAAAAAAGTTGTCACCAGAGCTGTTTCTCATGGGGTGCATGTGTGTGGAAATGACAGTCTTTAAATTTTGCTTGAAAAATGAAATTAGACACCAAAATCAATGCCAAAATAAGGTTAACTTTGAATGAGAAAATAAGGAAAGTGACAGAATGCCAAGTTAAGGCTAATAACTTTTGGGCTTTGTTTGTAGATACACTGTCTCCCACACTGGACCCCAATTTAGATTACTCTAAAGAAGGAGTGTCTTGGGTACACAGGACAGCTGGCCATTTTGTAGATGGCTGCTTGAGTATCGTGTTGTTTGAAACTACCTTATTTAGTCCTCTTCATTTCGAGTATGTTGGTTTGGTTCAGGTCTTAGTGGTGGCATTCCAAGACACACTTAGCTGCTCTTAAGTCATGGATGTTCTTAGCTGGATCTAAAATGCCAAATATTGTGCTCTATAAGGGCATGTTAAGACTTCTACAGTTTCCCAGGCATCTTCCATTTGTAAATCAGTTTAAATTGACTGCTGGGTAGACTATTGCTCCAATATCCCATGAGCTGAGCTGAAACAGTCAACATAGAACCCAAGGATGCTAAACCTCTCAAAACATCTGGCTCAACAACTGCCTGTTAAAGAGGAAGCAGATTTATTTCTCCATCTTCTTCAAGGGCAGATGGCTTAGAAGAAAGTACAGTGGATTTGTACTTGATAGAGCTGGGTTTGAACTCAAGTGGAAAGAGGGTGAGATTTGGAATTTGAGATGTGGGTCTTATATGGACCAATGTTAGCAACTGTGAAAACCTTCTCACCCCTCAGAGCCTCAGTTTATCTCTGAGAAATGAACCTATCAGTAACATTATTCTCACAGGACTGTTAGGCGCGTTCCATGGAATATGATGTACTTGAAAGTGCTTTGTGTCTTCTAAAGTACTGTACTAATTTAGCCATTATTCTTACTAATTGTGGAACCTTGAGCCAATCTCTTAACTTTCCTGAGCCTTGGTTTCCTTCTTTGTAAAATGGGGAGAGTAATAGCAGTCCTGTCCACTCCATAAAGTTTTCTTAAAGTTCAAAATGAGATAACGTGAAAACCTGGGTAAATGGCAAAATACTTTTTTAGCAATTTAGAAAAATTAATTTAAAAATATTCAAGTGAAATGCCTTGAGTGTTGTCCATTTGGGGGTGATTGAATGATTGCTGTTCCGTGTTGAATGTTGCCATTTGTTTCGTTTGATATACAGGTGATTTCCAAGATTCTAATAATCCCTTAAGTAGTCAACAGCATAATTGTAACTTGGGGGCTTAAGAAAATATGTTCTCATGTGACCAAAAAGTTGTTTCCAGTACTTCACAGGACAGCCTCCTCTTGAAAGCTGGCCCATCATTGTACCCGCCTTTTCTCCTTTTGGTAGATATAACCCCTGTTTTCTTATCTCTCTATTGTCTGCTTCAGCAATACACAGCTAGCACATATTGGCCTGCAGCCAACGCTAATGTCCTCATTGCTCTTTTCACTCTTTGAGAGTTGGAAGAGATGATCTCTGCTAGCCGTTGGGCACTGCTTCTGCAGAATCTTTACGGAGCAGGAGGGGAATATTAGAGACACTATGGAAACAGACACATTCAGACCACCTCGATGGACAGGCAGAACTTAAGCAATTGCATAAATGTGCCTCTTTGAAGAAAGTCCTCTTCTTGCTGTGCAGTAACAATGTAGCCTTTGAGGGGTTTTATGAGCTTTTTCCGTGCTTTTCAGTGCTGGTGTATAATAGTGTTTCATAGTAGCCAACATGTCTTGAAAGTTTCTGTCATTGCCTTTATCCAGAGAGGGTTGGCTTGGCCCAGCTGAAGATAGACTCTTCCTTTAGAATAAAGTCCAAAGACAGACACAGTTGACATTATCTTTGCGATTTCAAATAAAACGTTCCTTGGTGAAAGGCGGTATTGCTCCTCTTCCAAGATCTATCAATACTGGCTTCCAAGCTGGTCTTTGCATTTCACAGAGAATGCGAGGGACAAGCATTTGTACTTTTCTCCGTCCCTGCAAAGTCCTTCCTTAGCAGGTCCCCACTTCATCAAACAGGACAAAAAAGATTTTTCTTTTCTAGGGGATTTTGACTTCCAAGGACCGACTGGGAGGTTAAAAGGCCATATGAGCTGATGTAACAGACCCAAGGACTGATCTGTTTTTCACATTTCTCCTAAATGAAAAGCAGAAAATGACCAATTTAGTTAAAACTTGAGAATGTGAAGTAGTACAAAGGACTAAAAGTCTTTCTGAAAAATAAAATAACCACCATAAAAACAAATAATAAGACTTGTTAGCAGTTACCCAAGTAGTGAGAGCAAGGGGTGGCACAGGTAAAGATCTGTGTGTGTGCTGGGATTAACAGATACACACTACTGTATATAAAATAGGTAAACAACAGGGACCTACTATATGGCACGGGGAACTATACTCAATGTCTTGTAAAAACCTATAATGGAAAAGAATCTGAAAAAGAATAGATAGATAGAAAGAAAGATAGATAGATATGTGTAACTGAATCACTTTGCTGTACACTTGAAACTAACACAACATTGCAAATTAACTATACTTCAATTAAAAAAAAGAATCTGGGAACAGTGGCATGGAGTTGGGGGGAATGGAGATTTTAAACACGATAATAAAACCCACTAAAAGTTGGGAAAAAAAAGATCTGTGTGTGTGTGTGTGTGTGTGCGTGCGCGCGTACATATACACAGCTGTTATTAACAGACAAGATGCAGAAGAACGTAACGGTTAGTAGCACAGACGGTCTTGGGTTGAGTCACAGGTCCCAAAGTTACTTCTTTGAGTCTTAATTTTTTCATCTGCGAGTGGGAAAGATAACAGTGCCTACTTCATAGGATTGCCACGAAGATTAAATGAGATATAGGGAATAGGAAACACAACAAGTACCTGGCATAGAGCAAGCCCTTGGTAAGTACTGTTATTTTATTATTCCCATGTATTCCCTGTGAATGTAAGCAGTGTAAAGATATGATGAACAGTCACCCAGTGTTTTTTGGGTTTTGAGATTGGACTTTCTGCCACTTACAGCATCATAAAAGGGAAATGTGTATCCTTTAGTTCTAACAATTTTTCTTGTCCTTTTTGGAAGTCAATTTCTTTCCCTATGTCTTCACATTTTTGAATGTCTTCAGAATGATCATTTTTTAAAAAAATTTCCCATTAAAAAATTCCAATTTCTGTGAATTTTTCACATCTTTATCTTCCACTTCTTTTATTCTGCTGGCATATGTCTTCTTCTCAAATGATGCTTAAAAGTAGCATTTTAGTCTAGTTTCATTGATGTAATACCTTCCTTTATATCTAAGAGGATATGAATTACAGTTTTAAAAAATTATTTATTTGAATGTTTGAATTACAGTTTTTAAGGAATTTTTCTTCTATTCCCTGCATCGTCTTTATTTCCTCTTGGTTTCTTTGTCCTGTGTATTGGTTTTGGACTCTCTTTTCCTGCAGTGGTTTTCCTCACTTGTCTGGGATCCTTGGCTGTCATTGCCACTTAAGTGTGAGGTTTTGAGAAGCTGAATGGGAGCTCCGTGTGCATGAGCAGGACTATGGGCTGGTGTGGAAGATGGACGGGGACACTTGGCTTTTTGTTGGGGACACCCACATGTTTTTATCTGGGAGGGAGTCTTTCCCTTGGGCCCATCAGTTTTCTTGGAGAGGAATCCTCTGTATACTCTTGTCTTGAGAATTTCAATTTAGTTCCAGCATTTGGGGAGCAAGAAGGGAAGGGGCAGGAGGTTCTGTCCATACAGCTTGCAGTATCTTCTTCAATTTTTCCTCTTTTAGATGCATCTCATCTTGCCCTCACCTGTGCCTAGGCCGCAGACTCCCACCGCTGTCTTGGTTATCCTCCCAGAATGAACCTAGTTTTCTGCTGGAAGGACTGTTGCCTGGCTGCATGGATGGGGCAGGTACCCGGGGCATGAACTGCTTCTTACATAGACTTCCCATCAGTCATCCTCTTCTTTGCAACCCTGCTTTGTACCTCTGCCTTCAGGGGTACATAATATTACCAACTCCTGAGTCTTTCTGCGGTCCTGGGGTACAATAGGCTCGCCTCTGATTGCCTTCCCTGAAGGCACTTAGGACTCAGCTATCTTTTTTGACTCTCCATGTAGTTTCCATGTTACAGAATGTTATTGACATTTCTCGTCTGCTGGGGGTTTTTTGGTATATTTTTAGCTGTTTAATTTTTTTTTTTTAGTGTAATTTTATTTATTTATTTTTGGCTGCATTGGGTCTTTGTTGCTGCGCGCGGGCTTTCTCTAGTTGCAGCGAGCGGGGCTACTCTTCTTTGAGGTGCGCAGCTTCTCATTGAAGAGGCTTCTCTTGTGGAGCACGGGCTCTAGGCACGCGGGCTCGGTAGTTGTGGCTCGCGGGCTCTAGGGTGCGGACTCAGTAGTTGTGGTGCACGGGCTTAGTTGCTCCGCGACATGTGGGATCTTCCCAGACCAGGGATCGAACCTGTGTTCCCTGCATTGGCAGGCAAATTCTTAACCACTGCACCACCAGGGAAGTCCCTCTTTAACTCTTTTGCTGTCATTTTATCAGGCTTTAGGAGGAAGTGGAGATAAACACCTGTGTTTATGTCATCAGAAGTCCACCGAGGGAATTTTAACAATATCTCAGCACCCAGGTCCCATCTCAAGATTCCCATGCGGAGGCCTGGGGTGGGATCTGGGCGTTCCCACATTTTAAGGGTTCCCAGTAGGGTGATGAGGTGAGCCGACTTGGTGGCTCACTGAGCCCCAGTGGAGTGTGGCTTTCGGCGATTTTCTCATGCGCACTTGACTTCTCTCCTTCTTGCTAGAAGCACAGCAGTAGGAAACAGCTAATTGGCCCCTTTCTAGGTACCTAGTACTGCGTTAAAGATTCTCTCGGTTGAGGATGATAGAATCAAGCAATTTGGCCAAGAATTTTTAGTTGATACCAATAAATGGTGGAAAAGGTAGGGACTGAAGCAGTGTACAGGCTTCCCTGGTCTCTCATTAATTATTTTTTCTGGGTGGATGTGATTCTTCACGAGACTAGAACCATTTCGACTATCAGACTTGGTCTTACGTCTCAACAGATCCAAGTTTAGAAAGGAGGGGTCTCTCCCTCCAACCCTACTATTCCCATCCCAGTTCAAGTGTGAACAATGCTGGGGAAGGGACTGGGATGGCTGGCTTGGGTCAGGTTTTTACCTCCTGATCAATGGTGATAGTGGGTATTGTAAGAAGACGGCAATGGCGGCTTCAGACCTTGTAGTGAAGGAGGAGCGGGAGGGATGGTCCTTCTAATGGAAGAGGGAGAGAGGGCTGTTCTCAAAAGAAGGGAGGAGTTCTGGGTAAAGGGAAAAATAGATCCATTACAGTCCATACCGTTGGCTATTCAGTACCTGGGTATGTGTGTACACGTGCTCATGTACACATACACACACACACACACTCTCTCTCTCTCTCTCTCCCCGTCTGAGATCTTTCCAAAGATGCAATTATCTTGTGCAAAACCACAAACAGGCTTTCCTCCTCAGCCTTTAGAAATGATCGAAAGTCATTTCCAGATTCCACAATTCCACATCTTTTGTGATGTCCATTCCTTTTCATCAGCTCCGGATATAGCTTCTTATGGTCCTGTAATTTACAGGCAACATGAACATTTAATTTTTCTCGACTTACCCAAGTTCCCAAGGCTCTAGTCTCAGTGGGCTGAGTCCCCAGACGTGGCAGGTAACCGATGAACAAACAGCTTAACTGATTCTTACCAAAGAGAGAATGAAGGGATCCTGACCGCCTTCCCTTTGCTGCTCTGGTTGCCTGTTGCTGGGCAACAAACCACCCCCAAACAGTGGTTAAAACAATAACAATCCTTTTTTTTTTTTTTTTTGCTCATGATTCTGGGGGTTGACTGGGCTCAGTGAGGCAGTTCTGGCTCGTGGTCTCAGATAGTGGCTGGGGCTGGGGTCCTCGCAAAGTCGTCTTTATCCCCTAATGGGCTCCCTGTGCAACTCTCTCTCCTCGTGGTCTCTCCGTACGGCGGTCTCAGGGATCTAAATCTCTTCTATGGCAACTGAAGGCTCCCAGGGCGAGTGTCCCAAGAGAAACTGGCAGAAGCCCTGTGGCTTTTTTCCTCCTAAGCTCAGAAATCCTACACTGTCATTCCCACCACATTCTGTTCATTGAGGCAGTCACTAAGTCTTGCCCAGTGTCGGGGGGAGGGGACAGATTTCTCCTCTTGATGGAAGGCGTGTCAAGAATTTGCAAACGGTATTTGTTTTTCTGACTTACTTCACTCTGTATGACAGGCTCCAGGTCCATCCACCTCACTACAAATAGCTCAATTTCGTTTCTTTTTATGGCTGAGTAATATTCCATTGTATATATATGTGCCACATCTTCCTTATCCATTCATCTGATGATGGACACTTCGGTTGCTTCCATGTCCTGGCTGTTGTAAATAGTGCTGCAATGAACATTTTGGTACATGACTCTTTTGGAATTATGGTTTTCTCAGGGCATATGCCCAGGAGTGGGATTGCTGGGTTGTATGGTAGTTCTATTTTTAGTTTTTTAAGGAACCTCCATACTGTTCTCCATGCTAACACATATATATGGAATCTAAGGGAAAAAAATGTCATGAAGAACCTAGGGGTAAGACAGGAATAAAGACACAGACCTACTGGAGAATGGACTTGAGGATATGGGGAGGGGGAAGGGTAAGCCGTGACAAAGTGAGAGAGTGGCATGGACATATATACACTACCAAACGTAAAATAGATAGCTAGTGGGAAGCAGCCGCATAGCACAGGGAGATCAGCTCGGTGCTTTGTGACCACCTAGAGGGGTGGGATAGGGAGGGTGGGAGGGAGGCAGACGCAAGAGGGAAGAGATATGGGGATATATGTATATGTATAACTGATTCACTTTGTTATAAAGCAGAAACTAACACACCATTGTAAAGCAATTATATTCCAATAAAGATGTTAAATTAAAAAAAAAAAGAACTTGCAAACGTGTTAAAACAACCGTACTGCCCTCACCTCAACCTGTTCACATTTTAGGATTTTTCACTTTGAACACTCCACTCCTGGCCTATACAGGATTCTTTTGGTTGCATGTGACACGAACATAATTCAGATTAGCGTGTAGCCAGACCACTGAAGGGTGGGGTGACTGGAGCCGGGGACTTCAACATCTGCCGCCTCTCTTCCTTTTGAAGAGTCCCGGGGACTTGCTTAAGATACATGCCCATCCCTGGACCGATGACTGTAGTTATGGGGTGTCTACTGTTCCTGGCACAACTTAGAATGGGGATTACCTCTTGGTCAGTCACTGTGGTTAAGGTCATGTAAAAAGGTAATGCCTCCCATGTGGACGCTGAAGTAGAGGTGTGGGGGAAGGGTAGTTCCGGAAGGAGGAGGGCTTTTCCCAGAGGAGGTGGGAGGTGATGGGCTGACTGAGCAATAAAAACTTTTATGTATATTTTTATCTCATTTAATTCCAGCAATGATTAAATAACTACTGTTATTCCTTTTTAGCAAATGAAAAAATTGAGGCTTGGAGATATTCAGTATCATTTCCAAGGTGACTCAGCCTAGTGTGACAGAGCTGAGTCCTTGATCTCCATCTGTCTGCATGCGCAGCTGTGCTCAGAACACTATTCTCCCTCCTCAGTCCCCAGCCCACATTCTTCAGGGCAGACAACGAAGGTTGGAGACTCAAGGAGCTAAGGGGGTGAGAGGGAGTACCCCAGGGGCACAGGGCTCTAACCTCCAGCTCCTGTGGTTCACTTTTCTCTCCTACCCACCGCACTGCTTCCAGCTGAGCTGCTGCCAGGGCCACTGCTCCTCCGAGTGGCTGGGGAGCAGCCTGATGTCTACTGGTGACTTGGTCCAGCTGTCTGCCTCCTCTCATCCCTTCATTCAACTGAAGCGAAGCTGGACTTTCCCCAAAGGAATCTTATTAGGAAATGCATGGAGAAACACATCCCAGCCAAACAACACAGAAACACATGAGTTGAGGAGATGAATGTGATCACAGACTGTGGATTTCTTAACTCCACTGAAGTTCTGCCACCAGCTAGTTTGGCTGGCGCTGCTTTTGCCAGACCCCCAAACTTTTTGCTTCTTCCCCCAGCATCAGCTGCTGTGATTTTCCAGAGGTGATTTCACCAGCTCATTCTGTTTTATAGATTTTATTTATTTATGGCTGCGTTGGCTCTTCATTGCAGCACGCGGGCTTTCTATTGTTGAGGCGAGCCTGGCTGGGGTGGGGGGCTACTCTTCGTTGCGGTGCATGGGCTTCTCACTGCGTCGGCTTCTCTTGTTATGGAGCATGGGCTCTAGGTGTGTGGGCTTCAGTAGTTGTGGCACGTGGGCTCAGTAGTTGCGGCTCGCAGGCTCTAAAGTGCAGGTTCAGTAGTTGTGACGCACGGGCTTAGCTGCTCTGTGGCATGTGGGATCTTCCCGGACCAGGGCTCAAACCCGTGTCCCCTGCATTGGCAGGTGGATTCTTAACCACTGCACCACCAGGGAAGCCGCCCCCACCACCAGCTCATTCTTGAGGCTGATCCTACCTTTGGGTAGTTTTAGTTTCATTGGTCATGAAGTCAGAGGCTCACCAGTGGCCACATAATCCCCAAGGAGGACACCCATCACCCCTTGATAATGGCCCCCTCTCACCTGAAGGGGACTGGCAGGCCCCATACCTTCCACTGTCCAGGATCGAGTGGGATCACCTTGGTTTTTCCATTCAGGAACAAACATTTCTTCCATTCAGCTCATCTGCAGGACCAAGGTCATTGATATGGCCACAACCCAATGGAGGTCAAGGCTTTTTGGCTTTTTGCTTGTGTCTACGCACACATAAAAATTTATATATTTATATTTATACACACACACACACACACACACTCTCCTGGGATATATGTTGCAAAATTCTGACCACTGGAATTTCTCAATCTCAAAATGCCTCATACGTATGGTAATGACAACCCTCATGTAGTCAGAGGATGGGGGAATGACAAGAGATTTCTCTCTCTGGACCTTTGTAGACGACAATATATAGGAGGCCCTTCTGTTTGTGCAAGAAAGAAGCAGAAGGACCCGAGGCAGGTGTTGTTTCTAAGCTTAAAGCTCTCGGGTTGGGGAGGGAACATTTTTCTTTGAAACAGCTGAAAGCAAGACCAAAGTAAAATTACAACAGTTTGGCAGCATAATTTTAATAAATTTTGTTTTTTCCTGGCACAGAGATTCATCAGATCGTGGCTTGAAGCAACAGAGAGATGACAAGGAAGGAAACAAGTGTTGAGACACTGGCAGTCACCGTGGTAGGCGCCTCGGATATTATTTGCTTGTGAGAGTGGTTCATGCTGTTGCTATTCCTCAATGCTTTACCGACTGAAATTAAAAAATGATGATTTAATGTGTTCCCTTCCTCTGTCTACTCTTGAGAGAACCAGCGTTATGACCTTCCCAATTAGTGGAGTGTTGGATGGGTCCCTATCAGGTCCTCGTCTCCTGGCCACTCACCTGCCTCCTGCCTCTCCTGTCCCCTGGAGCTGGGGGTCACGCTCTGCCACCTCTCAGGCTGTGGCTGAAGCCACGGAGAGCTCAGCTTTTCTGGGGAGCTTCAGAGAGAAGCAGGGGGCTGCTACCATGCTGGTGGAGGGAGAGGGGTGGCAGCTGCTAAGGCCTCCATAGGATGTTTGGACACTCTAGAAGTCCTTCATTCATTCAGTTACTGGATCATTCCTTTATCTGTTGACTACGCATCTGCTACGTGCCAGGCTCTGTGCTGGGTGAGGGGGATGCGGGTGACAAACAGGCAGCCCTGCTTCCTGTCCCCTAGGGCTTATACGTTGTCCCTGTACAGAGCCCTGGGTCTGCTCCCAGGTGGGGCTCTGAAGCTGGTTTGTGCCCGAGTGCAATGCAGCCCTAGTGGACCCCTGGACAGCTCATGACTGCTGTGATGGCTCTGGTACCTAGTGAGGTGTTCCATTTAGAGAGCATTGTGGGTAGAGGAGCCCGATGTTGTCCACGCATTGCACTAAGTAGGCGACTGGTCCTCTGCCACATTCTCCTTCTGCACAATCCTTTGAGCTTGCGGTCTCCTGATTTCCGACACTAGCTTTAAGTGGGGATAAAATCCGACTTTCGGGCTTCCCTCGTGGCGCAGTGGTTGAGAGTCTGCCTGCCGATGCAGGGGACACGGGTTCGTGCCCCGGTCCCGGAAGATCCCACATGCCGCGGAGCGGCTGGGCCCGTGAGCCATGGCCGCTGAGCCTGCGCGTCCGGAGCCTGTGCTCCGCAACGGGAGAGGCCACAGCAGTGAGAGGCCCGTGTACCGCAAAAAAAAAAAAAAAAAAAAAAAATCTGACTTTCTTCTTAGCATCAATGACAGATGGTCTGCAAATCTTGACTACCCTAAGTAACACCAAATAAAAATGATGCACACATTTGTGAAGGATTTCCTACTCAGAGTTGTCAAATGCTGTCAGTTTTCTCCCTCTACGGTTCCTCTCCCAACCATCAATTCCTCCCTTCCCATCTCTACCGCCCCAGCTCAGTTCCTCATTATCTCCTGCCTGAGATGATTGCATCTGCTTTCTTACTAGTTTCCCTGCCCCCATTCTCTCTGCCTTTGAAATCATCCCCCATAATGCTGCCCGATTAATCTTATTAAAGTGTGGCTCCGACCACGTTATTTCTTGGCTCAGAAACATTTTGTGACATCTATTAAATTGTCTTGTAAATGAAGAGAACACTCTTGGCCTGATGAGAGGCAGGCCCCCATACCATATCTTCCCCTTCCTGCATTTTATTGCTATTTCACAGCTCACATTCACACTCCCAACATTTCAGCCAGATTGGGTACTCGCTGTTCCGGAAGCTTGCCCTACACTTAGTTGCTTCTCGGAATCCTCCGGCTGGAATGCTTTTTCTCACGGTCTTCACCTGCTGGAACCTCCTAGCTATGCGTGAGGGCCCGGCTAAACTGGCTTCTCCTTCTCCAAGCCTTTCCTGTCCCCACAGTGGGATGTCATTTTTCCCATTTTGAATCAGCATGGCAAGTCTTTTGTTCCTCTTTTATTACACATGTCATAATTTGCAGTGAGTGCCCTCTTTGGAGAGCAAATTCCTGAGGGCAGTGACTTCCACCAGGCCCTCAAAAAATGTCTGCAGGGCTTCCCTGGTGGCGAAGTGGTTGAGAGTCCGCCTGCCGATGCAGGGGACGCAGGTTCGTGCCCCGGTCCGGGAGGATCCTGCATGCCGCGGAGCGGCTGGGCCCGTGAGCCATGGCCGCTGAGCCTGCGCTTCGCAACGGCAGAGGCCACAACAGTGAGAGGCCCGCATACCGAAAAAAAAAAATGTCTGCAGATTCTGGTGTGTGAGCATCTTATCCATCTGCGCATTCCTGGCATGTAGTGCATCTCAGAGGCACCTTATTGCTTTGTGGGAAAACAAAACTGAGACCCCTTAGCTCTTCTACCAGTGCCGTTATAAAGGAATAGAAATTTCTTTTTTTATTGAAGTATAGTTGATTTACAATGTTGTGTTAATTTTTGCCGTACAGCAAAGTGATTCAGTTATACATATATTTACATTCGTTTCCATTATGGTTTCCACCATGGTTTATTGAATATAGTTCCCAAGAATAGAAGTTTCTACACTGCACACATGTTCATTGATTATTACAGCATGCCATGTATGAACAGAAATCCAGCTCAACCCAGCTTAGTCAAAAAAGGGACCTATGGGAAGGACATGGGTTTGCAGAATGGAAGAAGTTGAAGGAACTAAGTAGTTTCAGGAACTTCAGGGCTTGGACTCAACACCTCTGTGTGTTGGACAGACCCTCGTTGCCTCTCATCTTGGTTCTCTCTGGGAGATAACTTTAAAAAAAGGATGGGAGAATGAGTAACGAGAAGGATGAAGGAGTGCGGAGGGGACTCATCGGGGTCATACATGATCATCGAAGGTGATTAAGTGGATGCCAAATCTCAATCCTATTACTTTTGACCCAAAGTGCAAGACTTATAGGACAATCCTCAGAGTCCCTAATTGTGTCCTCTGGCTTCTGTGGCAGAAGCAAACGCACAGGGCAGCCTGTCCCTTCCTGTTTCAGATGGAGAGGCGTGTAGGAGCTTCAGAAGGAATGGGTAGCAGAGAGCTGAGGTGGGAGACGAAGCTGGAGCAGGCTGGTGGTGATGGCAATGGTGAAATCAGGGAGTAGGGTGGACGAAGGACCAAGCTAAAGAGAAGGCTCTAGTTCTGGATTAATTCTGGCCCTAGGCATGGAGTATTGGAAGCTTTTTTTTTAAATTTATTGGAGTATAGTTGACTTACAATGTTGTATTAACTTCAGCTGTACAACAAAGTGATTCAGTTATACATACACATATATTCATTGTTTTTCAGATTCTTTTCCCATATAGGTTATGACAAAATATTGAGTAGAGTTCCCTGTGCTATACAGTAGGTCCTTGTTAGTTATCGATTTTCTATATAGTAGTGTGTGTATGGTAATCCCAAGCTCCTGATTTATCCCTCCCCTCCACACCTTTCGCCTTTGGTAAACATAAGCTTGTTTTCAAAATCTGTGAGTCTGTTTCTGTTTTGTAAATAAGTTCATTTATATAATTGTTTAAAATTAGATTCCACATGTGAGTGGTATCATATGATATTAATCTTTCTGTGTCCGACTTACTTCACTGAGTATTATAATCTCTAGGTCCATCCATGTTGCTGCAAATGGCATTATTCCATTCTTTTTTATGGCTGAGTAATATTCCAGTGTATATATGTACCACATTTTCTTTATCCATTCCTCTGTCTATGGATGTTTAGGTTGCTTCCACGTCCTGGCTATTGTAAATAGTGCTGCAATGAACATGGGGGTGCATGTACCTTTTCGAATTATGGTTTTCTCTGGGTACATGCCCAGGAGTGGGATTTCTGGATCACATGGTAACTCTATTTTTAGTTTTTTAAAAAACCTCAATACTGTTTTCCATAGTGTCTGCACCAATTTACATTCCCACCAACAGTGCAGGAGGGTTCCCTTTTCTCCACACCCTCTCCAGCATTTATTGTTTGTAGACTTTTTGATGATGGCCATTCTGACTGGTGTGAGGTGATACCTCATTGTAGCTTTGATTCTGGCTCTAAGCACAGAGCACTGGAAGCCAAGCCTTTTGGTTTTGTTTTTGTTTTTTGTTTGTTTTTGCGGTACATGGGCCTCTCACTGCTGTGACCTCTCCCGCAGCGGAGCACAGGCTCCGGACGCGCAGGCTCAGCGGCCATGGCTCACGGGCCCAGCCGCTCAGCGGCATGTGGGATCTCCCCGGACCGGGGCACAAACCCGTGTCCCCTGCATCGGCAGGCGGACTCTCAACCACTGCGCCACCAGGGAAGCGCAAGCCAAGCCTTTTAATGAACAGGAGTGAGAAAAATGTCCTGGTTGCTGGAGCAATTAGATGACTTGAAAGGGCTAAAAAGAATAGCTAAAGAAGCAGGTAATGAGAGATACATGAATCCGTGAGGCTATGACGGAGGATAGGAGTCATTTGCTTACCAGAGGGAACGTGAATATTTAACGTTGTGAATCTATAAATATTTAACTACGTTCAGATATTTAGGCACTGAAATTGCCTCTTTAAAAAATGAGGTTTTTCTGAATACAGGGCCATTTTTCTCAGGGCACAAGGTAGCCTAAGCAATTCCTTTAAAAAATCATTTTTGACAACTTCCCGTGGATCACAGAATACAGCCCATTGTGTGTTGGAATCCCTTCTGATACACTGATCAGGTGGAGTGGAGTAAAATCTTGATCTGGCTTATTTTTCACCACACCCAGGATGTCAGAAAACCTCTTCCTGGTTTCTTGACATTTAAAAGCATATCCTTTCCTCGTTCTCCCTATGGCAATCTTGCAAGACTCCTCTCTGCGCAAAATCATGCCCCAACGTAGAAAATACATGCATTTAGGGAGTGGTTAACAACAACAAAATAATAGCTAAAAATGGGAGATGGGCGCTTAGGAAAGGAGAGGTGGGGAAGGAAAACCTCCAGGATATTTGGCCACAGATACAACCTCAGGCAGACTAGTTCTAGGAAAGAGTTTGCATGGAAATGGAAGACATGGAACTTAATTCCCTCTGAACCGCCTGTGCCCACATGCCCTTTGGAAGTCTTGTGTACCCAGGGCTCAGGTTCCATAGTAAAGATGGCTGCTCTGCACACACCCTCTCTTCAATGTCCCTCTGCTCAGAGACCATGTGTCCCCAAAGAATCCGTATCATCACTTACTCTTTGTCTCTCAAATTCTCTGCATCTGAGGGCATTTCCTTTCCTCTCAATACCTTCTCTACGTTCACATTTAAGGGAAGACCCTTCACACGGCCCCCAAGCAAATGGAGGGGGCTAGGTAAGCTTCCATCCATCTCTGTTAACCCTTCACCATTGCCTACACCCCCTGTGCTAGTCAGGGTTCTCCAGAGGAACAGAACCAATATGACAGAGGTATAGCTAGAGATACAGGTAGAGGTAAGAAGAGACTTATTATAGGAATTGGCTCATGGGATTATAAAGGCTGAGAATTCCTACAGTCTGCTTTCTGCAAGCTGGAGCACCAAGAAAGTCAATGGTTTAAGTTCGAGTCCGCAAGCTTGAGAATTCCAGCCTGAGTTTGAATACCCAGTGAACCAGGAGAGCTATAATGTCTGACATCCAAAGGCAGGAGAAGATGGATATCTCAGCTCAAGCATGGAGAGCAAATTCTCCCTTCCTCCATTGTTGTTTTTTTTTGTTCTACTGAAGCCGTCAGCAGATTGGACGTCACGATTGGACGTCGCGATGCCCACCTGCACTGGGAATGGTGATCCTTCTACCAATTCAAATGCAAATCTCTTCCGGAGACACCCACACAGACACACCCAGAAGTAATGTTTTTACCAGCCGTCTAGACGTCCCTTAGCCAGCAAGCTTGCACATAAAATTAACCTTCACACCTCTCCACGTCCACTGTCCTCCGTGTGATCTCAGCTCAGTGGGTGTGAGCTGTGGTGGTGGGTGTGAGTTTGAGGAAACAAGGCGGGAATGGAAATGCAGTGCAGTAAGAGCTGTCACTGCCCAGTCCTTCCATATACAATCAGCCCCCAAACTACATTTTTGGCCGTATCAGCCTCTGCCCTAAATTGTAGGTCACAGGAGTCAGCTTGCTGTTCCCGCTTACAGCCATACCTCTGTCCTCTGCGCTGACCTCAGTCTGAAAATCCCATTACCCTTTTCCTCCAGTTCCTCAAGGTCCACTTAAGATTGATTTCCTCGAATCTGACAATGTTTGTTAGACATAAAATGCATCTTTTGATCTAGCAGTTCCACTTTTAGGATTTTAAACTAGAAAAAGACATATTAGGATTCAAAGATCTAAGTTCAAGGATGTTCACAGCAACTGTCAAGAAGGTGAAACAAGCTAAATGGCCGTTTGTAGGGGAGAGTGAAATAAATTGACACCTCCTCACAACGGAATACTATGCACAGTTTGAAAAAAAATGAGATTGATATAGAACAGAAAAATGTTTAAGATGTATGGTTAAGTGAAAGAAAAACACGTTGCAAAACAAGATGAGTTATAAAAACAAATTTTCTTAGAGAATAAAAAGAGAGATAAGAGCATAGGCAAAGTCTAGAATGTATTGATCCTAAACTACTGGCAACATGAATTATCTTTGGAGGATAAGACTGGAGGACTTTTTCTTTCTTCAATATTTGTGTAATATTTGATTTTTTTTTTTTTTTTACAAAAGGCAAAAAACTCTACTTCCTTAGGACATCTTCCTGGTAACTCCTCATTCATTTTTTGTATGAATTTGACACACGTTAAATGGCCGATATCTGACCCGATTTTGCTACAGACACAGCAGTTCCAAAGCATCTGATCTACTCTCTCTTCAACCCCTCAGCATAGCACCAGGCTCTTGCCCGAACCGACTGAATTAATTGCACCTTGGCACTTGGTATTTAGAAATATGCCTGTTAATTGTCTCATGCGAACATCCTTAAATGTATCCACAGTGTTAATAGGATTTGCCGGATAATTTATACTCACATTTTGTAATGAGTATACACACATTTCAGGTGTGTGTCTCATGGGACAATTATTGATATGTTCGTGCAGGGAGAAAACAGAACTTCAGGATGAATCCTAGGAGCAGGAAAGACTCTGAATGTGAAGAAAAAATCGGCAAACCTCTAACTCTTTCTGGTTCTTGATTTCTTCTTAAGACTTGTCAGCTAAAGGGAGTTAGGAGGCTTGAACCAAGGCCAGCGTAATTTTTTTCACCCAAAGCAAGGCTTCAAGCTGCCTGGCTGTGAGGCTGAACACTGACAGCGGTGCTGGTTGGGCTGATTGTTCATCAGGGTGCTTCTTCAGAGACAGTCTGTTGGTCTGGAGGGGTTGGCCACGTTTCTTCATTAAGTATTTGTCCTTCTTTCTTTTCTTTGACACAAACAGTTATGTTATTAGTCTTCAATGACTGATCTCTGACGTCAGATTTTCCACAGGCTCAGATAAGAGTTCTCTTCGTGAACACAAGCAAATAGTTCAGGTGGTCGGTTTGCTACTGGAAAAAAAAAAATTCAAATATACAAACTTGGGAACCTAGATGAAATCTCTCCGTTTCAAAGGATGGGTGTGATGAAAAATGAGATCGCCTGCTTTCTTGAGTTACCTCTGGGAGGAAAGCCTGAGAAACAGACACCATGCATCCCAGGGATGGGAGCTCAGAGCCTGTCCTGAGATTTCTCACCTGCCAAGCCTGAATGGAGTCCATCGCACCCTTGCAGGGGGCCAAACTTGCCTAGCACGTGAGAGGAGGGTCAAGGCTTAGGACTAGATGGTACTGCAGCGATGAACAGGCATCGTGTTTTTGTTTTGGCCACACAGCACGGCTTGCGGGATCTTAGTTTCCTGATCAGGGACTGAACCTCAGCCCCCTGCCGTGGAAGAGCAGAGTCCTAACCATTGGACGGCCAGGGAAGTCCCATAATTATTTTTAAGTAACTTAAAATCAGAGTGTGTTAGAACATTAGAACCAGATGGGACTGTAGAGGTTATCTAGTTTCCCAAAGTTCTGCAGGATAATTTTAGGTGCTCAGAAATATAAGGGAGGAAGCGTTCTATGGTCAAGTACATTTGGGAAATGCTGGATGTAGTAGAAGCTGCTGGTGCCCCGCTTCAGCACAAGAGACTGACTTCCAGCAGCCTCTGTTTGTATCTCATTGTCTAAGGCCCTTCCTGAAGTCATGGAGGGCTGGTCTGTCCTTACATGGAGGGCTGGTCAGTTCTTACATAATCGGCCAGGGGTACCAAGAACTTGACACTGACCCCAAGCAATCCTTAAATTATAACTGGAGAGAGTTGGTGTATAAACACCCCAGCAATTTTGCCCCTCAGGTGGGATAACTGAGGCATGTGCTCTACACTGACTCCTTCAGTTTCCCCAGTGGGACCGAGGTCCAGTTGCCCTCAGTGGTAGCTGGCTTAATAATGCATCCTTCAAAGCAAGAAAAAATGAACAGATTTCTTTACTACGGAACTTTCCAGAGCCTTTAACATGCTAATATACTTTGTGACTATCTGAGAGAGATTCAGTCTGCAGAATTTCCCAAATATTTGACTACAAAACCATATTTTTTCCCCCTACGGACATCTCTTGAAACCAGTACCCCAAGCAAAATATTTTGGGAGACATTCTCTTCATTTTACTGATGAGAATGTCATCAGTCTCTACATTTTACTGAGAAGAGGACTTTCCCAGGAAAGTCAAGGATTCATCTGTTTAAAGCAACGCAGACAACAGTGGGAGAACTATGGTTAGAATCTAGGTTTCCTCTTCTCTCCTCACTACACAATTTTGCATCTGTGCATCCTATCAGGTCAGCACAGTGTCAGAGTTCTGAGGTCAGACGGTGGAGTTGGGAGTTAGGTCTCAGGGTTCCATCTGGTTCCATCGTCAGCCACCTGCGCTTCTCTGCTTCGTCATTTACAATAATCTTTTGTCTTACCTTCTTCATATGTGAAACCAGGGAGTTAAGGTGGCTGACTCTTTTTTCCTGTGGTAAAATATATACAGCATAAAACTTACCATTTTAACCACTTTTAGTTGCAGTGGCGTTAAGTATATTCACACTGTTTTGCAACTATCATTATCATCCATCTGCAGACCTTCTCCATCTTCCCCAACTGAAACTCTGTACCCATTAAACATGAGTTCCCCATTCCCCCACCCCTCTAGCCCCTGGCAACTACCATGTTACTTTCTCTCCCTATGCATTTGACTACTCTATGTACCTCATGTAATTGGAATCATGCTGTATTTGTCTTTTTGGGACTGGCTTATTTCACTTAGCATAATGTCCTCAAGCTTCATCCATGTTGTAACATATTGCAGACTTTCCTTCTTTTCTAAGGCTGAACAATATTTCACTGTAAGTAGGTACCACATTTCGCTTATCTGTCTTTCATCAAATTTGGGAAGTTATCAGTCATTATTTCTTGATGTATTTTCTCTACCTCTTTCTATTCTTCCTTCTGGAGCTCCTACAACGTGTATATTGATCTGCTTGCTGACGTTCCACAGGTCCCTTAGGCTCTGTTCACTTTTCTTTAGTCGTTTTTTTTTATGCTTCTCAGCCTCATGTCCTGTCTTAAGTTTGCTGATTCTTTCTTCTCCCTGCTTAAATCTGCCTTTGAATACCTCTAGTGAAATTTTCATTTCAGTAACCGTATTATTCAGCTTCAGAATTTCCTTTTGGTTTCTTTTTAGGTTTTCTATTTGTTTTTTGATATTTCCATTTTATTTGGACATCATTTTCTTGACTTTCTTAATATCCTCCTTTCGTTCTTTGAGCATTTTTTTTTTTTTTTTTTTTTTTTTTGCGGTACACGGGCCTTTCACTGTTGTGGCTTCTCCCGTTGCGGAGCAACAGGCTCCGGACGCGCAGGCTCAGCGGCCATGGCTCACGAGCACAGCCACTCTGCGGCATGTGGGATCTTCCCGGACCGGGGCACGAACCCATGTCCCCTGCATCGGCTGGTGGACTCTCAATCACTGCGCCACCAGGGAAGCCCCCTTTGAGCATTTTTAAGACATTCCTTTAACATCTTTGTTTAGTAGATTTGTCATCAGGTCTGTTTGAAAAACAATTTTTGTTGATTTTTTCCCCTCTGAATGGGCCATATATTTGTGTAGAAACAAATATATGGCATGCGTTGTGATTTCTTTTGAAAACTGGACGTTTGAATCTAATAATGTGGTAACTCTACAAATCAAATTCTCCCCATTTTCCAGGGTTTCTTTTTTTTTTTTAATTTCTTTTTATTATTGCAGGTTGCCTCTGTGGGGCGAATTAGCCTGAGGTGTAAACTAAAGGCCTTCTTAGGTCTTTTCAGAGCCTTTCCCTGGGCATGTGTAGTTACTTTCTAATTTTCCCCATGTATGCAGTTGTTTTTGAACATCCTAGTCTTTAATGGCTGGCTCCCAAACAGGGAAAAAGAGAAAAACGAAGAAGGTGGGGGAAAGAGCCTTGTCTTTTGAATTCCCTGTTCACTTTAATGGGGGGAGGGGCTTGCAACAATGGTGCAGGGGAGGTACAACAACAATGGCTGCCTGTCTCTTTACGTGCACCTCTGTGATCAGAAGCAGCAATTCCTGATCAGAGCACAGATCCCTGATATTTGGAGGACAGGTTCCTTTTTGCCCACTCTGGCTCCAGAAAGCTGTGTTTAAGCTACTTCAGGAACACATGCACAGCTGCCTGCGCATGGGTGGGGTTGGAGGATAGGTAGCTGCTACTACTGCTAAAGGCTGAAATTGACTGAAATTAACTGCAATTTACCATCCAAGTCTGCCCCTGGAAGTTGCAAGCCTTCAATAGACACCAGACTTCCGAAGTAGTTACATCAGGTAGCTTCTGCCAGTGCAATTGCTGTCTAGCTGAAGAGACAAATTCCTGGTGCTTTTTATTTATCTTTATCGAAGTATAGTTAATTTATAATGCTGTGTTAGTTTCAAGTGTACAGCAAAATGATTCAGATAGCCATCTATCTATCTACATCTTAACTCTCCATCTTCCCAGAATCCTCTCCTTGTGTTTAATTTTTTGAGGAATTGCCATATGTTTTCCATAGAGGCTGCACCATTTTACATTCCTGACAGCAAAGTGCCAAGAGTTCCAATTTCTCCACATCCTTGTCAGTATTTTCTGTTTTTTTGATAACATCCATCCTAACACCTGTGAAGTGGTGTCTCACTGTGGTTTTGATTTGCATTTTTCTAATGATTAGTGATGTTCAACATGTTTTCATGAGCTTACTGGCCATCTATCTTTTTTGAAGAAATGTCTGTTCAAATTTCGCCTTTTTTTTTTTTTTTTTTTTTTGCGGTACGCGGGCCTCTCACTGTTGCGGCCTCTCCCGTTGCGGAGCACAGGCTCCGGACGCGCAGGCTCAGCGGCCATGGCTCACGGGCCCAGCCGCTCCGCGGCATGTGGGATCTTCCCAGATCGGGGCACGAACCCGTGTCCCCTGCATCGGCAGGCGGACTCTCAACCACTGCGCCACCAGGGAAGCCCCCCCCCCGCCCATTTTAAAATTGTTTACTTTTGTTGTTGGGCTGTAGGAGTTACTTATAGACTGGATATTTAGCCATCTCATCTGCCTTCTTTAAAGCTTCCTTCCTGTCTTAACATTTATATATCTTAAAACCACATTAAAACCACACCTACTGTTAACTCAGTAAACCTTACACTCTATCATAGATACCTTAGAACCTGGCTACCCAAAATGTGGTCCCGGACTGGCAGCATCAGTATCACCTGGGAACTTGTTAAAAATGCAGAATCCTGGGTCTCACCCCACATCTTCTGAGTCAGAATCTGCATGTGAACAAGGTCCCCGGGTGATTCACGCAACATTAAATCTTGACAAGTGCCGCTCCGGTACACAGTGCGGCTGTGTAAGAGGTAAGGTGAATCGGGCATTTGTATTTTTCAGTTTTTGATTCCAGAATTGTCCCATCCCAGCATTCCTGCTCTTTTCTGCTATTAAAAAGCAAGACCGGGCTTCCCTGGTGGCGCAGTGGTTGAGAGTCCACGTGCCGATGCAGGGGACACGGGTTCGTGCCCCGGTCCGGGAAGATCCCACATGCCGCTGAGCGGCTGGGCCCGTGAGCCATGGCCGCTGAGCCTGCGCGTCCGGAGCCTGTGCTCTGCAACGGGAGAGGCCACAACAGTGAGAGGCCCGCGTACCGCAAGAAAAAAAAAGAAAAAAAAAAAGCAAGACCAAGCTATGTAGTTCTGATGGCAAAGTCACGAGTATGTGGCCCTTCTTAACCCTGACACACTGAGATGGATCTTTTTCTCCAGGGTTGAATCAGATCAATCCGTATGTCTACATCTTTTTTCTATATATTCCTCTTTTTTCCCCTTCTCCCTGCTCCAGAAATAAATGTAGCCAGTGGCTGTACCTTCTGTTTCTTTCCAGAAAAAAAAAAAAAAAAAAGGAACAGATTCCCACACTGGTTTTCAAAGGCCCATCTGACACTGTGTTTTATTTCTTAGCTGCTCCTTGTAAATTGCTTGTAGGCAATTCTCTTCAACCTCCAACTGGGGCTTTGTGCAGCAGAGGTGGTTATTATCTCAGCAAGCTAGTGCCATCAATCCGTCCCTTCTCCCATGGGATCATTTGCCTTTAATGAGAGCACTCCCCAAGTGTCCACTTCTGAGCTGCTGGGGAGGGTGCAGTGGCCAAGGGTGAGACCTCTGTACAATAAACCTTCGAGTCAATGAGACTCTTCCCTGACACCTGTATGCTGCACACTCATCTGACATATTGCATTAGCCTTGAAAAATACCTTTGGCTCAGGTAGATTTCTGGAAATGACAATAATGGACACGATACCCATCTTAATAGACACATTCACCTTGAACACTGGCCAGCTGCTTTCTGTGTTCCCTCATGGTGAATCTCGCTTTTAATGGCTTACTGAATTCCCACTTACTCAGTCTAAATTGTCTTTTAGTGATGTGAGCATTATCCTTGTTTGTACTGATTTCCATCACATAGAGCACACAGGTAGAAGGAACTTGAAACTAAAATATACAGTTAGCTTCTCACCATTCCTCAGCAGGAGTAAATCCAAAAGGAAGTGTTGCCAATTAAGGAAGTTCTTGGCCTCCTTAATCAATAGAAATTGATCAGAGGCCAGACAAGAAATTCAGGCAAGGCTTTATTGGGGCCCCTGCTGCAGCAGGAGGGAGTGAGAACAAGTAACAGGTTCCCTCGCTCACTCGGGGGGTGGGGGGTGGCAAGCTGGCCCCTTATATTGGGTGACGATAGGGGCAGGTCCAGGGGTCGCGTGAGAGGGGTGGCTTAAGTGTTTTGCCCACCCCTTTGGTGGTGGTGTGCGCATGGGGCACGCACAGCACCCTGCTTTTGCTCCCTGCTCTTCAGAAGTGGCAGTTGTGTCTTTTGGTCTTTTTGTATCTTTTTGTCCATAATTTGCCCCAACTGTGCATTTTTAGTCCCTTATAGTTTCTTTGTATTTTGTTGCTCAAGGATACGTTTGTCCAAATGCAAACACTGCAGCAGAAGGTGCCAGTTCCCAGGTCCCAGCCTATCTCAGAAGGAAGTAGGAGGGAGGCATCTCTATGTGAAATGATACTCAGTTTTACTCAAAAACCTCAGCCTCTGCCCCTCTGATGTCTCTCACAAAGGAAGGGGCTTCTTGGGGGAACGATGGTATATGCAGTGGATGTTGTATTTGACAAACCAGCATCGGTTCTTCTCCCTTTGATTAGTCTAAGCCCATCACAGTGACCCTATTCCCCGCTAGTGACCGGCTCTGGAATGGTACATGATGAAACGAGGCCGGCAGTGATGTCTGGGGGTGGTGTAGGGGTGGGGACATTCTGGGAGAGGTTTCCTTGTTCTACAGAAAAATGCTTCCACTTTTTCCCCTTGACCTTGTCATGTCTGGAGAAGACACCTGGAAGTCCTGACACCTTGTTGCTATGAGCTTGAGGAGGAAGCTGGCACTGAGAACAGCAGAGCAAAGGTTGGACCTTGATGACACCGCCGAGCTGCTACTTCAACAAAACCTGAGACCCTCGGGCGTCCCTGATGGTGCAGTGGTTGAGAGTCCGCCTGCCGATGCAGGGGACACGGGTTCGTGCCCTGGTCCGGGAGGATCCCACATGCCGCGGAGCGGCTGGGCCCGTGAGCCATGGCCGCTGAGCCTGCGCGTCCGGAGCCTGTGCTCCGCAACGGGAGAGGCCACAACAGTGAGAGGCCCGTGTACCGCAAACTGAGACCCTGACCTGTGGTCTCTCTGTTTTGTGAGACAGTAAATTTCCTCATTGTTTAAGTCAGCTTCTGTCAGGAGTTTTGTTTCTTGTAGCCAAAGCATTCTGATGAATTCAAAGGGAAAATACGGACAGTGTCCCAATATTTCAGTGTTTTGCTTTTTTTTTAGTTTGCAGTGTTGTAAGCTCATGGCATGAAACAGATCCATATTCCAACGCGTACAGAGACATCCCAATGCTGAATATAAATTAAATATAACTTTTAATCTGCACTTGCATTTAAACTACCTACCCCAGGACTTTCCTGCACTGACACAGATAATCGAGAGCTGGCTATTCTTTTTCCACTGAATTATGCACCTTTTAGGATGCAGAGGGGTCACTCTGGGTCCCGGCTCTCCAGTCCCAGTCTATTTCCTTTGAACTTGGCTGTGGGCCCTTCCAGGCAGGCTCTAAGCACACTTAAGCATCGCGATGTTCACAATGTGTGTTTCAACTCCATTACTTTACGGGCAGGATAAAATTGATTTATGAAAGGAAGTTTTAAAATTACATTTAAACTTTAAATTACATTTAAGCTAACATTTAAAATTGAATATTAGTTATTTTCTGAAGAGTTGGTTCCTGCATATGGTACGCAATTCAGAGGCAGTGAAAAGAAAGTTTACCCTTCACCCCAGGCTCCAGCCACCCAGTTCCCCTTCCACGAGGCAATCTTTGTTACTGGTTTTGAAAGGAAACCTATCTCCCTAATTCACTCAGGCTTCGGTTCAACTCAGGACGTGAACCTTGCTGATACAAAGGATATTATGGAAAGTTGGATAGAGCCCTAGACTCACTAAGATTGTGCTCTGGTCCTGACCTTGAGAGAACAGCTGAGCCCCTGACCTTGGTTATATCATTTGGGCTTCTTTTATGGAATGGGGGTAATAATGCCGATTCTACTCTTCTTATGTGCTTAGTTAAACTTCAGACGAGATACAATAGTCAAAGTTCTCTGGAAAGATAAAAAGGCAACAGCAGTTGAGTGGAGACAAATGAAAATAATTTACCCCATTGGGATCCAAAAATGGAATACACAGTTTTCTTTCACCTATTTAAAATTCTGTTTAATGCTTCAACAATTTCTGCACGAGCTGAAATAGAAATATAAAAATAAAGGATGATGTAATCTATTGTCAACAGGTTCTAAGTAGATGGCATCACTCTTTTGGACCCCTTCTGAAGTACAGGAAGTTTTAGGATTTGGGTAGGTTTCCGTTTGTTGCTGTTGTTTTTTTGCAGTCTAGTCATTGAGTACTTTTGCACTGCAAGGGTAAAGGATGTTAAAGCAGGACCTGGTTTATACAATTTCTGGGTGGTTGTTATGTCCTGGAGTAGTATGGTAGCAGCGGTGGGTCAAGTTCCTGCAGTGGGTGTCCTGATCGTAGGACTTGAGGGTCCCCTTCCCCGTGTGTATACCGTGCTGTATGTGCCTGGCAGTGGGAGTGGGGGTGATGAACAGGTACCACTGGGGGACAGGGTAGCGGCATCCGGACTCCCCATGTTGGGCCTTAAGGAGAGAACCATCGTTTGAGAGGAATTAAACTGGCTTCTGTTTCAACTGGAGGCTTTTAGGAACGATTCTGAGCTGCAAGGAAGAACTGAGGGAGGCTGAGGAGGGAAGCACCCAGGGCTGCCAGGGCTGCCAGGGCTTTGCTGGGTTGGGGAAATGAGGGTTGGCCGGCAGGGAAAAAGCCAGCATTGTGAGAAGCCGACTGCCGGCTGCTGCGGGAGGCCCACGGCTGCAATGTGCTCCTCGTCGGAGAGATGTGCTGTGTTTATCCTGGCTGCTCCCCGGCAAATCCACGCTGAGGCCCCACCGCGGGACCCTCGGGTATGAAAGGGCGCTTCACCCCTGCGGGGCCCCTCATTGGCTTCCTGGCATCTGCGGTTCATCTGTTTAGACTTCGAGCCTGACAGAGACACTGTCCCTTTGTGGGTGACTTCTGTGGCCGAGAGAGACTCTCATTCTTTTTAATTTAATTTAATTTTTTCTGAAAACTCCAGCTACTGTTGTAGGATTGGACCAAGATTCTGTGGTTGCCATGGCAACGGCACCTTCTCCTACCTGAGAAGAATTCCTTTTTCTCAGGAGGCACGCAAGGCCTGCCATCCCCACCCCCAGCCCAGGTCGCTGTGGTTACAGACGGTCATTTCTGGAACGCTGGGGGTGGGTATACCATGGTCCTGATTGACAGTGTCACTCCTGTTGCTTCCCTCTGTCCACTGCCCAGGTCCAACCTGAACACAATAAGTGTGAATTTTGCAAAATAGGACTCTGACAGTTTACCTCCCTGCTTTTACATCTTTCCTTTTCCAGTTAAGGTCAAGTCAGTAAACTTTGAAACAGCATGGCCTAGTGATTAGGCTCAAGGCTCCAGATTCAAGGTTTTGAGCTTGAACTGCAGCTTTGACATTGACTAAGTCTATCCCCTCAAGTAAGGTTCTGAGTCCCGCAGTTTTCTTACCTCTAAAATGGGAATAATAATTGTACTTTCCTCACAGGACTTCAGTGAAGATAAATCAGGATTATGTGTGCAAAGTTCTTGGCACGGTGGCTGGCACGTAGTAGGAACTCACAAATAAGGTGTTTGCTGTTATTATGATGTGTCAGAAGCTGTGCCAGGGAATTTTAGGCTGAAACAACACAAAGACAGATACCTGCAGCCACACACCATAGCCCGATCTAGCCTTAGGGCGGGCATACATACCCAGCTTCATCCATACTCGCCCTGGTTTCTAACCTGTTTCTGGTAGCTGGATCATCAGTTGCTCTCTATCTGTTTGTCGACTGAAAAAAAAAAGCACAACCTAAAAGTTGAGATTGATGTTTTATTCAGTGGCCAAATCTGAGGACTTAAACCTGGGACACAGCATCTCAGGTAAAGCTGAGAAACTGTTCCAAAGAGGGAGGTGGGGGAGCCAGGATATAGAGGAGTTTTTGCAACAAAACCAGGTGGTCGGAACATCAAAAGGTTACTGTTAATAAAGGAAAACCAGATATCTCAAGTTAAGGAATTAACGCTTTTCTATGTATGGGAAGATGCAAGAGTGTGGGCTCACTGAAATCATTCCTTTGATACGCACCTCGGCTCTCTGGGCCCAGCATCCTGTGTTTTCTCATCCTGAGTTTCCTCAGGGTGCACCGCTGTGGATGACGGTAGTGGCTGACTGCTAGATGGGCTTGGCAGTGGGCAGCCCATTTATCTCCATCCTGAGTTCCTTCAGGGTTCACCATCCGGGAGGCTGTAATGTGGTGGCTGGATGGCTGCAGCACACTTTGTTTACTCATGTGGCAGGCAGTATTTCAGCTCTCATGTTCTTGGAGTGCACATGCCCCCATCCTGGCTTGACCTTACTTTGGTAACTGCAGCTCTTTCCAGAATCCATCCTTACATCCTTTTTTTTTTTTTTTCTGATTCAGATTCACTGCTGGCAAGACAAGCCTCCACAGCTGAGTTTCTATTGCTCATGCTGTTGGACACGCATGCCTATAAATAAGGCTCTTGTTCTGGGCTGATGTGGTCAGCTCAGCACCTCTCCAGACGAGTCTTGCTGACTCTCTCTTGTCACACAACCCGTTCCCAGTGGGTGTGATGCAGGCGCTCATGCCAGTGCATCCACTGTCTCAGCACAGAGCCACACTGCTCAGGAACTGCCCCATTCCTACCCTGCCACTGAGTTCACCCCAGACCAAGGCAGACTCCTCCTAGTACCCTGGTCTTGGCTCCTTCTTGTCTGATAAAATTTCCCATGAAGCTTTGGCGGCGCTTACAGAGATCCTATTCTTCCCTATCCAAAAGGCTGCCTTGGATTCAATCCGGGTGAGAACCAAATCTCATCTGACAGACACCTGCTGGACCAGGTGGGGAGATGAGCCAATCCTAGTAGCAGAAACACAGTCCCCTGCCAAGCCCCAAAGTTCATGCAAATAGCAGCACAAATAATCTACTATCATGTCTACCCTAGTATCTTATATAGATCTATGTTATGAAGTAGGAGAGTCACGTGTAGCTATTAAGTGCCTGAAATGTGCTGGTCTGAATTGAAAAGTGCTTTACGTGTAAAATACACACTGTCTCCTGAACACTTAGTACAAAAAGTAAATGATCGAATTCATATTTTTACATTGATTACATGTTGAGATGATAACATTTTGGATATATTGGGTTAAATAAAATATATTATTAAATTAACTTCACCTGCTTATTTTTACTTTGTGAATATGGCTACTAGAAAAATTCAAATTACACGTATCTCGTGTGTGTGACTTACATTATTTTCCTACTGGGCAGAGCTGTTCCAGATTGTAGTTTCTCTGCAATAAGTTAAGGATCAAGGAAAATATATGTGACTCTAGGTATTTGAATCAGAGAGGGATTTAACACAGGGAATTGGGGGCTTACAAAACTAAGACTGGAGGAATGAAAATCACCAGCAGGGGTGTGGGTGTGGGGGAGGAGTTTTCTTGACTTTCAGATCCACTGCTGGCTTTCAGAGAATCAGGAGGTACTGCTTAGGGCAGAGGTCAGAAAAGTGCAAGAAAAGGCTGTTGCTGGTCCCAACTGCTGCACAACACTTAGGTAGATAGTTGGTAAGAGTTTCGCTGATTTCTGCAAAAACTCACACCTGACAAAGCCCATGTGTCCACTACCGGTGCTGGAGGAAGAATAATTGGTCCCCTCTCACCTCCCTTCTACCTTCCAAATCTCATGCAAACACACCTCGTTGGCAGAATGCAGATCATATCCAGGATCCCAATGCCGTGGATTCCAACCCTGTGATATACAGGGGAACCAGAAGGAAGTGTATGCTATTTGTTCCAAATAGACAAAAAGCAAAACAAAACAGAGTAGTCTCATATTCAGCACAATCCTGGAGTAGACTCATATTCACCTCGGGGTCCAGCAGCACACACAGGTGTTCAATAAACATTGAAAAAACTATTCTTGTGCGTGTATATTTATGTTGGCGCCAGCATTTTGCTATTGTAGATAATGCTGCAACGGACAGTTGCATGTATGACTCTTCCTGTTTTTATTGATATATTTTCTAGGGATAGACATTCAGGAGTGGTCTTGCTGAGAATTGTTTAGTTTTGTCATGTTGCTTTCCAAAAGTTGTACCAATCTATAGTCATACACGTATTATATATACAAGAATTCTATACGGAGGATGGCTTTTTATGTCACCAACCTTGTGTGTTAATGTTGTTTGCTTATATTTGCTCTAATTTAGGATGTATGGGGCGATCCCAGTTTTCTTTGGCTTGGATACTGGTGAGACAGTAAGCAAAAGGGTTACGGATGGGGCTGATTAACTAGGATGCAGATCACGATTTCTTTCATCTTTGAAGGCCTCTAGCTGCCCAAGAACTTGGTCCAGTTTAAGCCTTTCCCGCTGTTTTATGTGTCCTCCCTTTAAGATTAACTAGGAGTGGCAAACTTTGAATCATTGAATTCTTCCCTTCTCCCAGTGAGAGTTAAGGATAATTACACAGACATTTAACATTTGTCTCAGAGAAGGAAATATTAAATGGTACCAGCTAAATGAGCCTTTTATTTTCTTCCCTGCGTCTTGCTGTGTTTCAGGATGGAGACCCGCATAGTGATGGCTTATGTGTTTATGAATTATATTCTAAGAACAAATGCATTCCTTTTTTCTCTGCAAGGGAGGCTTTAAAGGACACAAAGACAATGCAGAATTGGACCAGAGAAGGGTTTGTGTTTCCTAACCTGTAAAAGGGGATAAGTAACAGGATACCTCATAGGGTTGTCTTGTGGATCAAATAATTTAATACACAGAAAGTGCTTTTCAGTGTGCCTGACGCACAGCAAGTGCTGGGATGGTGGCTGTTTCTGGAACAGGTGAGGTGATGCGTGTTCCTGAACCTGAGCCCTGATGCTTTCAGTCACTTTACCTTTTTTCTCTTTTTTAAATGATCAGTAGCCAAGTGAAGAGGCTGTTGGCACTTAGCTGGGAAATACAATTATCTGTAAAAGTCCTGTGGCCATTTTAGGGTTTATGAGCAGGAAGATGTGTGCAAGGTGCCTAGAATTACAATGTGTTGAATCAAAGAATGGCTGAGCTCGCAGGGGTTTTTGACATATTTTTTGAGATCATATTATAGATGAAGAAATGGAGGCCCATGAAAATGAAGTGAAAGACCCAAGATATTTTAGCCAGTCAATGGCAGATCTCAGAGTACAAGTTGCATCTTCAGACTCACAGACAGTATCTTGCCTGTTCCACAAGGGCACCACACCCAACAGCGGGCCAGCGTCACGAGCATGAAACACCCGGGGTGGTAGAGGGGCATTGCCTTCCCTAGGCCAAAAAAGGGAAGAGATGCTGTTTTGCTAGAGATCCAGTTTCCTTGGAGCAGTGATTCCCAGTTTTTTAAAAAAAAATTTATTTTTTCAGGTGTACAGCAAAGTGATTCAGTTATACGTATATATATATATATATATATATATATATATATATATATTCTTTTTCAGATTCTTTTCCATTATAGGTTATTACAAGATATTGAATATAGTTCCCTGTGCTATACAGTAGGTGCTTGTTGTTTATCTATTTTATATATACTAGTGTGTATCTGTTAATGCCAAATTCCTAATTTATTCCCCTTCCCACCCTTCCCCTTTGGTAATCATAAGTTTGTTTCCTATTTCTGCAAGTATATTTTTGTTTTGTAAATAAGTCCATTTGTATCACATTTTAGATTCCACATATAAGTGATATCATATGCTATTTGTCTTTCTATGACTTACTTCCCTTAGTATGATAATCTCTAGGTCCATCATGTTGCTGCAAATGGCATTATTTCACTTTTTAATGGCTGAGTAATATTCCATTGTATATATGTACCACATCTTCTTTATCCGTTCATCTGTTGATGGACATTTAGGTTGCTTCCATGCCTTGGCTATTGTAAATAGTGTTGCTATGAACATTGGGGTGCATGTATCTTTTCGAATTAGAGTTTTATCTTTTTTGGATATATGCCCAAGACTGGGATTACTGGATCATACAGTAACTCTATTTTTTTTTTTTTTTGCCACACCACACGGCTTGTGGGATCTTAGTTCCCTGACCAGGGATTGAACCTGCGCCCTCAGCAGTGGAAGTGGGGAGTCCTAACCACTGGACTGCCAGGGAATTCCCTATTTTTAGTTTTTAAGGAGCAGTCATTCCCAATCTTTTTGAGAGTGAGGAATACTTTCTAACATCAATAAATTTCATAGAAGCCCCCCACTTCTAGTATGATATAGACTATATATAGATATCCAATGTTAGAGAAAGTGTACAATAATACTAGCTACTGTAAACAGACCAGCACTTTACAAAGGAGAAGCATTCAAAAAGCAGTTGTATCTACATTATTTATTCAAACTCCAGATAATGATTGGATGGCATTTAGAGTCATGAACACTCTGCAATAACTCCACAACCTCCCTGGATGACTTTCACATCCATTGTCATGGGTGGGGGGTTGGGCAGGTTGTAGCTGTTTCCTTTATTTTCTGAGCTCCAAAAGGAGGGAACTAATATAGGGATAATGTAACAAAAACAAAAAGGAGAAGCAGGCTAAAACATTCTGGTCCTCTCTCTAAAATGGTCCAAGGCTAGGCTCTCAGCTACAAGGAGTGAGGCTTGAGTAGGAAAACACACACACACACAAAGCTCTTTCTTGTTCTTTCATATAAATGCAATGGTAAATTGATACCCAATGGGGAATGTTGGGCCCAATAGTCTGAGCGCCAAAGTATTTGGGGGCAGTTAGGGTTCATTAACTGTGGTGAAAAACACAGAGTGATAGTCAGAGCTGAAGCTTTGGCAGCCAGACCTGTACATTTTCTGAGATTAGGTAATATGCATATGACAGAAAGAGATTCAAGCTGCAAAATCCTGCCTATCCCAGGGCAGAGCTGGGAAATGTGGAAAGAGAAAGAGTTCCTGGGAAGTGGTTCTGAAGGGCAGACACCTCTGCCTCTCTGGAGCAGCTGTGGGGCTGCTCTGCGTCGGTGCAGAAGGACGCATGGTAGATGTGGAGCCCTCACTACTGGTCTCACCTGGGGTCTCCGTGGCAGCATCGTGAGAATAGCCATCAGGAGGGACTTCTGGGGATGGCAGCATGGGTGCCGGTGGTCCCTTTCCATGAAACAAACATAAAACTAGAAAAATTGTCCAGAACAACCATTTCAAAGCACTGTCAAATGACCAAAAGCACACAACAAATTGAAAAGCTTTTATTCTTAAAAAACTGCTGGAGTTTCAGGGAAGCACAGCAGAAGTCTCTGGTCTCCTGGCTTGGAGCTGCTTCCATGCCTTTCCACCAGCTAGACTGAACAGAACTGTGCTTTTAAAAGCACATGAAATGGACAATTTTGCTTCCAGAAATTACAGAGTCCATTTGGGGTTTGTGTGTGTGTGTGTGTGTGTGTGTGTGTGTGTGTGTGTGAACCTGTGTTTTTGCTGGCTAAAAGTGGAGGACTCTGTTGGGAACGAATGAGGAAAACCTGCAATTTTGCTAGCCCAAGATTTTGTTCTTGGTTGGAGTGAGTGGTGGCCCTGCCAGAAATTTAATGGGGAAAGTCCTAGAAATGAAAGAGTGCTACAGAGAAGCTGAGAGCATTCTCCACGTGTTCCTGGACTGGGAAATAATGCATGCATGGGGGAGACCCGGGAGAGGGAACACTGAAAACCAAGGAGAATTGACACCTTACTGTGACTTTCAATGTGTTTCTCAGCGCCACACAGATCTGTCGGTAGAAGGATGGAGACCTGGCCAGGTGACTTCCGGTCCAGCACTCATCCCACTGCCCCGTGGATCTGAGACACTGAAGAATCTCGAGGCCGTGAAGTGATGCTGGCTGTCAGTTTAGCTACCTGTTGTCTTGAGTGCATTAATAGTGGTGCTGTGCAGGTGCGATAGAAAGACAGAATAGGGCTCTAATCCCAGCTCTATCTCTTACTGTTTGTGTGAATGTGTATCTTACTCAATCCTTAGAAAAGTCTGGTGAAATAGGCATCTTTACTCTCCCCATGTTCCAGGATACAGTGATATGCAGAGTCTTTTAATCTGTAAAAAAATATTTTTGGGGTGAGTTTTAAGTGCTGTAATGGCTATAAACTATCGATACCTAACACATGACAGGTACTCAATAAATACTTTTTTCATTGCTTGTTTGTTTTTGTTATTGTTATTGTCAAAGATGCAGAAGAAGAAGATGCATGTTGATAAACCCAGAGAGCCTAAACCCCCAGATAGTCAGCAAGAAAATCATGAGATGCGGGTACGAAAACTGCGCTAGGTGAGACATCTGCAGGACCTCTGTATTGTTTTTCTATTGCTGCCAGAATAACTCACCAGAAATTTAGCGGCTTAAAACACAAATTTATTATCACACAGTTCTATAGGTCAGAAATGTGGGTACAGTGTGGCTCGACTAGGTCCTCTGCTTAGAGCTTCATAATGATGAAACATGGGATCAGCAAGCTCCTTTGGAAGCTCTGGGTATGAACACACTTCTAGGCTCATCCAGGTTGTTGGTAAATTAAGTTCCCTGTGGTTGTAGGACTGAGGTCCCTGTGTCCTTGTTGGCTGTCAGCCAGAGGCCGATCTTTACAAGAGATCCTTGCTAGAGGCTGCTTGAATTCTTTCTCATATCTTCCATGTGGTCCCCCTTCCAACCACAGGGGACAAGTCCCAATTATGCTTAGAATTTCTCCAACTTCTTCTGCTGCATCTCTCTGATTCATTTGATGACATTAGACCCACCTGGATAATTCAGGCTAATCTCTGTATTTTACAGTCTGTTACCTTAATCACATCTGCAAAGTTCCCCATCCACAGACTCTGGGGATTAGAGTGTGGAGGGGGTGCATTCTGCCTACCACAGCCTCTTAGGGGAGAGTAGGCAGGGGCAAACCCTTGGCACGGGAAGCCACACTCATATGAAATCTGGAGCAACTAGACGTTAGGGAATGTGATTATGTGTAGATTGGGTTGGTGGGGCCGTCTCTAGTGGACCCCTGCTTTTGTCCATCCAATATGCCTTTCTTTGGTCAAAATGCCCCTTTTCATTCTCTGTGGCTTTTATGTGGCTGCCATTCACAAGATTCTACCCACTTGGCTACAGGATTGATCCAATTTGATCCAAATGGATCAATTAGGTCATCTCCTCCCAGGAATTGACTCCTGTGTGGAGACACACAGGCCCTGGAAGTGACTAGGGAGGATTCAGGGAACGTCCACCCCCTAGAGCTCGCTGGACCGGACCTGATTCAGTCCTTCCTGGAGCTGGCTGGTTCAGCAAAACTTCAACAATGGAACCTACTAAGAATTCTTTCAATGCATCTCTTTTCTGGCTGAAGTTACTCAGAGTTGGTTTCTGTTGTTTACACCAAAGAATCGTAACTGATACACATACCTGCTGTCCCTCCATACCATGGCTACCACCATCATTATATAAAAGAAATTTTTTTCAGGTCTCCTTGGTCATAACTATACTGGGAACTAATTGCTAACACAGTTTCTAACCTCTGTAATGCAGCTTCTTACCTGTGCCATGTCTTTTTAACACTTCCTTCATGAACCCTGTTAAACCTGAAGCAGACATAGAAAAAAGAATTTAATAACACGTAACGCCTCAGAAATCAAGTAATTTACATGAAAGCATCAGCCAGCCAGGCAGAAATCACCGCTACTTTTAACCTTTTATTACCTACCACATATGAATTACAACCACACAATGTAATTCTCATTCAAGACGATGGTCTGAATCACAAAATTTCAAATATGAAATGTACTCTTTATTTCAGCAGGAAAGTAGCAATACAGCCAGTCTCCTTGTTTATTTTTTTATGATTCAGTGCTTTGAGGGGTAAGCTTAAATTACAAGGCACATTCACTCCTCCAGAATGCCTCGCTCCCTGACCACGAAGGGATGAATGAGGTGTTATAGTAGGTGAGAATTAAGATTTGAATTGCGCGCAAGACATGGACAGTTGTATTTCTGTCATGAGGACTGAAGGCAGTGTTCTGAGAGGCTCACATTTCTTCTCGGAGGGTTGAAGGAGGACATATCTCCTCTAGCCTTGGGTGGGCCCACGATTCTTTTTTTTTTAAAGCAGAGGGAGTTTTATTATTTTTATTAATTAATTTATTTATTTTTGGCTGTGTTATATCTTTGTTGCTGCCCGCGGGCTTTCTCTAGTTGGCGGTGAGTGGGGGCTACTCTTCGTTGCGGTGCACGGGCTTCTCATTGCTGCGGCATCTCTTGTTGCAGAGCACCGGCTCTAGGTGCGCGGGCTTCAGTAGTTGTGGCTCGAGGGCTCTAGAGTGCAGGCTCATGTGGCGCATGGGCTTCATTGCTCCACGGCATGTGGGATCTTCCCGGACCAGGGATCGAACCTGTGTCCCTTGCATCGGCAGGCGGATTCTTAACCACTGCAATGCCAGGGAAATCCCGGGCCCCCAATTCTTGAAAGGTTTAGGATCTGATCTTGTCGCTTGAAAGGCAGTGACTTTGGATGGGCAGAAAAGTGGCCCTTGCTTGGTGCACTTAGGAGAAGCTTTGATGGGAAGAGTACAATGTTGTTTGATCGTCTCTGAAGAGTTACAGCCAATTGAGTTCCACCCAACTTCTCTCAAGGTCAGACATCCAGCGCTCAGGTTGGTTCTCTGTGAAGATTAGGATGCAGTGACTCTGCCTGCTGAGGTATCTGCCTGACCCCCTCACTATGCATCTTCAAACTCCAGGAGCCCGATTTCTCTAAAGAAGAAATGTGGAGAAAGAATTCACTCTTCAGTCTAATTTCCCTCTTCGCCAGGAGAACAATCTCTCAAAGGCAATTCAGTCCACTAATAATAGTAATACAGGCATCATAACCACATCCTGTCTTAATGTCACACTGCCTTTCCAGAGAATGAAATGCTTTGAAGAGCCCCTCTTATTCTAGAAGTCAAGGCGCCATCCATCGCTCCCTCCTGAACTCCCAGGAGGCTGAGTGCAATTAACCTGAAAGGCTCTGATCTTCACAAAATCGTCCCCATGCACTGTGATCTTCTCAGGGCTTGTAAATGGAGGTTTTGATGCTACAATCTATTGAGAGTTTTTTTCTCCTCCCTTCCTTCCATTTTCTTAAAAAAAGGCTTTATTTTTTTTTTAAGAGCAGCTTTAGGTTCACAGCTAAATTGAGAGGAAGGTATAGAGATTTCCATATACTCCCCACTCCCACACATGCATGGCCTCCCCCATTAACATCTCCCATCACGGTGGAACATTTGTTACAACTGATACGTCTGCACTGACGTATCATAACCAGCCAAAGTCATTAGTTTACCTTAGGGTTCACTTTTGGCGTTGTACACGCTATAGGTTTGGACATATGTTTCATTATGGTATCAGACAGAGTATCTTCACTGCCTTAAAAATCCTCTGAGCCCTACCTATTCATTGCTCCCCTCCCATCCAGTCCCAAATCTTCTTACTGTCTCTATAGTTTTGCCTTTTCCAGAATGTCATGTAGTTGGAATCATACAGTGTGTAGCCTTTTCAGATTGGCTTCTTTCACTTAGTAACATGCATTTAAGTTTCCTCCATGTCTTTCACGGCTTGAGAGCTCGTTTCTTTGAGATTGAATAAAATTCCATTTTATTGTCTGGATGGACCACATTATCCCTTTACCTACTGAAGAGCATCTTGGTTGCTTCCAAGTTTGGGCAATTATGGATGAAGCTGCTATGAACATCTATGTGCAGGTTTTATGCAGACGTAAGTTTTCAAACCTTTTGGGTAAATACCAAGAAGCACAATTGCTGGACTGTATGGTAAGAGTATGTTTAGCTTCGTGAGAAACCACCAAGCTGTCTTCCAAGATGGCTAGACCGTTTTGCATTCCCACCGGCAATGATCAAGTATTCCTGTTGCTCTACCTCCTTACCAGGTTTTGTTGTTTTCAGTGATCCGAATTTTGGCCATTTGTGGTATCTTATTGTTGTTTTAATTTGCAGTTCCCTGAAGACATGTGATGTGGAGCGACCTTCCTTCGTTCTTTGCTTTCTCCTTCCCTCCCTGTGTCTCTCCCTTCCCTCCTTTTCTTCCTTTTTCCTTTTAGTGATATGCTTATAGCCATCTCCCAGGCAGCTTCTTTTCAAGTTTTTCAGGATGCAGTGGTACTTTTCCAGTCTTGGGGGCTCTCAGCTCTCCTCTGGCAGCCTGGGAAGTGACTCAGCAGCCTCCTAAGTGCCCTGGATGTATTGTTTTCCTCCACTGCCACGAGTCCCAGCACTCCATTCCTTTAACACAAAGGCATGGTTATTGACCAGTTTTGAAGGGAAATTTATTTTCCTCGCCCTCCTAAACCACAACTTCGACACCTCCTCCTCCTTATCTTCATAATAGTCTCAGTAGGATGTTCAGTTAGAGCTGAAAGCTCTACGTTTAAGTGACAGATTAAGAGGCTCGGCAGGTTGCTGCTCTAATGTTCATTTCACCTGTTCGTTTATTTTTCTAACCAGCAGGCACTGGCCTTCAGGTGAGGCTTTCCACAAGGTGCTGAGTGCTGATGCATCTCCTGGTCGGCCAGCCCTCTCTGCTGGGCGCTCTCAGCGTGGTCTCTGGGAGAGGTCATCTGGAGGGAGCCTGTCTGCAGGGCACCGTCCAAGGGCTACGGCACTTTGAATCCGGGTCCCCGTGAGTCCCTTTCAACCCCACCAAGTGATGTGAGAGCAGGAAGAAGCCCTCCAGACACCACTACTCCTGCCCCAGCCCCCAGCCCCTGGCACAGAGCCTGGCACGTGGTGGGTGTTGCATAAATTCTGCAGGATGAAGCGAGATCTTTCAGAACCCGGAAGCCTGCGGTCAGAGCACTCAGGGCAGGCTTGTCCTTCCAGAGCCTTCTCAGGCAGGTACCTTCCTCAGGGGCTTTCTCTCGTGCTGGAGCTGGACCTTTTGTCTGACTAGGGCATCTCTCTTCGGTGTTCCTGGAGGGCTCTGTACTTCCCGTCACTGTCTTTGAATTTCCTCTGTGTCTTTTCCTCCCAGTGGCAGCGAGCCCCTCAAGGGCAGGAACAGCCTTTCTCATTTACATCCCTAATATCTAGTACAGTGCCCAGCCCGTTATAAACACAGGTGAAAAATACCAAGCGTGGGGGAGGGAGAGAAGAAGACGAAGGAGGAGGTGGGGGAGGAAGGGGGGGAAGGGAGCGAGGGCGAGGAGAGGAGGGAAGAAACTATGGGTTAGGCACCTAGTTTCCGTCCTTTCCAACTAGTCTGATAGCTAATTGCCAATGTAGCTCTAAAAGAGAACTAGTGGCTATACATATCCCTATGGATTTGAGTTTCCATCCTGAGAGCGGGTGGTATTGGATTCTCTTGCTGGGAGGTGGGGCTCTTTTCTTAGAGCTGCGAGGAGCCACCTAAATAGATCATTAAAACCAGGGTTTTTTCTTCCATCTCCTTGGTCTCAGTAGTTATTGTTAGTAACCTACTCTGATCTAAAGCCCCTCTTTGAAGTTGGATACCGTGGGTGTTTTGCATTTAGCTTTTATCAGCAACCAGTTGGTTCCCTGTAATTGCAAATTATTTGAGCAAGGGGCAAATTGTGTAGCAAGAACCTGAAAAGGTCAGGGGAGTTGTGTCTAGAAGGATGCAGTGGAAGGATTAAGAACCTTCACTTGAAACATTAATTTTAGACAATCACTAGGCCCTACTTAATTAAACTGGAAGAAACGCATGTGGTATTCAGTCCTTCTGTAAAGAGTGAGCTGGGGTAGAGCTCCCTGGTGTGAGTGCTGTGTGTGTGTGTGTGCACGTGTGTGAACAAGATTCAGCCAGGGCTAATGCCGTGTGCCAGGCCCTGGTCGGACCATGTGGTCATCAGGTCTAGAATTCTGAGTGGTCAGTGCCCAGGCTATGCTAATGATTGAACACAACGATCTTCTCCAAGCTGGGAGGCTTCAACATGTGGCGGAGCCAAGGAGAGGACTACAAATGCCCCGACTTCTCCTGGAGAAAAAAACTTCTCTATCTCTCTCTGTACCACCCCTGTCGGAGTGCCGAACACACAAGCTCAGGGGCTGTGAGTCCCCATGACCCCTGTGCCTTTCCCAGGGCAGCCTTTTCTCTCTCCCTCTTGCCCCTTCCTCTCTTTCTGTCCCTGGCATTCTTTGCCTCCACCTTCTCCTTGCTCTTTTATTTTACATCTTTTACCTTTTGCCCCCCTCTGTCTCCCTGAGCCCTCTTTCCTCGCACAGGGTCAGCTGCATCCCTGGGTCATGCCACCTTCCCCAAGAAAGGAGGGCACAGCCTGCTTCGAGGTCTGACGGCACCTCCTGCCCTGCCTGCCCCCTTCCACATGCTGCTGACTTTCTAGGCCAATGTGCTGCCCCAGCCCCATCCCTTCCCCGCTCCCCCCGACACGGTCCACAGCGCTAGCCTGGTTATTTCCTTTTGTTTCCATGTGCCAGTTGGCGCTCCCTGTCGGTGTCAGCTCTTTAGAGGCAAGTATCACACCATCACTTCTTTCTGGTTCCCCTCGCAGCCTGGAAGGTGCTTTGAAAAAAAACACTTGTGGGCTTCCCTGGTGGCGCAGTGGTTGAGAATCTGCCTGACAATGCAGGGGACACGGGTTCGAGCCCTGGTCTGGGAAGATCCCACATGCCGCGGAGCAACTAGGCCCATGAGCCACAACTACTGAGCCTGCGCCTCTGGAGCCTGTGCTCCACAACAAGAGAGGCCGCGATAATGAGAGGCCTGCGCACCGCGATGAAGAGTGGCCCCCATTTGCCGCAACTAGGGAAAGCCCTCGCACAGAAACGAAGACCCAACACAGTCATAAATAAATAAATAAATAATTAAAAAAAAACAAAAAACACTTGTGTGTTGACCGGTTGATGCAGATACTGAATTAGCAAACCTTGGGTCAGTCCACTTCCTGCAGGGCTAAGGTCAAGGCCAGGGTGAGAACAGAGCCTCTGAGCTGAGTTGTCTTCTCTGGCAGGTCCACGGGGAGGATTAGAATGGGGGCCTGGGGGCCCTAGGCTTTGGAGCCAGAGAACCGAGGGATTAAATCCTGGCTCTATCACTGATCAGCTGGGGGACATTGAGTAAGAGATCCCACCTCTCTGAGCTTCAGTTTCCTCATCCTTAAAATGGGGATTATAATAGCCTCCTGTTTGCTAGGGAGACTAGACGGGATGATGCCGTAGAGTGTCACTGCGTGCTGTATTCTTCTCTCTCCCGTTTGCCGAAGGCAGGGACACAGGTGCCCAGTCCTGAGGCAGCATCCCTGGGGTGCTGTCTGTATAAACCAAGAGGGAATACGTGACGGGGAAATGGAGGCATCAGACCCAGGCCCAGCTGGCCAGGGCTGCTCACAGACACCCTAGGATGTTGGGAAAGTTATTCTGACGCCTCAGGGATGGATGACAACCTGCTCTTGTTCAGACTCCTAGACTGCTCCACTTCATCAGCTTCCTGGGGGCCTGAGAGTGCAGACAACTCTGGTGTCCGTGTGAGAGGCGAGGGGCTGGCGGAGATGCTGGCCCTCAGTGGCTCGACCACTACTACAAGATGGCTCTCCCCTCACCTGCTAGAAGGTCCAAGAGGACCTTACAAGATCCACGTAGCACCTTCCTCTAGGTATCACCTGGATGAGGCTGCAGAGCTCCTGCAGCTGATAAGGTGGAACATGTCCACCTGAGAAGCAGATCCATCCTGGGTGCTTGGTTACAGCCCATCCCCCCACCATGTTGTGGTGATTCCAGAGCATAGGGGTTAAGAGCAGGCACTTTGGAGCCACTAAGACATTAGTTCAATCCTTCATCGACTGACTGTCTCTTTGAGCTTCAGTTCCCCCATCTGAAAAATGGGTACGATAACACCAACCTCATGGGATGATCATGAAGATAGCATGAGCTAATGTATGCAAAGCGTGTAGTAGAGGCCACCAAGAAGCCCTCCACAGAAGGGACCGACCTGCAGGCATCACGTTGCATGGTCTATTGCCTGGAAAGAATGTGGAGGAAATGGAAGAGCTTCACGAATAGGCAAATGATGGCGTTTGGAGCTAAAGCTGAGAGCGCCCCCCTTTGGGCTGGTGGACTCTCTGAGTGTAGGGTTGATGGTCTTCCGTCTGAAACTCCTGAGGGGTCGTGGGGGACACCACAGATCAAATGTGCACAAGGGTCTGGTCATCACTGGTTTGTTGGAGCGGCTGAGTTCTCCTGCTGTGGGATGTTGATGTACATGAGACGTGAAATGGAGCACGCACCGACATCATTTTAATAAGGCTCAGGCACTTCCCGGGTACTCCAGAGTCTCCGCTGAAATCGTTTTGCTGTCAGAAGCTGACATTATAACGACATTGCAGGAGAGACTCCGTGGGAAATCACCGCTCATTTCCTTCCAGGCAGTTCGTGCACCTGCAGAAACCAGACTCTTCTGCTCTGCTCCACAGCATGTGGCGATTGACGTGATCCCCTACGTCAGTTCTGTAGCTGAGTGGACTGAGGGCCCAGAAAGCCAAAGGCCTGAACTGGAAAATATCGAGCATGTGACTCGTTAAGGCTTGAGTCCAGGACTTGAGCCCAGGGAATAGCCGGTGCGTGGCTGATCTTATTGGCCGTGAGGAGGCCGGATTGGTCGGTGGCCTCATTCAAGGCCAGTGTGAGAAGGGAGGGGGAGCCCCTGGGAGTATTTTCCACTGAGGATCTTTTGAGTTTTTAAATGTATTTATTCTCCCACCCAGCTCACTTTGATTCTTCATCTGATTCTCACCATCTGATGCTCAACTTTCTTCTGCTACCTTCCATTTTGTTCTATCCAAGGTGCTTGAAGACATGCTTCCTTCTCTGCAGGTACTCCTCACTCTATCCCAACTCAGCAGACAGCCTTGCCTTTGGTTCCCTGAGAATACCGAGACTCATTGGAGTGATCTCTGGTCATCTCCCTTACACTTCACTACATCTCTGGTTTGTCACCTCCCCTCCATGTTTCCAGTTTCAGAAGATGAGGCAGGCCTCCTCTTCAACAGAGTCAGCCTCTGATGGCATCCCTTTGGCTTGGACCCTGGGTTTTCTCCTGTAGGCTGAATTGTCTCTCTTTCTCTCCATTGGTTCCATCTTAATCAGTCACCCACATCGGTCGCCACTGCATTTTCACCCCTAAGGACCCTCAAACCCTCAATGGCTACCTCTCCTAGGGTCTACTCAGACGGGACCCCTGAAGGTCAGAGGTGTCCCTCCAGTGGTCAAGCTGCCCCACGCTCATCACTTAGAGCTCTGTAACCATGGACACTCTTAATAACCCATCTTCCTTGAAACCCTTTCCTCCGTGGGCCTCCATGACACTCAACTCTGAGCTCTCTCCGCCCTTCTGACTGGTTTTGTCTCTCATTCACTTATGTCTCAAAGCTGTATCTCTAGTTTTGACTTGTTTTCCGAGTTCTGGACTTGTGTCTCAAACAACTCCCAGAATCTTTCCACCTGGGTAGGCTTCCAACACCTCACAAGGGGTGTGTGGGCAAAGCTGAGCTGTCTTCTGTGTCTTCATCCAAAGCACAATTATCATGTCGAGGCAGGAAAACGAGTGGCTGAGTGTGAAAGCGCTGAATCAGACTGTGTGTTCGAAGCCTGCACATGACAGAGGCCAAATTATTGAACCTCTCTCTGCCTCAGTTTTCCCATCTGTAAAATGAGGATAAGAGTAAAACTGACCTCATATGGTTGTTGTGAGAACTAATTGAAAAAATACACACAATGTTCTTTGAATAGTGCCTGGTCAACGCTACTAATCATACATTCTGCTAACTTTTGAGTTCCCTTGATGTTACTTCTCTTTCCTCCATCTCATCTTGTGTCTCCTTCTCACATTTTCTTTTCTAAGCCCTTCACCTTCACCTAGTGCTTCAGGCTGGGCTCGTGCACTTGGCTTTGAACTGGTCTCCTTATTTCCAGGCTCTTCCCCTCCATCCAGCCTGCATGTTACTGCAAGAGTAACATTCTTTAAGCCTCACTTTTATGTGTCCTTCATATATTCACCACTGTTTGTAGGAGAAAGTTTTCCATAGTCTAAATCCAAACCTCTTTTCTCCATCTGGTCTCCCATCCCTCACCTACTTACTCTGCTCCAGGTGGGATAAGTGTTCTACAGACACGCCCTGCTCATATCCACCTTCACCCTTTGGACCCTCCTCATGCCCCTAGTCTCTTTAAGGCCTCGGTAATTCACCAACACTCGACTGCCTACAGCACTCACGCTCAAGTCTTTCATTAATGGACTTAAACATACACAACTCTCTGGCCAGTGGAAGCCATAACCTCCCCAAAAGGCTGGGAGGTCCTTGAGGGTAATGACTGTATCATGCATTCCTTTGTACCCCCAGAGCATTGAACATAATGTCATGCTCCCAGTACAATGTCAATAAAGATTTGTTGGCAATAAAAAACAAGGTCCTACTGTATAGCCCAGGGAACTATATTCAATATCCTGGGAGAAACCATAATGGAAAAGAATATAAAAAAGAATGTATATATGTAGAACTGAGTCACTTTGCTGTACAGCAGAAATTAACACAGCACTGTAAATCAGCTATACTTCAATAAAAATAATAAAGAAAAAGATTTGTTGGCCATTTGGCCAAATAATAAAACATCAGATTCACCATTCGCTGTGAATATATACAAAAAGGTAAGGAGGAAAATCCTTACATTCCCCATGAGATTTGGTCTTTGCTCTCTCCACCCAGTAGAGGCATGTGTGTGGGTAAGAGGGCTGGACTGGGACGAAGAGTGGGTTTAAGAAGACTTAGTTGGTAGAAGAAACTGTGATATTGATAATATGGGAAGAGCTGGTTTACTTTTGAGTTTCTTGGTATTTTAAGGGATTGGGCCAGTGCATTTCATAATTATTCATTCCCTGGCTTCCTGTTTCCTGTCTTACATTATGCAAGTGTTAATTAAACATTCCATTTCATTGGCTTCTGGAACCATAGTCTTAAGCTGTGTTGTTTACTGGTTGACTTAGTGATGGATGACAGTTCTAAACCCTTCCTGTCTGGTTTGTGAAAACCAATCATCCGTGCCACAGCCGTGCTGACTAGATGTGATGTAGATCGGCCTTTGAATGGCCTGGTGGGGGGATGCTCAGACCCCTGGCTGGGCAGTGACCCACTGGTTCGATGTGCAGAGCCAGCCTTATTCAGGATGGCTGCAACTGCTTGTTTGTCAGGAGTATTCCTGCTTCAGAAGCAGAGAGGCACCTGGGATGGGGGAGCGTCAACTATCCCCTCTTCACTACCCTCCTTTTTTTCCAATGGAACAACGTTTGAACGGCCTCCAAACCGAGCACCCCTAAGACTTGTTCTGAAGACCAAGAGGCTTCCTTTCCCAGTGAAAATCAACCTCGTTTTAAAGCAGCCTTTGTGTCTGAACTTGGCGTTCAAGATTTTTGTGAGATTCATCAGTATCGCTGACAAACTGACAGATGCCCAAATCTCAACAGAAATCAATCAAGTGTTACGATTTTGAAAAAAGAATGTTGCTTTGTTTTCTGACTTGTACCACAAATAGAAGCTCCAATCTGTCATTAGGACTGGGAACATGTCAACAATCTGTTTTTATTCTTTAGGAAAGAAGAACAGCATCTTGCTCTCCTCCAGCTAGGGCTAATTTGGAAAATTTGCAAGCTGACACGCAACTTGATTAAAATGACCCAGAGCCACTAATTCTTTTAAAATGCAACTCAGTGCTCACCACCCCAGACCTTCTGTAGTCCGGTTATCTCTTTATAGCTTGTTTTTAAAGAGGGGAAGGGGGGCAGGGGAGGGAGAAAGAGCTATGTTATAATCCACAGAGAGATTCAAAATTATTTTTTATTTTCTCCCTTCAGTTCCATTGTCATCATGTATTTCCTTCACAGCCCAGAGGAGAGGAAAAGTAGTGTGACGTTTCTAAGATGCTAGCGTGGATTTCATAGTCTGGAGTACAGAGCAGGCATGTGACCCAAATGAAACATCCATATTGGGGTTAGAGACTATTTTGACATTGTGGTTTCACTCCCATTCCATACTTTTCGAAAATATGTAAGAATCTGTCCCAGTTTGGATTGGCTCCCTAGGTCTTCGTCAAACCCTGGCTACACCGAGAGTAATGATATTTCCTTCTACGGAAAGCAATGAGTAAAACAAAACAATAACAGTTTGGTCCATTCCAGGGCTGGGAATCATAACATTTCACATAATAGAAACTGAGGCAGTGCTCAGGAATCAGAGTGTAGGTTTGGTCTATAAATACACTCTTACGAATATCTCGATTTTCTTTATGGCATCTAAAAGTGCGTATTATCAGCCCATTGGAGGGAGGGGGTTAATGTAGGAGGTGTTCATGTGGGCTGGCATGGGTGCCCACAGATGTATTGTTCACTAAGACAATGTATAATTATTAGGAGACAATATATAATTACACGTTGAATTATGTGCTGTAAACTGTAAGTGTTGGCATTCTGTCTCAAAGAGGGGAGAGCTAATACTGGCTGAGACCATGTAAATGCAGGCACTCATTTGTTGGGGAATATACAGTAAAGAGAATCATTTCTGAATCCTGTTGCCTTGGCAACCTATTCTAAAATGATGTAGATAAAGAGCTAGCAACCCTTATTAATGAAGCCAGTGTGTCTTGGGAAGGAAAGCTGCCCAAAACAAGGCATCGAGCATCAGACCAAACCGACTTCTAGGCGGATGGCTGTTTAAGATCGGGTCAAGATGTGAAATGAGGGCTCAGGCATTAAGGACAGAGCTATCATCAATACCCTGCATTACACCCTGGCCAGACACATATCCACTGTCGATTCTGGGGGACATTAATCAAGTCAGGCTCTCACGGCCGTGCTTCTTATGGCAGAAAAATGAATGGGTCATTTTTCTGTGGATGGGCAGTACTGGAAATGCCAGAAGGGACTCCCTGGTGTGGGTAAGGGTGGCGCAGCTCCCGCATTTGGAAGGACATCTGGACACTTCCCCTCTTCCCTGGTCTCTCCTGGCTAAATGTAAATACCCAATCTGATTTGGAAGGAATGATACAGTTAGCTCCTTTTTTTTTTTTTTTTTTTGTGGTTCGCGGGCCTCTCACTGTTTCGGCCTCTCTCATTGCAGAGCACGGGTTCTGGATGTGCAGGCTCAGTGGCCATGGCTCACGGGCCCAGCTGCTCTGCGGCATGTGGGGTCCTCCCGGACCAGGGCACGAACCCGTGTCCCCTGCATCGGCAGGCGGACTCTCAAACACTGCGCCACCAGGGAAGCTCCCAGTTAGCTCCTTTTTAAAGGTGAGGAAAATAAGGCCAGGAAAGTTCATCACCAAGACCAGAACTTGATTTGTTCTCCTCTCGTCTGAGTGGAATCCCTCAAGAATCCCACTGCCCATCTACCTGACCTCAGGATCTGTACTTTTCTTTTCTTTTTTAAAAAATTTTTATTTTATTATTTATTTATTTATGGCTGTGTTGGGTCTTCGTTGCTGCGGGCAGGCTTTCTTTAGTTGCGGTGAGCAGGGGCCGCTCTTCATTGCAGTGTGCAGGCTCCTCATTGTCGTGGCTTCTCTTGTTGTGGAGCACGGCCTCTAGGTGCATGGGCTTCAGTAGTTGTGGCATGTGGGCTCAGTAGTTGTGGCTCGTGGGCTCTAGAGCACAGGCTCAGTAGTATGTGGTGCACGGACTTAGTTGCTCCGCGGCACGTGGGATCTTCCCGGACCAGGGCTCGAACCCGTGTCCCTTGCATTTGCAGGCGGATTCTTAACCACTTCGCCACCAGGGAAGCCCACTTTTTTTCATTTTTGACTCAGCACAAGCCCTGACAAGGGCTCAATCTGTGGTTCTGGGTTCAAACCCTGCTTGAGCTGTACACACTCTGAATCAGGAACAAGGCTTCATGGGGATGGGGTGGGGTGAGGACAGCCAACTCCCACGTGACCCTGGCTTGAAGCAGGCGAGTTTTCTCCAGCGCCCACCGTTGGGTCGGGTGTCTCTTCTGGTAAGTGGGGAAGAAAGACTGACACCCTCTCTGGGCATGATATTTTATCTCAAGAATATCAATAAAGAGATTGGGAGATTGCATTTTGAAAGTTTCTTTTTGTCGAAGTAAATCTTTTTTTGTTTGTTTGTTTTACTTGCTGAAAGTATTTATGGATCCCCAGTTATCACAAGGGCAGGTACATCAGGGCCTAATACGCTCAGTCACTGAAAAGCACCCCCAACCTGTCTGCCAACATCAAGGAAACGATCACCACTGCCACTCAGTCGTATCCTTTGGAACATGGAACATTTGGCCCTCTTGATGAGAGATGGCTCTGGCTTCCTGGGAAATCATCTCCTGCCTCTGTGCTGAGAGATATCCCAGGTCTCTGATTGCCAGCATCATACAAGGTTGAGGGAGAGACCCTACAGGAGCCTGCTGCCACTACAAAGGTAACAACCACCCACTTCACATGGGGTCCTATTTCTACACCATTTCTTCCTCCTCTGGCCAGAGGTTATTCAAATGGAGAGATGTAGGAAGATGAAAAGTTCACTGTAAGTTCTTGTGTGGAAGAAATGTTCACGAAAAGGCCTCAGACATCTTATGAACTCTGACTTTAACACAGCATCTTCAGACGTCTCATTCATCTCTTTGCTGGATTCATCCTTATGGTACAGATTCTGTTTGATATCTTTCAGGAGTGGTCCTTTTCTTTTCATTCTCTGGTATTTGTCCCATTTCTCAAGTCAGGCTGAGATGCTAGCTGTTCCTTGACTCCATCTAACCATTGTTGTAATTCTTCTGATGTTATTTCTCCAGGGGTGCCTAAAAGATTATGATCTCTCATTAGCCGGTAATCTTCGTCATTGAGGTTATTAATAAATGGATATAAGCTTCTCTGTGGAGACGCTCTTGCTGCAATCTTCTCTAGTTTTCATGATGATTCTGGTCTTGAGATGAGGTTTCTTCACCATCACCATCTGATCTAGATCTAGACCGATTCATGCTGAGATTCCTGGCTTTCTTATTTGCCTTTCAACATGCTTTTAATATATGCAGAGGTATCCATCCTTCCATTGTTTGTGCTTTCTTTGACAGCTGCCCATCTGGAGAGAAGCGTGTGGCCCCGGAGATCGGGCGGCGGGCGGGGCTCACATCAGCGTCTCTGCTCGTCCGCTGAAGAGAGGGCCTGCTGCAGGGGCACCGTCCAGCCAGAGTGGAGGCTCTGGAGGAGGGACAGGCAGGCCCCACCCATCTTTCCCTATGGCCGGGCCGCCCCTTGTTGAAGTAAATCTTGTCCAGATTTTTCTGAGCCTCTTTTAATTATGTTCTTTCAAATTATATACCATCAAGTTCAAGCTGACTACATTCAGACAAAAACAATAACCCAGGCATCTTCCAGATATGGAACTTCAGTAGCTGTTTACTATATTTGTATCAGTCACAAGATTGAAAGAAGGAAGGGGCACTCATTTGCATGCTGTTAAAGGCCATCTATAAAAAACACTCAGAAAAAAAGATGAGAGCATAAATTTCCTACAGTGGCATATGTTTAACTCCTAGGCTCCTAAGCAGAGCAAAACTCTTATAAAACACACTTTGCCCTTTGTTAATTACAGAGTAACAGATTGGAGGGGGCTGCTCCCTCCCACCATATTCCTTCATATGTACAGTTCCTTCCTTTCTTCTCTCCTTCCCCTCCCTCCTCCCTTCCTCCCTTCCTTCCTGGCTTACAGTTTATCAGACATAGCTCTGGGCACTGGCAATATGAAGGTGGCTGAGTTACAGACCCTGCCCTTATGGGGGTCCCCTTTTGGTTGGAAATAGATGCACGGCTTTAATGGTCACTGTCCAAAGTCTAATAGGAGCACAGAGAAGAGAAATGGGGTCAAGGTCAAGGAAGGGCTCATAGCGCAACCGACCTTTCAACTGGCTCCAGAGGTGGGTAAGAATTTGCCAGTTGGAGAAAGAGGATTTGCGGGAGGGGAAGGAGCTTTCTAGGAAGGAGAAATGGCATGAGTAAAGGCATACTGATAAAAAGCCATGGTTTAGGGAATATATTCAATTGTTGGGTGTGGTAGAGATAGGCTACCGTAATTTGTGCTATCCCTTTAATACCACAGACTAGCTCCCCAGACAAGGACTTCATTTCCCAAGCCCCTTTCATCTAGTTTGGACCACATGACTAGCTCTCAGTTAAGGTGTTTGAGAGCTGAGCCTGCTTCTCTATTTTGTCTTCCCCATCTGCTGACTTGGATTCTGAGGATTCTGCACCCTAGGCAAGAGAAAAGCCATAAAATGGAAGTAACCTGGGGGAGGGATAAATTAGGAGTTTGCAATTAACAGATACACACTACTATATAGGAGTTTGCGATTAACAGATACACACTACTATACATAACATAAATAAACAACGAGGACCTACTGTAGAGCACAGGGAATCATATTCAATATCTTGTAATAACCTATAACGGACAAGAATCTGAAAAGTATATATATATATATATATATATATATAACTGGATCACTTTGCTGTACACCTGAAACTAACACAACATTGTAAATCAACTATACTTCAGTTAAAAAAAAAAAATGGAAGAGTGACTTGGGCCCTGATTCACCACGTGGAAGGGTGCCCACTGAGCCCTAATACTTGCACTGTACTAAGAGCATAGTGCGAGTAAAGAGTAAACTTTTACTGAGGAGGCCACTGAAATGTTAGGGCTTCTTTGTTACAGCAGCTGACATTACCCTAACAAACTCACTAGAGGTGACAGGGGCAGTATCTTAATAAGTATCCAATAAAAAAAAGATTCCACAGTCAACTACGTTTGGGAAACACTGACTTCAGCAGGTTTCATGACTGCAGGGTGGTACAGACTTTATAGGCTAAAAAGTGTTATGAATCTCCACGACATCTAACAGACCGTGTTTTCTAAATGTCTTTGGCCACGTAAGGTGTTTTTCAGTGCTTATGAGCATACTGCAGTTCTGTAGAAGTCAGCAGAAGCTAGCACACAACACAGGGGCAGGTGTTGAAGTAGGACAGGGAGGTGGCCCGAGTGGGGCTGCCTCCCCCTTGCCCCCTCCTGGCTCCAGCTTCTTCACTCTCCCCTCAGTCCTCACGTGCATTGTGCTTCATGTTGTGTTTCTGGCCTTTGCACACACAGCTCTCTGCCTGGATGATTCTCTGCTCATCTATGTTTTTTTCCTAAAGCCCAGATTCCTGTGTAGACTGCCTCTCCTCCAAGAACATGCCCTTCCCCCTTGGCCTTCACAGCACATCACTTCCACGTGTTTTTCACCTACTTTGTTCCTCCTTACAGCATGGGGAGTGGCTCATGTGTCTTTCTCCCTCCTTAGATGTGAGTTCTTTGAAGAGTCAACTAAAAATTGTCATCTGTCTCCATGAAGATTAAGTCGCTAGCCACTGTGGCCACTGACTAAAACACCCTGAAAGGAGTTCAGGGTGAAGATCAGGCAAGAAGCATTCTGTGCTCTGTGAAAACCTGGCAGAACAGGCCTTCAGATAGTTAGACATTTTCAGGAGAAGATTTTATGAGTCCAAGTTCTTGCATCTTCTCATATCTAGAAAAGCACTAAAATCATTAACAGTGACAGCTTCTCCTTGTGACTAGCAACAACCCTTTGCCAAAATGTGTTGATTACATGTATCTGCCTTCACCAAAATCACATATACGTTGACTTCCCCCCACTACCTCTCAGAGCAGGTCCTCAGAGCTATCTGAGAGGCTGTCTCCCAGGCTATAGTCCTCAGTTGGCCCCAAATAAAACTTAACTCACAACTCTCGTGTTGTGCATTTTTGTTCAGTCGACAGAAGGAAGTTGCCACATGTAATTCACTAAAAAAAACTTTGTATTGAAGTATGTTAAAAAAATAAGTCCAACTGAGTAAATTTGAAGGTCTAAGTGGCTTTATTCAATGATTCCTGAATTGAGTGCTCCAAGGCTTTGTACAAAATGGAAGGTTTTTATAGGAAGAAGGGTAGGGCAAGGGAGCTCTTAGCAACAAAGAGAAAAAGGATTATTTTTAGGTCAGGACATCTTTTTCTTTTGGTGGGGAAGGAGGGAATAACATGTTTTTTTTTTTTTTTTTTTTTGGCGGTACGCAGGCCTCTCACCGTTACGGCCTCTCCCGTTGCGCAGCACAGGCTCCGGACACGCAGGCTCAGCAGCCATGGCTCACGGTCCCAGCCGTTCCGCGGCATGTGGGATCCTCCCGGACCGCGGCACGAACCAGTGTCCCCTGCATCAGCAGGCGGACTCTCAACCACTGCGCCACCAGGGAAGCCCCAAACATGGGTTTTTATCATGTGATTGCCTATTCTTTCTCTGAGTGCGGGGCAGGGAATGGAGAGGGCCCACATGACAGATATCTCTTTGGCACTGCCCAGAAAATTCCAGACTGGTGGATTAAGATTACATTTCTGGTTAAGTCAGGTATTAAATCTAGGTTTGCTATCATAAGCCTTAGCCCACGTAACGCCATTTTGGGCCTGTGGTTTTCTCTTAACAAGTATAATATACCTACACAAAAAGTGCGCATGGTACGAATGGCTACTTTGATGGATTTTCACAAACTTATCCCCTATGTAACCAACATTCAAATCAAGAAACAGCATAATCAGCGCTCCAGAACCCCCTTCATGCTCCCTTCCAGTCACTACCCCATCGAGATAAAAACCATCCTGACTTTTACCACCAGAGATTAATTTTGCTTGCTTTCATAATTTAAAATCATAGACTCACATAGTGTGTGCTCTTTTGTCTTTGGCTTTTGTGAGAATCATCCATGTATTTGTGTGTAGCTGTAGGCCATGCTTTTTGTATTCCGTTGTGTGAGTAAACCATCATTTACTTCTTCATTCTACTGTTGATGGGCAATTAGGTAGTTTCCAGTTTTATGCTATTACCAATAGCACTGCCGTGAATATTCTAGTTCCTATCTGTTGGCAAACATATGGATGCATTTCTGTTAGATATGTACATAGGAGTGGACTTGCTGGGCCATAGGGTATGCATATGTTCACTTTTAGAGGATACTGCCAACAGCTCCCAAAGTAATTGCACCAATTACCATATATGAAAGTTCCACTTGCTCTGCTCCCTCACTGACACTTGGTAATTTCCTACTTTTAATTTTTGTCATTCTGGTGGGGTAGAGTGGTATCACATTGTAGCTGTAGTTAGCATTTCCTTTATGTCTAATGAACACCTTCACTATGTTTATCGCCCATTTGGATATCACCTTTTGCGAAGTGTCTAAGTCCTTTGCCCCTTTTTCTATTGGATTTTCTGTGTTTTTCTTTTTGGTTTATAAGAGTGCTTTACACATTCTGATGTGGACTCATTAAAAAAAATTTCTCCACAGCCCTGAGCACTACTGATTTCCATATTCAGTAAAATTTTATAGCATAAAATAGGACAAAAGGGCACTATCAGACCTTGAGCATTGGGATGGGCTTCACCACTAGGCAATGCCTCCCTTCCTCCTTACCATAGCTTCCTGAGCATTTAAAAGGGGAGTATTCATAAAGGGTAAATTGGAACGAGGCTCAGAAAAGTCGCAGGGTCCAGGTGAGCCTCATCGTGCTGGACAGTCTATGGACAGCTGTCTATTGAAGGTTCTTACCCAACAGTGGTTTCCCAGCTGTTTAGCCTGGACCACACAGACACTGCTGCAGGAATGGGGATGGTCTTCATTCACTCATTCATTCAACAAATATTTATCAAACACCTTCTAAGCACTTGAGATACATCAGTGAATAAAACAAAGATCTCTGTAAGCAAAGGGAAAAAGATCTATATAAACATCATAAGTTCTTCAATTGTGTAGTATGTTAGAAGGTGATTAATGCTGTATAAAGAGGGGAAGTAGAGCAGGGCAAGACCAGTTAGGAGTGCTTAGGGGACAGTCGACAACAGGATGAGAGCGTGAGTTTGAGCAGAGATTGAGGCCAGCAGCAAGGAGGATATCGGAAGAGCATCCACAGAGGGAAGGGCTGGTGCAAAGGCCCTTGGTGAGAGCATGTCCAGCACGTTCAGGCCATTGTAAGGAGGACAGGAGACCACAGAGGTGAAAGGAGCCCACTCACAGCAGGACCTGGAGGTGTCTTAAAGGGTGTGCTTTGACACTGCACAAGATGAAGAGCTGAGATGAAAAGCCACTGGAGGGTTTGCCCAGAGGCGTCACATAATCTGACTTACATTGTACACAGTTCCAGTTGCTGTGTTGAGAATAGATTAAGGGGAGCCAGGGTAGAAGTATGGAGGCCCATTGGGAGGTGTGTAATAAACCAAGTGAGAGATACTGGTGGCTGGGACCAGGGTGGTAGCAGTGGAGGCGGTGAGAAGTGTTCAGATTCTGGATACATTCTGTAGGTAGAACTGGATTTTTTGATGGAGTAAATGTGGGGTGTGAGCAAAGACAGGAATCAAGGATGGCTTCCGTGAGACTGTCTGGGTCTACTTTCTGCTTACAATGACTGCTCCTTTCCTCAGAGTGCTCTCCCTTCCCACCTGGTCTGATGTCCTCTCAACCCCACCTGGCATCTTATCCTGGGTCTTGGCCCCTATCCCAGTCCAGCTCACCCTCACCTAGTGGCTTCTCATCTTCTTTCCAGCCCATTGTCATGACAAAAACTCTTTCCAGCTCCCCTTGGGGCTTCACCTTGAGAAGTAAAGGCTTCTTTTGAAAGTAAAAAGATATTTCTTTCCTTTTGTATTCCTGCTAAAGCATTCTGAATTCTCCCCCAGGCCACATGGATGACTATGACTGATCAAGAAAAGAATCACAAAAAGAAAAGCACGATTGATTAATATTTCAAATTAACTTGTTATTTAGTTTACTTACCATTGGTATGTTTCTTTCTACTTAGAATCAGGGACACAGCTAGTGTTAGAGACAAAAGATAACCAAGAGATTGTATAGTTGAGGGCTTGCCTTTTATGTATGAGAAACACTGAGACCCAATGTAGGGTTGGTTTTTTAGTGACTGGACTGCAGGCTTTCTACCATGGGGGAAATGATCCTTCCACGACAGCTGTTAGAAACAAGACAACTGGCCCCCAAATGGAGCCGGTTTATGCTCCATTTATGCTAAATCCCACATGACAAAACCCAGACTTAACTTGATTACAGTTTCAGCCTCTCCCAGAAATGGAATCTTAAACCAGTCAATGAGGAATCACCTTGACTGAGGCCATCTGCCTGATAGACCCCTGCCTTCCCCAAATGAAAGTGACCAACCTAGTACTGAGTCTTGCTAGTATTATTTCCTTGCCGTGCTCCCTTCAGCCTATAAAAGTCTTTCATTTTGTACAGCTCCTCGGAGCCCTTTTCTCTCTGCTGGACGGGATTGGATTGTATTTGACTGGAATTGATTTTTGCACAAATAAACGCAACATTTTTAATATGCCTCAGTTTATCTTTTAACACAACAAAACTGGGGTGACCTGGTCTGTGAAGTTTCTGGACTTTCCCTCTGGGCTTTATGTTCCCTTTGGCCTTTGTTTCTTCCTCATTATCTGCCTTCAGACAGACTCTGCAGTTGAGCTCTCTTGGTTTGCATCGTTGATACGTTACCCAGTCACATTGATAGAAGATGTGTCCTGAAAAGGCCTTGGGCTCTCTTCGGGTTCTCCGTAGAAGCCTGACCTGCCAGCCGTCTTTAGTCTGCCCCCAAACCCAGCGGCTCAGCAGGCTTCTTCCGGCCCACAGGGGACTGTTGACAGTTCAGGCTCACCTCTCCACACACAGAGCGGAGCCCAGCCACCCGTCAGGGCTGTTTAGTGCATTCTTTCTGCCAGCCTCGTGCTTCCCTTACAATAGCAGCAGTGTTTTCCCCTGGCTTGGTTGGTGTTTGAATTAACTTAAACAAACATAGGCAGAGCAGCTGGGTGGTAGGATGGGAAGCTTGGGCTGGGGGTACAGGCCCACACTGTATAATTTGTGGCCACCTCTGGTTGAAGGAATCCAAGCCCAGACTCATTTCTCTGAGTCAGAATTTGCTGCTTGTGTCCTCAGAACGAAGATGATTGGTTGGCTGGTTGCTGACTGCATTATAAAAACTTACCAATGTAAACCACATATGAAAATGTACACATTCACTGGGCTGTACAGCACACAAAAATGGCTTAATTTGCAAATGGGGACGCTGAGGCTCAGAGGGATGAAGTGACATCAGGGTCCGAGGTCACAGGCAGTGAGACGCAGAGCTGGGGTTCACACTCAAGGCTCCCAGGACCCCACATCCCATGCTTTCTCCATGGCATTGAAGGTGAAGGGTCTGACAGCTTTGTAATAAGATACGTGCTCTGTATGAAACTCTGTTCCCAAGTGGATCACCAGGCTTGGTCTCCACACTTCGAGTGTCAGGGTGGAGCTCAGCCCTCTCCAGCTGCTCCCCCTGGTCTGCAGAGCTTCCGTGTATTGAATCTATTTACCCTTTTCTGGGGCTCCGACAGGCTTCGCGGAACCTCCGTCTCTAGGCTCAGAGATGACAACTAATGACGCTGTCCTCTGAGGCTCCTTTTTTTTCTGGTTCTGTCCTTTTGTGGAACATGGCAGCTGGCAGGATGGAGAAAGTGAGGCGCTAGGAGCCAAGCAGCTGCTCTGTGTCCTGGCTTTGCATTGTGTTGTATGACCTGGGGACACTTCTGTACCTGGGGCCAGTTTCCTCTTCCACAGAACAAGGGGGTTGGGGAATAATCTACCTGGTACTTCCCAGTTCTAGAATTCTGTGCCTGTCTTTATAAAAGTAAACAAGCAAACTAAACAGTAAAGCCAAAATTACCTCCCTAAACAAATGTACCCTGAAATCCACATCCAGTAGGGATGACATTTTTGATTTGGGTATTGGCATTCATGGTTATAAGATTCTAGTATTGTTGCTGCTGAAATTTTGTCAGAAGATTTGAAGCAATGCATGCTGGTAGACTTTAATCCCGAAAAGTCCTCTAAGCAATATTTCTAAGATATATTTTGTCAAAGATGTGACGCCCTCTGCTTAGGTATTTCCAACAAGCACTCTCTCCAAACAAGTCTCCTTGAAAATGCATTAGATAACGCGGTTCCTTCAATTCCATATCTTCCTTTCTGTCTAAACTGAAAAAGCCAGTTCACGTTATTAATGACAAGTCATTTTGCAGAGTGCCTGGGTTAATAGAAGAGATAACTGGCGAAATATAAACGTGTAATACTAACATGTGGAAGATAAAACAGAAGTCTAATGCTGAATGCATAATGTGGAGAATGGAAGAAAAAGTTCCTGGCTGGCACAGAATTCCTGCAGACTGAACAGGAAAACTATGGCCCTCAGCTGCTCCCTTGGTTTCCCAATGTGCTACTTTCCTGCTTCTTTTTTCAACTCAAGTATATCCTCTTTGAACCCCAATCCTAGAATTCTAGAGTTAAAAAAGGGTCCTTAGGGAATTTTGAGGAAACAGGCCCAGAGAGGTGACGGGACTCGCTTAGAGAAACACTGCCAGTTTTCCCATTTCAGTGCTTTGGCTGGACTCTACCACCACAGGGGCCTTCCGCTGTCTTCCATGCATCAGTCCAGCCCGGGTAGAGGGAGCAGGGATTTGACAAATTAAATCCAGAGCACAGTGGATTCACAGCCTAGCTTCATGACTCTATTTGTGTGGCTTTGGGAAAGTCACTTCACCTCCCTATACCTCAGTCTCTCCCACTGTAAAATGAGTTAATACAGGTAAAGCTCTTTACATTCTAGTGAGTGTTCAGAAAAGTTAAGTGGCTATCGTTAATATTTTGTGATTTGTAAGTTTGTTTTTGGTTATACTATCTCTATCTGGAACCAAAAGACAGGACTGGAGGACCTCTTGACATCATATCTGGCTCAGGAATTGTGGTGTTTCTTTTGTTCTGTTTTGTTTTTGTTTTTGGCCATGCCACACCACATGTGGGATCTTAGCTCCTTGACCAGGGATCGAACCCGTGGCCCCTGCAAAGGAAGCACGGAGTCTTAGCACTGGACCACCAGGGAAGTCCTGGGATTGTATCTTTTCTTGATAGTACTCAAGTTCAGTATCAGAAAGAATGTGATAGTTGGTGGTTTTCTGCTTCCATTGAATATTAGACAAGAGGAAAGGCACTTAAATGATAGCAAAGGCCACTGGGGCATGCTATGGTTTAAATGTTTGTGTTTCCCTCCAAATTCTTATGTTGAAATCCTAATGCCCAAGGTGATGATATTTGGAGATGGGGCCTTTGGGAAGTGATTAGGTCACAAGGGTGGAGCCCTCATGAATGAGATTAGTACGTTATAAAAGAGACCCAGAGACCTCTCTCCCTCTTTCTGCCATGTGAGGACACAGTGAAAAGTCTGCAGTCTGCAATTGGAAGAGGGCCTTCACCAGACACCAAATCTGCTGGCACCATGATCTTGAACTTCCCAGATCCAGAACGGTGAGAAATAAATGCTTGTTTTTTTATAAGCATCGTACTTTGTTATAACAGCCTGAATGGACTAAGAGTGGATTCCTTAACTCTGAGAGTGTGGAATCTCCTTCAGTGACAAATTTGAAGCAAAGGGACTTCCTTGGTGGCGCAGTGGTTAAGAATCTGCCTGCCAATGCAGGGGACATGGATTCGAGCCCTGGTCCAGGAAGGTCCCACATGCCGTGGAGCAGCTAAGCCTGTGTGCTGCAACTACTGAGCCTGTGCTCGAGAGCCCGCGAGCCACAACTACTGAGCCCACGTGCCACAACTACTGAAGCCCACGTGCCTGGAGCCCGTGCTCCGCAACAAGGGAAGCCACCGCAATGAGGAGCCTGCTGACCACAACAAAGAATAGCCCCCGCTCGTCACAACTAGAGAAAGCCTGCGTGCAGCAACGAAGACCCAACACAGACAAAAATAAATACATAAATAAATAAATAAAAAATGGACGCAAAGCTGGGGACTAGCAGCCATTGCATGTAACCGGCACTGAGGCCGAGAGCTACCCTAAGTGACCCTTGGTATCCTTTCCACCATAGTAGTCTGGGCTTCCCACTGCAAAGTGTAATGAGTTGGTCTCATTTTATAAATATTAAATGAATTAAATTCCCCAGGTCGCAAGAAAAGAGGACTCATCCTTGAGGGTTATGTGAAAACTAAAACCAAAATTTGAGCTGAGTAAATTGCTTGAAATGCTGGCACTTTGCAATCAGATAAGTGTACCTGCTTTCCAGCTGCGTGACCTTGGGCAGGTCACCTCATCAGTGTCTGCATCTATAAAATGGGGGGAATGTCAGTTTCTTCTTTTCAGGGTTGTAATGAGAATTGATGAAGCAATACATACCATGTGTTTAACATAATACCTGGCACATAGTAAGGATGTAATGCTAATTATTATGATGATTAATGTTTTACAAATGGTTTTAAAAAGCTAAGGCCTCATTTAGACATTAAAATGCCTCAGCATAAATATTCAATGAGAAATGATTTTTGTCTTTTATTTTTCAATTAACCATCCCAGTATTTAGACGGTAAACATATGAAGAGGGACAGGTATCCATCTTCATTTTACGGAGTGTTTTTTTTTGTTTGTTTGTTTGTTTTCCAGGTTCTTCATAGTTTTTATTCAAGCATTGCAGAGTGTTTTGAATGAGAAGTTTCGGGAGCTGCTCTGGGAGAAAATGCTCTCATGTGTCTAAAAAACACCCACACTTCTTGGAAAAACAAACAAAGCTGGACTGATCTGAGTTGATTGTTTTTAGAAATAACAAATTGGCTGAATTCAACTATTTCCTCCCTTCTTCTGTCGGCCGATTTTTGGGTAGATATAGCCTCATTATGAAATCTGACCAAGCTCTTTGCTAGATGATTCAATCTCCAGGTCTAAACAATCTGGAATGCTCTGTGGAAGACCTTGAAAGTTTTCCCAGCAGGAAATGGAAGGCAGAGAGTGAATGAATTCAGGTTTTCAGTTCCTGTTGACCTTGATTAGCACACAGCAATGTCCGTTGGCTGTCTCCTGGCATCCACCCTCTTCCTCGCTCCAAGAGTTTGATCCCTCCTACTCTCAGTCTGGAAAGACCACTGGAGGAAACTTCAGGGATGAGACGGGCCAACCCTCTCACCCGGTAGATGAGGAAGCTTAGATTTAATGAGTTTGTGTGACAGCATCTATTACTCTTTGATACTTTCTTCTTGGTCCCAACTCAATGCTCCATTTTCTTCAAGCAAGAGTTATTGAGGGAATTTCCAACCATTTTCCAGTTTCCATGTTATTCATAACAAAGCAGACAGTTATCTTTATTAAAAATGTTAACGTATCAGCTCTTGGGTATACCTATCTCTCTCCCTGGGAGATGGTGGAGAGAAAGCAGGATATCTGGAGTTGAGGGCTTGGGGGGGGCCGGTGCCAATGGGCAGGGCAAAAAAGACCTTCACTGCCACCTTGTGGTCCCCTGGAGCCACAGAGGGTCATTGCTTTGGAGTCTCTGTGTCTAGCTTCTTTGGCTGCTTGCTTGGGGTCTTTACCAGTGTAGTCAGCATGGCTTTAACGGAGCTTTGTTAGCATTTCTTTTTCCAGTGCATTTTCATTCTTTAGCCCCAGGAAAGGGGAAGTTGTAGAAAGCTAGCAAAATTCGATATTCTGAAAAAATATCTGTGGGGAGGTAAGAGGTCAGGATATAGGAAAGGGCTCTCAAAATGAAATGTTGGAGAGGCTTCCAAGATCCTTGTCTTATCTTCTTGTGGCATCTCTCTACAAGAGCAGAGATTTATGGGGCAAAATTCAGGCCCAGAGTTGGTACTGGTCATTGTTATCACCTGGTCAACTGGGGGAGTCAGGACAGATGAAGATTCGTTTCTTATCTCATTTATTGACCTTGATTAGAATCCAAATTAGTTCTCACATCACATTCTGATAGTCCTGGATTCAATATCGTCATTTGAAATACTAACGATATTCTTCAGTGCAAAAAAATGACTTTCAAGGCATGTATTATGGAACGGATTATAATAAATTAAATGCTTAAACTGGCAGACTGCAAACAATTTTGACTCAGATCTAAATGTTTGCACTGGCTGTTTAAACAGTTAATTAAACTTGGGCTTCAGCAATCTGAGTCATCCCACGTACACAGAGCGTGACAGACCCGGACAGCAAGAGTCAACGTGCGTTGGTTTCTTTCATTCCCCAAATGAACACATTGCATCTTTAAACCCCACAGATATTAGTGATTTTTAATGAATTGTTCTGTCTTTCTGAGGTTACTTTTAGATGATGCTGTAAGGTAATGTTAGTCTTGGAAAGAACTTTGTTAATTAAGTTTCAGGGAAGTTAACACCCACAGATAATTGATTAAAGTGGTTACATGGATAATCTGTTGTGTGACTTTACACTAAAAAATAGAAAAATGTAAAGAGTAGGAGATACAAGACAAAACGTCTAAAGACCAGCTTATCAAAAACGAAGACTGTGTTGCCACCACCACCACCATCATCCTCATCATCACATTACCACCATCACATGACTAACACCATGACAATCGTATCTTCATCATCACATGTTTTGAAGCAGCAGACTATCCCAATTTAAATTTTCTTGTCTGATGCAGCAAAAGCAGTTTTAAGAGGGAAGTTTATAACAATACAATCTTACCTCAGGAAACAAGAAACATCTCAAATAAACAACATAACCTTACACCTAAAGCAATTAGAGAAAGAAGAACAAAAAATCCCCAAAGATAGCAGAAGGAAAGAAATCAAAAAACCCCCAAAGATAGCAGAAGGAAAGAAGGAAAGATCAGATCAGAAATAAATGAAAAAGGAATGAAGGAAACAGTACCAAAGATCAATAAAACTAAAAGCTGGTTCTTTGAGAAGATAAAGAAAATTGATAAACCATTAGCCAGACTCAACAAGAAGAAAAGGGAGAAGCCTCAAATCAATAGAATTAGAAATGAAAAAGGAGAAGTAACAACTGACACTGCAGAAATACAAAGGATCATGAGAGATTACTACAAGCAATTCTATGCCAATAAAATGGACAACCTGGAAGAAATGGACAAATTCTTAGAAAAGCACAACCTTCCAAGACTGAACCAGGAAGAAATAGAAAATATAAACAGACCAATCACAAGCACTGAAATTGAGACTGTGAATAAAAATCTTCCAGCAAACAAAAGCCAAAGACCAGATGGCTTCACAGGTGAATTCTATCAAACATTTAGAGGAGAGCTAACACCTATCCTTCTCAAACTCTTCCAAAATTTAGCAGAGGGAGGAACACTCCCAAACTCATTCTACGAGGCCATCATCACCCTGATACCAAAACCAGACAAAGATGTCACAAAGAAAGAAAACTACAGGTCAATATCACTGATGAACATAGATGCAAAAATCCTCAACAAAATGCTAGCAAACAGAATCCAACAGCACATTAAAAGGATCATACACCATGATCAAGTGGGTTTTATCCCAGGAATGCAAGGATTCTTCAATATACACACATCAGTCAATGTGATACACCATATTAACAAACTGAAGGATAAAACACATACGATCATCTCAATAGATGCAGAAAAAGCTTTTGACAAAATTTGACACCGATTTATGATAAAAACCCTCCAGAAAGTAGGCATAGAGGGAACTTACCTAAACATAACAAAGGCCATATATGACAAACCCACAGGAAACATTGTTATCAATGGTGAAAAACTGAAACCATTTCCTCTAAGATCAGGAACAAGACAAGGTTACCCATTCTCACCACTCTTATTCAACATAGTTTTGGAAGTTTTAGCCACAGCAATCAGAGAAGAAAAAGAAATAAAAGGAATCCAAATTGGAAAAAAAGAAGTAAAGCTGTCACTGTTTGCAGATGACATGATACTATACATAGAGAATCCTAAAGATGCTACCAGAAAACTACTAGAGCTAATCAATGAATTTGGTAAAGTAGAAGGATACAAAATTAATGCACAGAAATCTCTTGCATTCCTATACACTAATGATGAAAAATGTGAAAGAGAAATTAAGGAAACACTCCCATTTACCACTGCAACAAAATACTTAGGAATAAACCTACCTAAGGAGACAAAAGACCTGTATGCAGAAAACTATAAGACACTGATGAAAGAAATTAAAGATGCTACAAACAGATGGAGAGATATACCATGTTCTTGGATTGGAAGAATCAACATTGTGAAAATGCCTATACTACCCAAAGCAATCTACAGATTCAATTCAATTGAATTCAGTTCAATTCAATCAAACTACCAGTGACATTTTTCACAGAACTCGAACAAAAAATGTCACAATTTGTATGGAAACACAAAAGACCCCAAATATCCAAAGCAATCTTGAGAAAGAAAAACAGAGCTAGAGGAATCAGGCACCTGGACTTCAGACTATACTACAAAGCTACAGTAATCAAGACAGTATGGTATTGGCACAAAAACAGAAATATAGATCAATGCAACAGGATAGGAAGCCTAGAGATAAACTCAAGCACTTATGGTCACCTTATTTTTGATAAGGGAGGCAAGAATTTACAGTGGAGACAAGACAACCTCTTCAATAAGTGATGCTGGGAAAACTGGACAGCTACATGTAAAATAACGCAAGTAAAACACTCCCTAACACCATACACAAAAATAAACTCAAAATGGATTAAAGACCTAAATATAAGGCCAGACACTATAAAATTCTTAGAGGAAAACATAGGCAGAACACTCTATGATCACACAGCAAGAGCCTTTTTGATCCACCTCCTAGAGAAATGGAAATAAAAACAAAAATAAAAAAATGGGACCTAATGAAACTTAAAAGCTTTTGCATAGCAAAGGAAACCATAAACAAGACAAAAAGACAACCCTTGGAATGGGAGAAAATATTTGCAAATGAAGCAACTGACAAAGGATTAATCTCCAAAATTTACAAGCTCATACAGCTCAATAACAGAAAAAACAAACAACTCAATCCAAAAATGGTCAGAAGACCTAAATAGACATTTCTCCAAAGAAGATATACAGACTGGCAACAAACACATGAAAGAATGCTCAACATCACTAATCATTAGAGAAATGGAAATCAAAACAACAATGAGGTATCACCTCATACCAGTCAGAATGGCCATCATCAAAAAATCTACAAACAATAAATGCTGGAGAAGGTGTGGAGAAAAGGGAACTCTCTTGCACCGTTGGTGAGAATGTAAATTGATACAGCCACTATGGAGAACAGTATGCAGGTTCCTTAAAAAACTAAAATTAGAACTACCATACGACCCAGCAATCCCACTACTGGGCATATACCCTGAGAAAATCATAATTCGAAAAGAGTCATTTACCACAATGTTCATTGCAGCTCTATTTACAATAGCCAGGACATGGAAGCAACCTAAGTTTCCATCAACAGATGAATGGATAAAGATGTGGCACATATATACAATGGAATATTACTCAGCCACAAAAAGAAATGAAATTGAGTTATTTGTAATGAGGTGGATGGACCTAGAGTCTATCATACAGAGTGAAGTAAGTCAGAAAGAGAAAAACAAATACCATATGCTAACACATATATATGGAATCTAAATTTAAAAAAATGGTTCTGATAAACCTAGGGGCAGGACAGGAATAAAGACGCAGACATAGAGAATGGACTTGAGGACATGGGGAGGGGGAAGGGTAAGCTGGGACGAAGTGAGAGAGTGGCATGGACATATATACACTACCAAATGTAAAATAGATAGCTAGTGGGAAGCAGCCACATAGCATAGGGAGATCATCTCGGTGCTTTGTGACCACCTAGAGGGGTGGGATAGGGAGGGTGGGAGGGAGACAAAAGAGGGAGGAGATATGGGGATATATGTATATGTATAGCTGATTCACTTTGTTATAAAGCAGAAAGTAACACACCATTGTAAGCAATTATACTCCAATAAAGATGTTAAAAAATAAAATAAAATAAAAGTAGTGTGATTATGTTAGGACCTGGCATGAGAAAAAAATTTTTTTTCTTGTCTAGTCCTGGTTCTGCCACAGATAGGTAAAATGATGCTGGTGAAGGCACTTGTCTTCTTTAAGCTTCTGGTTCTTCATTTGTAAAATGAGGGCATTTTTATTAGAATAAGGCTAAGCTGTTGTAAAAAGGTGGCCTCCCAAATACCATGTTTTAAATAAGATAGTTTATTTCTTCATTAGAAGTAACCCAGTTGTTTCAGGCTGGCAGTTAAGCTCTTGACTCCTTACTTAAAAACACTTGGTAGCTCCCCACTGCCTGCAGAACTAAATTCAAGGTCCTTTACACTTGATCCCAACCTGCACTTCTGATTTACCCAAGCTTTGTCCTTCTACCTTCATCTATGTCCTTGCTATGTGGCCCCTCTGTCTGGAATGCCCTTTTCATCTTCATCTATTGACGTTTTATTCATTCTTCATGACCCAGCTCAAATGCTGTCTCCTTTATGAAGCCTTATACTTTGCCTCCCCTGCCCCTTGTCATCCTGTTATAACATTCCTTGTTTCTTCCTCTGCCTTCTGATACCTTTACCTCTTTGATAGCATCTAATTCCATTTGCCTTATAATTAAGTTAGTTATTTAGACAAATGGGCTTGATGTTCCTAGGGGCAACAGACTGCATAGCATTTATTTTTCTTCCCCAACTCCTCTCTCCGTCCTTGCCTTGACAAATATCTAGCATCAATTTTGCCCATAAATGTATGTTGAACTGGATGGAGTAAAAAGTCGTTACCAAAAGGAAAACTCAGTCATCAAAATAGCAACCATTTGCTAACTCAAGGGGCCAATTAGGCAATGGGTTATTCATTGGAAAATTCTAGACGTGGATCAAAACCGTACCAATTAGATTCACATCCTGTGCTAGACCAATAATAGCATACAGAAATATTCCTTGCGCCTTATATCCATGTGGGCTAATGTTCCATTTGTATTCATTAGGAAGAAGGCTCTTCCTGAGACAGCCATGATTTTTCTTAAAATGTCCATGAGCCATGTGAAAAAAATAGTTAACACTTATATATGTGCATGGGTGTTGTATAACATTTGCTTTAACTTTATCTCCATTTGTGGAATTTCTGAGTCTATTCTACGCTATGTTAGAATCTAAGAATTAATTGCCTGAGGGAGTTTCATTTCAAGTAGGTAGCTGGCTCAGGGGATCCAGTGTAGGGAGCTCAGAGCTTTGAGACTTGCCATGAGTTTGCTGTACAGCTGGGAAAACTCGTCTCCCTTCCCCAGACCTCAGTCTTCTCATTTGTAAATGGAACCGGTACAACTTCCCCCTTCTCACAGGGCTGTTTGCACAGATGATGGCAGCTCATTATGGAAGCGCTTTGAGAAGATGCTATGGAATCCTGTTGGGTACCGTTGGGAGACTAACCTCCAGGCTTATGAAAATGGATATTAAAACCATGCATCTGCTTGTTCCAGTCACTGGGTGCGCATGAACGGTCCCTTAGTTGTATTTATAACACTGCAGTTTTTTTTCTGAAGAAAGAAATTAAATTTGCTTTTTCAAATTTTACAAATGCAACCACGAGTTCGTCTGCTTGAGTGCATTTCAAATCATAATTTAGATAAAGTCAGGATGGCAATAAAACTTATGAAATAGAGCAAGGGTGGGAAAAGAGAAAGCAGGAGGGAAAGATTCTGATGACTCTGCCTTTCTGCCTGGCAATTCTCTTTTTCTTTTATTCTCCCTCTCTGCCTTTCAGTCCCCTGGAACATGTAAACCTTTCTGCTCCTCTTTGTTGAAATGAATCTGGCCAGGTGGCATTAATGCTTGTAAAAGTAAATGGAAACTGCACAGACGGATGGAGAGCCTGACATGTAGTTTAGGATTTTTCTATTCTTTGTAACTGTCATCTGACAGCTCACCTATGATTGGAACTAACCTAGCTCAAAATGGTGAAGCTGAAGACGTCTGAGTGTGGTGCCGCCACCTTCCCTTCCTGACCACGTTTCTCCACTTGTTTCATTTATTCCAGCAGGAGTGTATGCCGGGCTCTACTTGCGTGCAGTCCTGTATACAGTGAGGACTTAACAAGGCCAGTCTCTGCTTATAAGGAACCTGCTGTATTGTGGATGTGCTACCGTTTTTCAGGGAGACAAGGCCTAAGCCCAAGAATTAACTTGCAATGGTGCAGTTTTAAAATTTTCTTTAAAAATTTTATTGATATATAGTTGGTTTACAATTTTGCGTTAATTTCTGCTGTACAGCAAAGTGATTCTGTTTTATATATATATTCTTTTTCAGATTCTTTTCCATTATGGGTTATCACAGGATATTGAATCTAGTTTCCTGTGCTATACAGTAGGACCTTGTTGTTTATAATGGTGCAGTTTTAATAGTGGGAAGAGTTTGGGGGTGTGTGAAGGATGCTTGTGGTGTCTCAGAAATCATACTCTATAGCTTATGTTGTTTGTGTATAAGACGGGACCTGATTGTAAGAAAGAGTGTAATCATGTCCATATGGTGAAATGGGAGGCCTTTGGGGTGAGGTTAAATGGCCCCTTCCTCAATACACACACACACACACACACACAGAGGAAGGAGGTGAGGAATAACAACAATTGCTTTACATTTGTCTTCATTAGGGACCATTTGCTCACAGTTTGCTCAAGCTGGCTTAAGCAAAGAGGAAAATTTGTCTCACAGAGTCCAGGAGCAGAGATGGCAGTGGGACTCCCAGGGGGCCTGAGTCCAGGAACTGAAAAGCCACCGGGAGTCATGTCAGCTACACTGTGGGGTCTCAGGGTCTCTGCTTCCCTTTGTCAGCCTGATTCACTTTTCTCTCCTCTGTTGACTGGTTTTCTTAGCTCACACATGCACCAAGCATATCTGCCTTCCCTGGTATATCAAGAATCCTAGGGTCCCAACTCCAAATTCCCCAAATCAGTGACTCTAACTGACCTTTACATTGACCTAAAGTTAGTCATTTGACCAAATTGCTCCAATCAGCATGGTCCAGTCAGGAGACCACTTTTTGACTAATCAGCTTTGGCTGGGTCTCAGAGTGGGTGGGGGAAGCAGATTCTCGGAAGGAGAATGTCCAGAGGGTACAGAAATGGGCATCTCTGGCACAAGATTTAACTTTTGTTGTTTATGAAATGATTTTGCAGATTTTCCAGGTTCTTTGCTTTTATATCTTTCTTCTATTCTTAACCTTAATCATAGCACTGCCTGTTGGCTCAGGAAAAATTATTTCACTTTATTTCTTAATAACAACCATGGTTTAACTAATAGTTTAACGGATAGGGTCTGATGTAAGAAATGTAGGTTTCTCTCCTGGAGCCTACAATTTAGTGGAAAAGACAGATTAAGAAAAAAAAAAACCCATATACACACACAAAACTAAAACAAGTAAACAAAATAATTACAAGTTGTGTTAAGAGAGGAAACAGAGTGTTGAGTTAGAAAAGATGGGTTGGGCAGGAGGAGAATTTATCTTAGATGCAGTTGCAGGAGGACTACTCCCAGAGGTTGACTTCTTTTTTTTTAACGTCTTTATTGCAGTATAATTGCTTTACAACGGTGTGTTAATTTCTGCTGTATAACAAAGTGAATCAGCTATACATATACATATATCCCCATATCCCCCCACCTTGTGTCTCCCTCCCACCCTCCCTATCCCACCCCTCTAGGTGGTCACAGAGCACCAAGCTGATCTCCCTGTGCTATGTGGCTGCTTCCCACTAGCTATCTATTTTATGTTTGGTAGTGTTTATGTGGAGGTTGACTTCTTAGTGGAGTTTGAAGGAACCAATCATGAAAAAGGTGGTGGGAAGGATGTGCTAAAAAATATTTTAAGCAGAGAAAGGGCAGCATCCGCTCAAAGATGCAAAATCTCTGAGGAGAAAAAGAACTTAATTTGCTTTTAATTCCCAACACTCCCCATGTTCCAGCTCTCCTACATGTCAGATCATTGAGAAATGGAAGGTCTTTTGTAGGCTCTGTCAAGTTGTACTGCAAAAAATTAAATTATACTACAGCAGGTATACATTAGCTCACTTACTTCAATGAGTAATTCACTGAATTCAACATTCAAGATGGTAGGATTACATTATCATATAATATCTGGCCATTTGCTTTGAGATATTATATGCAGCATTTGGTATTCTTGGATCTTGAGATTGGAGAGATCTGGGTTTGGGGCTTGTCTTTGTGACTTACTAGTTGTATAACTGTGGGCAGGTTATACAATTGTTCTGTGTGTCATTGGTTTCTTCATCTTCCCCATCTCAGCCTTCCTCTCTGGCTCACATAGATTTTTTTGTGAGAATTATATTAAATGGGGAAATGTATATAAAACGACTAGCATGGCATTTGATACTCACAACATATTAAAAGCAATAAAAAAAGTGTGTTCACATCCCCTGTGCCTCCAAATCAAATTCTAGCAAGCTGGCTCCTTTTCAGGGCTCCTCGGGCAGTTTAGTACGTAAAATAATTGTGTGACGAATACTTTGGAACACATAGAGGACTGGGTCGGAATACGGGAGGGTACTTTTCTTTCTCTCCAATTCCTTCAATGCAGTGAAAGGAAATTAACATCAGAAATTGAGAGGAGTTCCTCGAATGGATGGGATTGGAAAGAACCAAGAAAATCACAGTCCAAACCCACCTAGTAGAAAACTACTGTCAAGTAAGAGTAGAATGACGGGGGCTTCCCTGGTGGTGCAGTGGTTGAGTCCGCCTGCCGATGCAGGGAACGCGGGTTTGTGCCCCGGTCCGGCAAGATGCCGCGGAGTGGCTAGGTCCGTGAGCCATGGCCGCTGGGCCTGCGTGTCTGGAGCCTGTGCTCCGCAACGGGAGAGGCCACAACAGTGAGAGTCCCGCATACCGCAAAAAAAAAAAAAAAAAAAAAAGAGTAGAATGAGGAAAACTATGAGCTCAGCTTCAGCAAATGCAATGAGCAGGAAGAGAGTCCTGGCACAATTGTTAGAAACTAAATTGAGAACTGTCTTCAGAACAAGAGGGGTAGTTACAACTCTCACTAACCTCTTGCCAAACAGTAAGTTTGGCTAAAAAACGCAGGTGGGGATGCAAATGATATGACTGACAAAGTGGGAATATAAATTGGTGCATTCATAATGAAAAACAGTATGGAGGTTCCTTAAAAAAATGAAAATAGAACTACCATATGATCCAGCAATTCCACCCCTGGGTATATATTTGGAAAAAATGAAAACACTAATTTGAAAGGATATACGCATCCCAATGTTCATAGCGGCACTATTCACAACGGCCAAGACATGGAGGCAATCTGTGTCCATCAACAGACAAATGGATAACGATGTGATAAATATATATATATCACATATATTTATCACACACATATATATCACATCTTCACTTATATAAATATATAAAAACACATTATATATATAAAACACATAAAAAATGATGAAATTTTGCCTTTTGCAGCAATGAGGATGGACCTAGAGAATATTATGCTTAGTGAAATAAGGCAGACAGAGAAAGAAAAATACTGAATGATATCACTTATATGTGGAATCTAAAAAATAATACAAATGAATGTTTGTGAAAAACAGAAACAGAATCGCAGGTATAGAGAACTAACTAGTTACCAAAGTGGAGAGGGAAGGTGGGGCAAATTAGGGGTATGGGATTAACAGATACAAACGACTTCATATAAAATAGATAAGCACCAAGGATATATTGCATAGAACAGGGAATTATAACCATTATCTTGTAATAACTTTTAATATTGTCTAAATAAAATAGTGAGATAGTTTATACAAATAACCCCCCAAAAAACAAAACACAAGAGGGGAAATTACCCTGTGTGTTGGGGAGCTTCTCGGGTGACTGGAGGGCCTGGGGGTGAAATAACCAAGATGACCTCAAGAAAGTTCCAGAATCCATGAGATACCAAGGAGAGAGAAGAAGGAAAGACACTCTTCTCAGGAGGGGAATCACTGAAGTTCTTCACTGAGAGAGTAGAGTCCTCCTCACTTTGGCAGCTGGGGAGGGGTCCCCAGCCTGCCTGCGGTCTAAGCTTCCTGGTTTGGGTGTCCTCTTCACCAAGAACCTTTTCAGGGGAAAGGCCTTTTGGGGAAACCAATCAGACACAATTATAGAAGAAACACTTGCCAGCTACCCACAGTCATCTGAACATGAAGGGGCAACAAACAAGTATCAGGTATTTGTGCAAAACCAACAGCATGAAGAAGAAGTACCAAGATTAACAAGAACTGCTGATCTTGGAGGAAAAAGGGACAATTCAGGTAACAGAAGAGAAGTTAAAAAATACACTGCGAGGGAAGTGCACTGGTTAAAACAATAACAATAGACTGCTCTGAAAAACAAGATGCAGAGAGCAAGAAATAATCCTAGAAAGTGAAAAATATGAAATGGAACATCAACTATGCCTCATTAAAAAATGAAATGGAAAATATAGTGAAGGGACTGAGCAATAGAATAGGCCAAATTAGTGATCTGGAAGATAAGACTCAGGAAACCTACCAGAACTTAGAGCAAAAATACACAGAGATGGAAATACAAAGACGAGTTAAGGGACAAAACAGATCAATCCAGGAAGGCCCCAAATATCAACTGAACAGGGATTCCAGAGTCAGAGAACAGAGACATAGGAAAGAAGGAAATAATGAAGGAAGTATTTCTCCAAGTTAAAAAGAGACAATCATCTATTTTTGCACAGAAAATATTAAAAGCAGTAATGGTTAAATAGTGGATGATCTTACTCCATTTTGCCCCTTATTTAGATTTCTCCAAACTTCAACAATAAATATCTATTTGATTTAAAAACATATCTATCTTTGAAATTAGAATATAAATAAAACACAGACACACTTGACATAAAGAAATAAAAGAACATAGGAAGTCTTTATACTTTTCATTCACAACTTTTCACCTAAGTCTTTAAATAGGGAGGGGTGACTTTAGTAAATGTCCTAGTGAGCTTTTATCTGGAAACAAACAAACAAACAAACAAAAACCCCATCTATTTTAAAGGCGTCACTAAAAGCCATTAAAACTAATGTAAAAAAAAAAAAATCCATACTAGAAAATCCTGGCAAAATGAACAGAATCTAAGGATAAAAAAAAAAATCTGAAAAACTTCCAGAGAGAAAAGAAATTTTTTCTACTATAATGGACAATGGTAGGTATAGTTTTTCCTTTCTTGTTTGCTTTTCCTTCTCCTTTTTCCCAGTAAGAGCAACTTCCTTCCTTCCTTCCTTCCCTCCCTCCCTTCTTCACTCCCTCCCTCCCTTCCCCCCTCCCCCTTCCTTTCTTTCTTTCTTCCTTCCTTTCTTTCTTTCTTTCTTTTTCTCTGTCTTTCTCTTTTTCTTTTTGGAGAATCTTTTCTCTCTCCACTCCACTTAGGGACTACAATTTACAGGATCACCTAGCTAAACCCAGGCCACAGGGAGAGGCCAGGGACCCAGGGACCCAGACCTGATCCATTAGAGAATCGCATTCCCTGGCTAGTGTGATTAGCTCATGATGGCAGGTGACTCAAAAGGCTAACGCAGAGTCCCCTCCAGGCTTTCTGCATGTGTTAATGGAGAATGGATCCCTTTCTTACGGCTTCTGTGGCTGCAGGGATGTTAGCTGCAGCTGTGTGTAGCTATCTTTCTTGCACAGAGGAAGCTTGTCTGAGCCCAAGTATGAGCCCAATTTATAGAAAGAAACACAGACAAATGGAGCCACAAGACATCGGAAAGAACCCTGATGACACCATTTGGACCATTGGATTCAGTCATGCTTGAGGCCAGCTCCACCTCTGGACTGCCCAGGTTTGAGTCTCTCAATTCCCTACTTGGCTGAAGCTGGTTTGAGTTCAGTTTCTGTAATATGCACCTGCAAAGGAATGAAAATCAGACTGGCATCAGACTTCTTACTAGTTACACAGATGCTAGAAGATAAGGCAGAAAAATGTTCAAAGTTCTGAGGGAAGATAATTTTTTTCAGGAGTTTTAAAAATTTATTTTAATTTTTATTTTTTATACAATTTTTAATGAGCAAAAGATAACTTTGAACCTAGAATCTTACCTTCATTCAAACTAGCACTCCTGTGTGAGGACAAAATAAAGAGATATTTAGGACGGGTAATGACTTAGAAAGTTTTCTATTCACAGAACTTGTCTGAAAGAATTCCTCAGGGAGGTATTATAGCAAAAAGATAAAATGGTTTCAAGGAGCAGGAAGGTGGAATATGGAAGAGGGTTGCACAAAGTCATTAGTAAAACTTATAATTAATCTGAATATATATGGATGCATAATACAAAAATATCCACCATAGCCTGGAACTAAAAGTCTGAATAACTGCTGCTGTTAGGTTACTAAGATTCTTACGTTGTTAGGAAGAAGCTACAGATACTAAATCTAGGCACTGATAGAAAAATTTAATGATTTGTCAAAATTTAACGTCAACCACTAGAAAAACAGAAATAAGAAGTGTAATTTCCAGATCATAAAAGAGGAAAAAAAAATCCCAATCTGTTAAAAGGCCAGTGTGGGGAAAAAAATTAACAAGACACATGGGAAGAGAAAGCAGAAAACAGGCCAACAGGAATAAATCCAAACAGAAGAGGGACGAGTGGGTTAAAGTCTGGAATGTGAGCACCAGGAAGGTAGGAATCATCGTTGGTTCTGTTCATTGCCTAGTCTCTCTTAGTAAATATCTGTTGAATGAATGAATCCATATTCTAAGATTAGTTTTTCAAAATCCTGTTTAAAAACTAGATCTAAATTGAACAAACAATCTACACACACCACATGCACACCCAATAAGGCTGAAAATAAAGGGATGGGAAAATATTTTCCAGGAAAAGGCTGACACAAAGGGCAAGTGTGGTAATATTTGTATCAGATAAAAGAAATTCAAGGTCAAATGAACTAAAGTGAATCAAGAGCAATATTTTATATGACCTTCTAGCTGGGAAGCACAAGTAAATCAACTGAACCGATAAGGGCAGTCAGTACGGAGACGAGATGCAAAATTAACCTGCACAAATTAATAGCTTTTTTATATGCTTGCAATAATAACCAATTAGAAAACTAAAAGGATAAAAGATCCAAATCACATTCACAATAGCAACAAACCCCAGAAAATACCAAGAATATGGATATGATAAACCGAACCAGAAATGGGCAAGACTGGAATGAACAAAGAACTATAAAATGAAACTGAGAACATTATAAAACAAAACAAAACAAATCCTAAATGAAAGGAGAGACACTTCCTAGGTAGAATAAATCAACATTGTATACTGAGAGTTCTTCCCCAATCAGCCTACAAAGTCAGTACAATCCAAATAAAATTCCCAGGATTTGGCAAACTTATTCCAAAATTAATATGGGAGGAAAGAAGCATGAGAACACTTTAAGTCTGAGAAACACTTGAAGAAAGTAAAAGAGGAATGGCTTGGGCTTCCCTGGTGGTGCAGTGGTTGGGAGTCCGCCTGCCGATGCAGGGGACACGGGTTCGTGTCCCGGTCCGGGAAGATCCCACATCCCGCGGAGCGGCTGGGCCCGTGAGCCATGGCCGCTGAGCCTGCGCGTCTGGAGCCTGTGCTCTGCAGCGGGAGGGGCCACAGCAGTGAGAGGCCCGCGTACCACAAAAACCAGATGTGAAAATATGCTTCCAAAATTTAATAATTGAAACTGTGTGGTGTTGGTGCAAAAACTGACAAATACATTAGTAATACAGGATACGGGATCTGGGAACAGAAGAATCAATTTATGGGACATTATGATAAAGATGACATTTCAGTTAGTGGGGAAATGATCAAAAAATGTTGAGATAATTACCTATTCATTTTGGAAAAGAAAGTTAGGTTTCAATGTTATACCATCACAAAAGTAAATTAGTCATGTATTAAAAAGCTAATCGTAAAATCTAAATATAAATCATTGAAAGAAAATATAGGATAATATTTTTTGATCATGTGGAAATGGAGAAGGCCTTCTTATATAAGACACAGACCAACAAATCAAAAAAGAAATCATTGCTGGATCTGACTACATTAAAAAAAAACTTCTCTATGGGCGGAAAAGTTTTCAAGATAAAAATACATAAAAGATTAATGTACATAATACCTAACTCATAAGTCAACAGAAAACTCCATAGAAAAATGAGGCAGTATGGGGAGGGGGAAGGGTAAGCTGGGACGAAGTGAGATAGTGGCATGGACATATATACACTACCAAACGTAAAATAGATAGCTAGTGGGAAGCAACTGCATAGCACAAGGAGATCAGCTCGGTGCTTTGTGACCACCTAGATGGGTGGGATAGGGAGGGTGCGAGGGAGGGAGACGCAAGAGGGAAGAGACACGGGAACATATGCATATGTATAACTGATTCACTTTGTTATAAAGCAGAAACTAACACACCATTGTAAAGCAATTATACTCCAATAAAGATGTTAAAAAAAATTCTTAAAAGAAAAAAAAAGGAAAATGAGGAAGGAATATGAATTGGCAATTCACAATAGAAGAAATATAAAAGGTCACTATGCATGTGAAAAATACTCAACATTATTAAGGAAAGGAAATTGCAAATTAAAATAAGAATGCAATATCAATTTTTACCCATAATAAGATTGACAACAATTTTAAAAAGTGAAAACCTTTCAATAACGGCACATAGAAAGTTTGGCTGCAAGTAATAGTACAAAGACATGACTTCAACTGCCTTGAGGAATTAGTGAATTTGTGATCTATCATAACCAAAAGTCTAGAGGGACAGCCGGTTCCAGGTGTGGAAACTTCAGTGGTTTGTAGTAACATCAGGACCCCAGGTTCCTTCTTTTGCTCTGCGAAACTTTTTTTTAAGATTTTCCTCTTAGTGGCAAGAGGGTTGAGGAAATTCCAGGTGCCACAGGCAGTCCTGATCAGTTTCAGAGGAAGAGGGAATCTTCTTTTTGTGACCCTTTTAGGAATGAGGAAGTCTTTCCAGAAGTTTCCTCAGGCAGATTTCTCTTTGTGTTTCATTAGCCCAGAACTGGGTCCCCTGCCCAGCACTAAATCCATCTCTGGAAGGGACTTGCTTGGGTTTATCCTTATCATCTGAGAGGTCGATCACCATGACTTTTCTAAGGAGGGTGTGGGAAACTGGTACTCTCATGTTGATGGGAGAGTGAATTGGTACAGCCTATTGGTATTTTTCAAAAGATAAAATTGGCACATCTTTTGAATCATCACTCTGAGGCATCTTTGCTAACAGAATTAACGTTGCCTTGCATGAGAGACATTTATGATGGACATTTATAAATATTTATATTTATTTATGAGGATAAATATTTATATTTATTCTGAAACGACGCTTATCTTAAAAATTCTATATCCTTTGAATATCCCATCAGTAGTGGAATAATATATTCACACAATGCAATACATAGCAGTAGTTTCAAAAAATCCCTAAGACATAAGAGAGCAAAAACGGGAGCAAAAATGGGAGCAGAAAAAGAGAGCAAAATTTTTTAAAAATTAAAAAAAATTTTATTGTGGCTACGGTACGTTGACTCGCCCTTTTGTAGGCTGGTCTGCTTCTTTCAGTCAGTCCCTGCTCTCAAAGGGAGCATGAATTTAAAAAAATCAAGTTAGAAAACTGCTACATTTATGTTAAAAACACACATACCAACTACAACTATTTGCATACAAATGCATAGAAAAGAAACTCAAAGGATACCTGAGGAGTATGTAGATTATTCTTTCTCTTTTTTTTGACTTTTTTTCCCCTTACATTCTGTGCTGCCAAAGTGAGCACTGCTTCTTTTTTTTTTTAATTTCAAGTATATTGAGATATAATTTCATACTCTAAATTGCACCTACTTTGAGTGTATGGTCAGATGAGTTTTGACAAATATGTACATGTGTATAATCATCACCACAATCAAGATACAGAACATCACCCCTAAAAGTTACTTTGAGCATCTCCCCAGTCAATCCCCCCCACCAATGGCCAGCAACTATTCTCTGATTTCTATCACTATAGATCAAATTATCTTTTCTAGACCTTCATGAAAATAGAACACACAGTATGGACTCTTGGTTCTGCATAAAGATTTTGAGATTCATCAGTGTTGTTGCATGTATCAGTCAGTTCACTCTTTTTTGTTACTAATAATTCCATTGTTTGAAAATACTAGGACTTGTTTATCCATTCACCTTCTGGTAGGTATTTGGATTGTTTCAGGTTTTTGGCTATTATGAATAAAGCTGCTATGAAACTCAGGTACTAGTCTTTGTGTGCATGTATGTTTTTATTTATCTTGGTATCTTTCTCTCTCTCTCTCTCTCTCTCTCTCTCTTAGAGAGGGAGTACAATTATTTCCAGAAGCCCCCCAGCAGACTTTCACTTATGTACCATTGGCTACTCCTGTTTCACCTTCACACAACCTATCCAATTACTAGAAAGAGGAATGGGGTCACCTTGAATCAATCAGTCCACATCTTTTGAAGCTGAGGGCTGAGGTCCTTCCTGGAGCAAATTGCCTCCCCAAATGAAATTGGGATCCTACAAACACAGGGAAAAGGGAAGTAGGAAGTCAACCGCGTCTGCCTCTGTACTTCATCCATGTGTATTTTTACTATGAAATATGGTAGTTGCATTACTTGTATATCACAGTAAGAGCCTTTCCTCAACATAAAGGTGCTTAAGCAGATCTGTTGCTGACAGATATTCAAAATAGTCCTAGAAATAAGCCAAGAAGAGAAAAACATATAAAAAACCTTGACAGATAGGAAGAGAATTGCTCTGGGGAATAGGATATGGGGGCGCGAGTGTTGTATGCAGAGATTTTTACCAACTGGCTGCCAGATGTGGGCCTGCCCTGGGCTGAGGCACAACTGGTCTGCCCTACAGTAAATCAGATGTAGGAGGCAAGGACCATCTGGCACGTAAACTTGGCAGAGCCTGGAAAGATAAGTTAACTCGCGTGTGAAGTTATTATTATTATGGATTCGCATGAATGGAGCCCTTACACCTGCAGCCGGGTGAGCTGCCTCTTTCCCCTCAGGGGCTCCTCTTCTGCTGCAACCACAGGGCAGCCAAGGAGGGGTCCCCTGGCCCCTCGGCACTGCTCTTCCGGTCAGGGCTGACCGTGCTTTAGCTCCCGAGATGCTAAAGGAGCTCTGGCCCTTTAAGCATCCCTCACTTGGCACTTCTTCCCTTTCTCAGCCCTCCCTCCCTTGTTTTCTCTTCGTAAGAGTTTGTCTCCCTTACTTGCCAAGCTTCTCAAATGCAGGGACCAGATCTCATTGATTTTGTTCCCCATCCTTTCTCCTAGCATCCTACCTTGAACAAAGTAGATACTCCACAGGTCTTGAAAATGTCCTTGGCACAGGTTAGGACCAGAGGGAAGTATTGTGACAGTAACATTTCCACCTTCCACTATTTGCACCCTTTTCCAGAAACTTGTTGATTGGTAACGTCTGAGAAGGACCCCAGCAAATTCTTCTTTAGTGCACATTTCAATTTGTAAGCTTGGCCCCGAAACATCTTGTTTGCCCTAATTCTCTGATATCCGCTACTAAGAATCATAACCGGAGTTGGAAGGCACCTTGGAGGTAAGCATTTTACAGACAGAAGCCCAGAGCTGAAGGTCTTGCTCAGGTCATATTGCTAGTTGGTGACAGAACAGAATGGTTACTTATAACCCATCTTATTCCTGCAAAGGACTTAGAAGAGTTTTCAAGGATAACTAAAATACAAGATAGCAAGATGACAATGAGGAAGAAAAGAAGAAAGCAAATAACTTAAAAAGGAGTTCAGAATGAGGTCCAAACAGAAACCTATAACAAGAAGATAACAGACTTGGCTTTTAAACGTCTGTAAGTCAAAACAGAAAGGATTTTCTGTTTTGAAAATCCACAATGTGTGTGAAAGAAAAATAGCCCAGTAGCCCAGAGAAGTCCAATTCCTGTTGCTGCCAGTACCTGACAGGCATCACCCATAAGAAGGGCTCTGTTTGTTGTAACAAATGTCCTCAACACCATTCCAAAGGTACACAGAAAAATCTTCTCCGAGTGAGGGGCTAGTGGCTGATGGCAACACAGAGAAACATCCTGAAAAAAGCGCTTTACGGTGGATGTGGGGAAAACTGAAAATCAAAGCCTGGATCTGTAGTGGAGGAAAAAAGCTTGCTAAACTGAGATGTGAAAGAATTTAATTCAGAGTTCTGTGACATCAGGAGTACAATAATAATTACTGTTCTTAATTATGACCCAGAGGCACCGTAGATCCTAAAGTATTTTAGGAATCACCTAAGAGAAGGTCTTTTAAAAAAAGGTTCAATCTGGTTTCATGTTAATTTAGCACTTAATTAGGTACTGTCATCTGTTCTAGCTGTTATTTCATATATTTGTTTTATCCCCTTAATTAGATTGTCATTTTTTTGAGGGCCAGGGTGCAGGTATAGGGAAAGTACCATTTTACTTAACAAATGCAATATGAATCCTTTAGATTGATTATGGAGGGAAAAATCTCTCCATAAGGAAGGACAGCTGGACTTTTCAGTTGATTCTTCTGAGCTCTGTGAATCTATACGGTTTCTACCACAAGAATGGGAGGGGGTACTGTTTTCTCTATTAATACCATTCCTTTATTCCAGTCCCCTACTATCCTATAGCACATTTGAGACTAATTTGGAATATTAAATAAGACCTTATAAAAGGCTTGGGGAAAACAATTATAGTTAGTAACCTGAAACTATAGAATCTAATTTACAACCGTTACCAACATCAACACCAACAGTATAATATAGGGATTGGGAATCCCAGCCCTACCATTTACTACTTGGGCAGTTTGTTTAACATCTCTGTTCCTCATTTTCCTCATCTGTAAAAAGATAATAGTGGTACTTATCTCATAGAGGTGTGTGAGGATTAAACAAACACTTATAACAGTGTCTGTACATAATAAATATATGCAGATTATTAATATTACAACTGAGCACTATTTATAAGTCAGGCATTTTATATACATATATACTCAATCTCCACATAATGCCCTAATCCAGTGATTAGCAAATTTTTTGGTCTCAAGACCTCTTTACACTCTTAAAATTTATTTAGGACCCCAAAGACCTTTTTTTAATGTAGGTTACGTCTATATGAATGATGTATATATGAAAGGTATATATAAACCTGAGAAAATTTTAAACTAGTAACTTAAAATAACAATAATAAACCAAAAACGTATTAACAAAATAACATAATTATTATAAAAATATATTTTAAAAACAAAAAATTATGGGAAAGGGGCATTGTTTTGCATTTCTGCAAATGTCTTTAATGTCTGGCTTAAAAGAAGATAATTAAATTTTCATAATTGCTTCTGTATTTATACTGTTGGAAAGTATTGTTTTGGTTCAAGTATTCAATATATGAAGAAAATCTGTCATCACACAGATATGTAGCTGAAAAAGGAAAGAGTATTTTACTAGCCTTTTTTTATAGTAGTGGTCCTCTTGGCTACTATACCAAAATTCTACAAGTGATAGTTTCCTAAAGGCTTGTTGCAATCTGGAATCTGAAACCATACCAATGAAATTTTCATTATCTGTTATTACATTAAAATTCATTGGTTTGTCTTGCACTTTGAATGAATGAATCATTTACCCACGCATGCCTTTTTTTTTTCTTTTTTAAGATGCTGGGGGTAGGAGTTTAGTAATTTATTTATTTATTTTTGCTGTGTTGGGTCTTCATTTCTGTGCAAGGGCTTTCTCTAGTTGTGGCAAGTGGGGGCCACTCTTCATCGCGGTGCACGGGCCTCTCACTGTCGTGGCCTCTCTTGTTGCGGAACACAGCCTCCAGACGTGCAGGCTCAGTAGTTGTGGCTCACGGGCCTAGTTGCTCCACAGCATGTGGGATCCTCCCAGACCAGGGCTCAAACCCGTGTCCCCTGCATTAGCAGGCAGAATCTCAACCACTGCGCCACCAGGGAAGCCCCATGCATGCCTTTTTAACATCATGCATTGATCACATGAAAAATGTCACTGAGTTACACAGATCAGCTAAATTTGGAACATTCACATTTGTTAATATCACAACCAATCTCATTTAAAAAGTCTTTAAGTACTGGAGAGCTGTTAAGCTCACAGGTTTTCCAAAATTCTAATTTTCCCTTGAAAGTTTAAATTTTATTATTGGAACAAGCACTATCTGTTGTCTCCCTCAAAGTGGTAGACTCACTTTGTTCATACCCAAGCCCAAATAACCGTAGTTTGTCTGCCAGTCATTCCTTCCAGTTGAGATGGTGTTCCATGAAAAAAGAGCTGGTTCAGCCTGCAGCTCATTCACATCAGTGCTTTTCCTTGACACAACCATTGTACTTCTGTCTAAACACAGGTGTTCTGTATGTACTTCCCATTTTGTCACATAACATATTAAAAAAATACATACTATATATGGTTGAGGTTTAATAAAATTAATAATTATTACTGCTTCATGAAGGTCATTCTTGAGGACATTCTTTCTGCAAGTGCAAGGAATACAATGCCTTGATTCATGCTAAGGCAACCGTAGTTTCATCTAGCTTTTCTTTTGCGTTGTCAGAGGAAATGTCAACACAGTGAAAAAAAAGGCAGGTAACATCTTAGTATTATTATGAAAATAGTTTTTCTCTTGTAGACCTTCTAAAAGATTCTAGGGGACCCCTAGATCTCTTCCCTACATGTTTTGTATTTGAACGGGTGGGGTTCTTCAAAATAAAACGAGACCAAGCTTACTTGCAGGGGTGTGGATATTGTAAAGCTATCATTCATAAGGAAGTGTCTACATCCAATCTTGGGAAGATGGCCTATCCTATGTTGTCAGAGCTCTTAGTGGCCCCACAGATCCTGGCCTAGTCCCAAGCCCATTGTAGCATGAACACTGCCTGTAAGGGTGGTCCTCTCCCCTCCATACGGCTGGCTGTGAGTGATGTCTCTGACTCTGAGTTGGTCCATGGAGGAGAGATGGGCTGCTAGAGGCATTATCCATGCATCTCTGACCCTCACGTGCTTCTCTCTGACCAGGGAATCCATATGCTCATATCTTTAGGTCTGTGACTATAGTCACCACTCATATGTTGATCTTTATCCTGACCAGAGCAGTATTCAGTTGAGGATAAGAGGTACAGGTTGGGGATGGTGGCAATGGTAATATTGTGGGATAAAGACACACAGAAGCCCTGCTCAAGCTAATAAATGGAGTGATTCTTCAAAGTCATACTTTTTTGTTGTAGTTGAAAGAATAAAAAAAACAAACACGCATGTGCCTTACCAACCAGAATTGACAAATGTTAATCCTTTGCCATATTCATTGTAGATCAATTTAAATAAAAGAAATAAAACATTACAAACAAGATTTAAGTCCCCCTAAGCCTATATCCTTTAAATATTCATTTCACATTTATTTTGAAGGATGGCAGTGAGGAAAGGCCAGGGAAGGACAATTACCTCTCCTCCTCCCAGCAGTTCATCTCTCCCCAACCTTGCCTGCCCCATTCAGCAAACAAAAAGCAACACAGTTAATGCATAAATGCTCCTTAGAAGGCAGTTTTGCAGCTGATCTCCCCCCATCCCACCCCAAGACCCCCCATTCCAATATGCCAACCACACGCTGACTCCTTTTTTAAAAAAAAATACTACTAATCTAATGTAAATATGTTTTTTTAAATATAAATTTTTTACTTATCTATTTTTGGCTGCATTGGGTCTTCGTTGCTGTGCGTGGGCTTCTCATTGCAGTGGCTTCTCTTGTTGTGGAACACAGGCTCTAGGCGTGTGGTCTTCAGTAGTTGTGGCACGCGGGCTCAATAGTTGTGGCTCACGGGCTCTAGAGCTCATGCTCAGTAGTTGTGGCACATGGGCTTTGTTGCTCTGGGACATGTGGGATCTTCCTGGACCAGGGCTTGAACCTGTGTCCGCCGCATTGGCAGGCGGATTCTTAACCACTGAGCCACCAGGGAAGTCCCATGCTGACTCTTTTTGAGAGGGGTTCTGGAAACTATAATTTTCCAGATCTAGTTTTATTTCATGGGGATTTTGATACTCCTTATAAACTGGTTGTCTGTGGACTGCCCAGGCCTGTTCAGTCCTTCTTGTCCGGCTGGAGTTACGGGACCCTAGCAATGCCCACACAGATGACTTGGTCAAGCAAATTGGCA